>NC_025998.2:128558621-128901121 GCF_000442705.2 Elaeis guineensis
CTCCAACCCCTCCAACTCCTGCTACAGTCCCTTTCGGTCCTGCTACAGCCCCTCTCAATTATGACAAGATATTTGGAGAGAAAGATTTTGATTTAGCTAATTTTTGATGAATTTTATATTTATTTAAAAAATATTATAATGCAATTTGAGTATTTAAAAAAAATTATGCTTGTTATTGAGTTCTATGTAAAATTTTTGATTCTCGCAAGTTTTTATTTGAGTAATTATATATTGAACTGCGTCTATTAGATAAAAAAAAGATAATTTATGCTATTAGTTGATCAGTTACAGATCAACAGGTTATGACAGCAGTTGCACAACCGCTATCGTAGTTCTATACTAATCGCTGTCATAATCCATGACAGTGGTTGATAAATCGCTGTCGTACATCTATAGCAGTGATTGTGCAATCGCTACCGTAGTTTGACATATGACAGTGGTTTCCTAACCACTGCTATAGATGATATAGCAGTGGTTGGACAACCGCTGCTATAGATTGGCTATAGCAGTGGTTGGAGAACTGCTGCTTTAGAGGGTTATAATAGCGGTTAGAGAACCACTACTCACTATAAGAAATGCCACTTTTTGTGATGAATTTATTTACGACAGAAATATATTTCATCGTAAATAAAGATATTTACGATAAAAATCAAAATTTATCACTAATAATTATTTATTTTTGATGAAAATAATTTTTTATCATAAATATATATTATTTATGATAAAATTAATCATCATAAATAATAAAATATTTATTTTAATTTTAAATTTTTAAATATTAGCGATGAAAGTAATTTCATCATAAATAATGAAAGAATTTATATAAAAATTAAATTTTCATCACAAATACATGTAATTTATGATAAAAAATTTTTATCACTAATATTTAAAAAAATAAAAAAATTTTAAAAATTCAATAATTAAAGATTATTTATGATGAAAATATTACGTCATAAATAATAGAGTATTGACCATGAAACTTAAATTTTTATCACAAATATATATTATTTACAATAAAAATTTTTCATCACTAATATATGAAAAAATAAAAAATTTTAAAAATTTAATAATTATAGATTATTTATGATGAATATATTACATCATAAATACAGGAGTATTCACGATGAAAACTAATTTTCTGTCGCAAATACTAAAGTATTTATGATGAAAAATATTCGTCGCTAATACTTGAAAGAAAATAAAAAAATTAAAAAATATAAATTATTTATGATGAAAATATTACATCATAAATAATGGATTATTGGTGATGAAACCTATATTTTCATCCCAAATATATTTTATTTATGATAAAATTTTTTATTACTAATATGTGTATAAAAATAAAAAATTTTAAAAATTTAAAAATTATAGATTATTTATGATGAAAATATTATGTCATAAATACTGAAGTATTTTTGATGAAAATTAATTTTCTATCATAAATACTCTAGTATTTATGATAAAAAATTTTCATCGTTAATATTTCAAAAAAAATAAAAAATTATAAATTATAAATTATTTATGATGAAAAAATTATATCATAAATAATATATATTTATGTTGAATAGTAAATTTATCATTGTAAATACTCTAATATTTATGATATAATTTTTCATTGCTAATATGTATAAAAAAATAAAAAATTTAAAAATTATAGATTATTTATGATAAAAATATTACATCATAAATATTTATGTATTTATGATAAAAATTAATTTATAATCATAAATATTCTAGTATTTATGATGAAAAATTTTTATCACTAATATTTAAAAAAATAAAAAATTTAAAAATTATAGTTATTTATGATAAAAATATTACATTGTAAATAATATATATTTATGATAAATAATATATTTTCATCATAAATACTCTAGTATTTATGATGTAATAATTTCATCATTAATACATGAAAAAAATAAAAAATTAAAAATTATAAATTATTTGTGATAAAAATTTAACATCGTCAATAATTGAATATTAATGATAAACACTTAATTTCTGTCATAAATTCTCTATTATTTATGATAAAAAAAAATTTCACTAATAAATGAGAAAAAATAAAAAAATTCAAAAATTATAAATTATTTATGATGAAAACTCTATTTTCATCGTAAATAATATGCATTTACGATGAAAAATCTATTTCCATCGTAAATAATCACTATTTACGATTAAAATTTTCATCACTAATATTTAAAAAAATAAAAAATTTAAAAAATTATAAATTATAGATTATTAGCAATAAAAAATTTTATTGAAGGATGTTTAGATATATTATAATAATTTTTTTATATTTATAAAAATAAATATTAGATAATTTTTAAAAAATAATATGTGTATTAAAAAAATATGTAGAATATTAAGATTTCTCTGATCCTCAATCTTTTTAAGGCTCTATCTGTGGTATCTTGAACCAATTCAAAATCAATTCTTAAAGAATGGATCAAGAGAAAGATAGTTAGAAATTGAAGCTGAGGATGTCGTCATTCCTTTAGCTGTCCATTTGAATCTCCCCCAAATGACGTTCGATCTTTCGGATCTTTTCCTCGAGGTCCTCCTCCCGACGAGATTTTGTGAGGCACGAAGAGTAACCCAAGATCGAATCTCCATTGGAGGAGACCGAAGAATGTTAGCATTATTCTTCATGCCTGGATCTTGATGGGATGGTGATTGTCGATCGATCAGGACAGAACGATGCACACCTCGAAGGGGATTCTCTAGAAGCAGTTTTGCTGGCAACACGGAGAGGGCACAGTTTGAAGAGCATATTGCAAGGGTTGTCATTGCTTTATGGTTTGCTATAAATGCTGGACGGTGTTGGTCAATACTTGGACCTATCGAATCACGTCGTCGAATCGTTACGAATCCTCTATAATAGGTGGTGGTATAGGCCCTTGAGGAGTGGATGCTTGCATTGCATCACCCATGCTTCATCGAGATAACTGTCGATGAGAAGCGGCAAAATTGTTGCAAATTTTTGTTCTTACCATAGTTCATCCATTTCATTACTAAAATATTCTAAAAAATGATATATTTACTACATCAGCTATATATATACACACACACATACACATATACATATATTATTGCGTTATTGTGGCTAAGAGATGAATGAAAAATAAATGGAAGAAAATAATATGGGAAACAAGACTTGGTCAGGAAAAATTCTTTTTTAAATAAAAAATTCTTTTTTATTAATTATTAGCGATAAAAAAAATTTTGTTGCTAATTATGTAATTAGAGATGAAATAAAAAATTTTCGTCGTCAATAATATTTTCTCGGACTGAATTTTTTCAGTGAGAATTTTTTTTCTGAGAATTATTAGCGATAAAAATTAATTTTTCATCGCAAATATTTTTTGTTCGAATTATTTACGACGAAAATTGATTAGTAGTGATGAAAATTTACGTCGTTAATACCCCGCATCCCATCAACTCCCATCAGAAATCCATTTTTCTTTCTCGCCCCCCCAGCAGTTCGACTTCCTCCCCCTCCCGCGAGCTTCCTCCCCCCCCGGCGTCCCGCGTGCTTTCGGTTTCCTCCATCATCGCTGCCGCCATCGCCATCGAAGTGAGTCGACTTCATCTCTATTTTTTTTGGGGGGTGGGTTTCGGCCGGGGATGGGGATGGGGATGGGGAACGTGCCGGGGATGGTGCGCTTGGGCCGAAACAGCGGGCTGCAGCCACGTGAGGCCTGCGGGCCACGACGGCGATGGCAGGCCACGGCCACGTGGGGCCTACAGGCCGCGACGACGACGTGGGGTCGGGGACGGCGACGTGGGTACGGTGATGTGTTGGGGCTGGGGCCGGGGCCGACGACGTTGATTCTTCTTTTTTTTGGGGGGGGGTGGGTTTGGGCCGGGGACGGGGATGAGGAACGGCACGTGGTCGGCGTGCCGGGGATGGCGCCTGGGGACGGTGGGCTGCGGCCTGCGGGCTGCAGCCACGTGGGGCCTGTGTGCCAGGGCCTGCATGCCAAGGTGTGTTGGGGCCAACGACGGCATGCTGGGGCCACCGAGCCAGAGCCGGAGCCAGCGACGGCGAGCCGGGATGGGGTCAGGTCGTGGCTGTGCCGGGGCCTGTGGGTCGGGCTGGCAATGGCGGGCAAGGGAGGGGCCGGCAAGCCAAAGCCGGAGTCAATAATGGTGAGTCAGGGCATGGCTATGCCGGGGACAGCAGGCCGGGCACGCATGGCCTGCGAGCCGTGGGGCTTGAGAGCCGGGCACACGTGGGTTTGGATGGGTCGGGCTTAGTTTGGGGTGGGTCAGGCCTGGATGGGGCCGGTCGGGCTGCTGTGGGTCGGGTCAGGCTGGGGTCGGGGATGGTAGAGTCGGGGTGGGGTAGTTCAGGTAGGGTCGTGTCGGGCTGGGCATGGTCGGGTGGAGTCGGGCCGAGTCCGGTCGGGTTGGGGCGGGTCGGGTTGGGCTGGGATGGGGCGGGTCGAGGATGGTAGGGTTCGGGTCAGGTCGGTTCTGATTCGGGCTGGGATGGGGCGGGTCGAGCCGGGTCGGATCAGGCTGGCACGGATCGGATAGACCCGGGTCATGTCAGGCTAAGATCGAGGATGGTGGAGCCAGGGTGGGGCGAGTCAGGTCAGAGTCGGGTCGGGCTGGGGCTGGTCGGGAGGAGCCGGGTCGGGTCCGATCGGGCTGGGGTGGGTCGGGGATGGTAGGGTCTAGGCCGGGTCGATTTCGGATCGGGTCGGGATGGGGCGGGTCAGGTCGGGTTGGGGGGGTCGGGTGGAGTCGGGTCGGGTCTGGTCCGGTCCACGTCGGGCCGGGCTAGGGCAGGTGGGGTTGGGATGGGGCGGGTCAGGTTAGGTCTTCATGAAGATGAAATATGATACTAAAATTATTATAATTATTACATATTATTTTTTAGTATTACTGCTGAAGTTAGTTAATTATTTGACTAATTATTTTTTCACTAGTACAATGCACATTGCTGTTACTTGTTACAATTAAATTATTTTATGTGTTGTTTTGTATGCTGCTGAAATTATAAATAAAAAAAATATTTTTATTTTAGAGAAAATTTTATTAAAATTTTTGATCAAAAAATTTCAATATGAAGTTATTCATTTTTGATAAATTAGAAATCCATCTTCGAATGAACGTTCAAAAATGGTACTTAAATTACATTGTGTCGTAGATTTTTGTTCAAGTTTTGATCTTCATCGAGATCAAAATTTAGATGTCCCGTATTCGGGCTTTTTAAAAAAGTAATAATAATATTATTGTTAATAGTTGATATTTTATTTTATTATGTGGTATTAAGTAGTTATTTGTTCATTGTTCTCCGAGTATATGGTGGATAAGGTGCATGGGCACCGTATCCACATCATATACTTAGAGAATCATGAGGAGATGCTGTCGAAATTTTCACAAAAATAAAACAAAATATCCACTAGTAACAATAATGACATTATTACTTTTCTGAAAGGGATAGGGCCACACCTGTTAGTGATGATTTGAAAAGGATAGGATCATGTATTTTTACTTCATAAAGGGATAGGACCACATATTTTCTGTGTTAATGTTTAGTCTGCATGTCTTTTTTAATATGTTATTTTGTATGAAGTGATCCGGATCGAGATTTTAGCTGAAATTCGAAATGCGATTTAGTCCAAATTCAGATCGAGATCCTGAATACCATAAAATTTGTTTTGATTGTTAATAATTTTGTGTTTATTATTAGATGAATATCAATAAAAGTTGGATGAATGCGATCGAAATTTTTTTGCCTGAATACTGAAAAGGAGTTTGAGATTTCATTGATTTTGCACGGTATAAGGCTGACAGTGCTAGTCGAATAAAATGTCTATGTAAAAGATGTGTCAATATGGTATATCATCATATAACACTTGTTGAGGAGCATTTACTACAATATGGTATGGAAAAGAAGTATACTTGTTGGACATGGCATGAGGAGGATGATCTGAAAGAGGTGGTGTGCGATGATGACGATACTGAAGATGATAGTGATGCTGATGGATCTGTCGAACATACGGATATAGGAGAATTGTTACATGATTTACATCAAGGTATTTGTTCGAATGTACAAGTGAATACTGCTGCATTTGAAAGTAATTCTGATCATGAAAATAATATCCAGCTTGAGGTAGAAAGAATCTTTGAACAGTTTGCAAAGCTTGTAAGGGATGCATGAGAGCCACTTTATCCAAACTGTACAAAGTTTTCAAAGTTAGAGTTTTTGATAAAATTGCTTCATATCAAAATCGTGAACCGATGGAGTCAGAAGTCATTTGATCAAATTTTAACATTGATTAAAGCAGCTCTGCCCGATGGAGAGAGACTGCCAAAATCATATTCTGAAACAAAAATATACATGCGAAAAATTGGACTCGACTATACTTTTATACATGCCTGCAAAAATGACTGCATATTATTTTATAAGGATAACTAACAAGCAACTGAATGTCCGAATTGCGGTGAGTCTAGATACAAAATCGGTAATAGAAAAGAAAAGAAGATACCTCAAAAGATTTTGAGATATTTTTTATTGATTCCAAGACTTCAAAGATTGTATATATCCACAAAGATAGTTGAAGAAATGAGATGGCATTATGAGCAGTGAATTTTGGAGAAGGACATACTTAGCCATCCGACCGACTTTTTAGTGTGGAAAGATTTTGATGCAAAGTATCCGTACTTTACGAGTGATCCGCACAATATCAGGCTTGGTCTAGTGACAGATGGATTTTATCTCTTTGGCAATATAAGTACCTCTTACAGCTATGATGCTAGTATACAATATGTCACCTTAAAAATGCATGAAGGAATCATTTATTTTTATGTCACTATTGATTCTGAATCTAAAAGTTTCAGATAATGAAATTGATGTATATCTACGATCTTTGATTGATGATCTGAAGGAGTTATAGGAAAATGAAGTTCAGACATATGATTCTATGAGTCGAAGTAATTTTAAGTTGCATGCTTCGATATTATGGACTATAAATAATTTTTCAGCATGTAAAAACTTATCTGGATGGAGCACCAAAGGATATCTGGCATGTCCAATATATAATAGGGATGCATCCTCTTTACATTTAAAGTACGGATGAAAAATATATTTCATGGGTCATCGATGATTTTTTTCTGCTAATCATTCTTGGAGGACCCGTTATAATCAATTCTTTGATGATAAGTCCGATCAACATCCGCCACCCAAGGAGTTAAGTGGATCAAAAATTTTAGAACAACTTGAAGTCATTGAAAATATTCGATTTAGAAAAATATCGGATACTCGCAAGCGGAAGCGTACTGAAGCTGAACTGAATTAGACGAAGCGAAGCAATTTTTTCAAACTACCATATTGGAAGCAACTACTACTTCATCATAATCTAGATGTAATGCACATTGAAAAAAATATTTGTGATAATATTATCGGTACTATCTTGAATATTTCAGAAAAAATAAAAGATGGTACAAAAGCTCATCTTGATCTACAGAAAATAAAAATTCGATCAGAGTTGTATTTAGTTCATCGAGGTGAGAGATTTTTTATGACACCCGCATGTTATTCGCTGTTTGGAGAGAAAAAGAAGAATTTTTGTCGATGGTTCAAAATCATAAAATTTTTTGATGCATATGCTTCAAACATATCACAATGTGTTGAAAACAATGACGGCAATATCTCTGGCATAAAAAGTCATGACTCCCATGTGATGATGCAATGTTTGCTTTCTGTGGTCATGCGTGGCTATTTGGGTGGTGATGTTCTAACCGTATTGATTGAGCTGGGAGTGTTCTTTCGAGAACTATATTATCAAAAATTAAAGATTAACTTACTTGAGAGATCAGAGAAAGATATCGTACTCATTCTTTGTAAGTTAAAAAAAAAATTCACCATCATTTTTTGATGTTATGGTGTATTTGACTGTCCATCTTCCAAAAGAAGCTCTTTTAGTCAGATCGATACATTATCGATGGATGTATCCTATTAAAAGGTAAAAAAGTTATACATATTTTATCATATCAATTATAAGATGTAAATATATTTTTAAAATTAAAATTTATTTTTGTTTACAGATTCTTATGCACCTTAAAAAAGTATGTGCGTAATAAAGCAAGACCTGAAGGCTTTATAGCGGAAGCATATGTAGCTACCGAATCTGTCACATTCTGCTCAATGTATCTTAATGATATCGAAATAAGATTCAATCATGCAGATCGTAATGCAGACCGTGAATGAGATAAAAATGAACCGACATTGTTTATATTTAAACAAATGGTTCGATCTATTGGTGTAAGAAAATTTAAATTTATGGATGTGAACGAGCTATCCAAGACATATTTTTACGTTCTAAATAATTATGAAGAAATTAAAGATTTTATTGAGTAAGTATCATCTTACGATACTGTTTAATGATCAAAAAAAATTTTTATATCGGTATAAAATTAAAAATTATAACTTCTTACAGTGATACAAGAGTATACTATGTAGAAAAAATAATACTGATGCGGATGATCGACATAGGAGAAAATTTATAAAATAGTTTGGTGATCTTGTAAGTTGCATTAGTTATACGTTATTTATTTATTTATAAATAATATTATTTTAATCAACATAATTTTTTATTTTATGATGCAGATGAAACATAAGTATTTCAATAAAGAAATGGGTGCAATCGATGAGTTGCACGATTTAGCTTGTGGTCCCGATCGAAGGGTTAATCACTATATATCCTGTATCATTGGAGGAATGAGATTTCACAAAAGGGAGCTTGAGATGCAACGACGGATCAAAAATAGTGGAATTGCTACAATAGGATATGAAGAAGAAGAAGAGATTGATTATTATGGTATACTGGTAGATATCATAGAACTGAAGTATCGGTCCAGTAATTCTATATTTTTATTTCAGTGTGAATGGTGGGATATTAGTAATAAAAAGATTGAGATTCATGTCGATTCATAATTTATCAGTGTAAATCTTACACGAACATAGTATCAAAATGAGCCGTACATATTAGCAACTCAAGCGAAACAAGTAATATATTTCAAGAACCTAAAGTATCGAGGTATTTGGCATGTCATACAAAAAATAATATTTAGAGGCATATATGACATACCAACTTGATTAGAGATGGATGAAATTTTGGATTTACATGAAGATGAAGCTTTTCAGCAAGAAGAAAAATATCAACCGAGTTTTTGATTGATGAAGAACTTGTAACAGTACCTTTGAATAGAGCTGACCTCACATCCAACGAAGTTGAAGCTGATTTTGAATCTAATCTGAATGAGTCAAAGGGCGACGATCAGTTCATAAATGATGATGAGATAGAAGACGATATATATATCGATTACTGTGATTCGGACAAGGACCTACACATCGAGGAAGATACGAATATTGATGAGTAGATCTTTATTTTGTTCAATTTTGTATTGCAATAATGGTATGCGATATAATTATATTCATTAGAATATTATTTAATTTTTATTATTATTATATAATATTATATTTATTTATATCGCAATTCTTGCAGATATGGCACCAGGAGATAGACGACGATAGTCACATTCACAGTTACCTGCAAACAGCTTGGAGATTGAGGCACCTTCATCGATCTCTATTGCCTCACCGGCTCCAATGTCAGAGGGTCCTGCACTGGCAGGTCCCAATGAGCCGACTACGACTGAGCCGAATCTCAGTGGTATTAATCATTACACTTTATATATAATCAAATTTAATTTTTTTATTTGGATCATACTAATGATTTATTTATTATTATTTCAGGTCAGTCTACATCGATAGTCAGACGAAGGTGAGGTCCATCGAAGAACTTCATTTTAGAGCATTGGAGATGTGAGCACCCGAGACCCATTAGGAGATGGTGTGAGCCATGACAGACCGAGCTGGGCATCATATGCTGCAGTTATGCCCCGATGATGCTTTTCGATTGGCGTCATGTTGTCCCGGCTCAGAGATAGATTTTCTACACCCACTTATAGGTAAAATAATTTATATTACGAATATTTAATTTGTATAGTATTCTTCTAGTGTTTGTTATTGACAGGGTGTATTTGACATTATCGATTTCGAGGATGATCGTGTGAGGAGAGAGATCGATACCCATCTATCCTTGCGCTTCAAGGATTATCATCATTACATGTATCAGCATTGGTACCGGGTGGTGCAGGCTTATGGGCAGGAGGCAGTGCGGCTGTAGCCCTACGACAGTATCACCATCGACGATTGGACTACCATATGCTGGTATTACAAGGATCCGGCATATTAGGTTACACATCTAAATTTTTTTTAGATTTTAATGACTTAATCATTTATTCTTAAATTATATTTATTATCTACTAATTTTATTGCTAATTTTACAGAGATAATGTACCCAGAATGCCATGAATCAGGTGAGACAGACCATGCCGCATTGTGGGTGTTCGAGATCATTTGCTCGCCACATGGAGCACATGGTATATATTTTTTAAATTTCTAATTATGATATATTTTTTTAATTATTTAAAATTTTTTAAAATAATTCTTAAATTACAGAGAGATGCTGAGAGTGGCGAGCTTCCTGGTAGGATCGATTCTACCAGCAGACCCACTAGCGACGGTCGGAGGAGTGGACGACGGGGAGCTAGGAGCTCTTTGTAAGTTTTTTAATTAATTTTTTATTTATAATTTGATCTTTATTAAAAAATTAAAATAACTCTAATTTTTATTTTTAAGATCGTATGACTGACATGAGATCCCAACCTATGCCTGAGGGCTCGACCACACCTACAGATGATGAGATCTGTGATTGGATGCTCGATACGAGATCCTGTTATGTTAGGGGTCTAGGATATGGGATCACTGCTCTTTCATCTTCGCGATCATCTAGGACTGAAAACCATTCTATATGTCAGGCTCGATTGATGGAGGTGCAGAGGCAGGCTGTCAAGGATCGACAGCAGGCTGAGCAACGAGCTCAGGAGCTGGCTGCACACGTCGATTAGTAGCAGCAGCTCCAGATCCAGATGATGGAGTAGATGGCGCACATGGAGCAAACGATCCAGATGCTGAGCCAGCAGCAGGTCGGTCCGAACTCCATCGAGCATTCTCCATCCCCACCTCGTTCTCCACATGCCGACATGTGATGGCTCTTTGATGTATTTTTTTTAAACTCTTGTAATTTTAATTTGATATAATAAAATAATAAAATTTATTTATCATTTATTGTGCAAATTTTTTATTCAATTTTTTTAATTTATAAAAAATATTATACATATAACTTAAAAAAATATATCCAAATTTAAAAAAAAAATTAACCACAGAATTATTACCGATGAAATATTCATCACAAAAAAATTATAAAAATAATTTAATTTATAAAAAATATATAATTAATAGCGATGAAAAATTTTTCATTGTAAATAATTATTAGCGACGTAAAATTTCATCAAAAAAATATTTATTTACGACGTAAATATTAGTCACTAAAGTTTTTTAATTTTTATTTTTTAATTAAATAAAATTTTTGGTGATGAAACATTTTCGTCGCTAAAAAGTTTGAAATAATAGCGACAAAAAATTTTTGTCGTAAATTATTTTTCTTATGAATAAATTATTTCATTTTTAGTTTTTTACGATGAAAATATTTCATCACAAATTATTTTTATTGGTGATAAAAATAAAATTTCATCGTAAAATATTATCAACGACGGTATTTTTAACTATAAAATTTTAGCGACGAAATTTTCATCGCTAATGATTATTAGCGACAAATTTGATTTATTAACGACGAAAATTTTTCATAGCTAATAACTTATTTTTTTGTAGTGACTATAGATTCTATAGCAGTGGTTGGAAAATCACTGCTATATTGATTGCTATAGCAGCGGTTATTCAACAACCACTGCTATATTGATTGCTATAACCACTGCTATACCTTACATATGGCAGCAGTTGCAACAACCATTGTAATAACCACTGTCATAGATATATAGCGATGACCACAGTAGCAGCGGTTGTGGAATCGCTATCGTGGGCTATAGCAACGATTTTTTGAGATGCGATAGTTTGGGACCGCTGTCGTAGTCCCATTCTATGGTAGTGGTATATGAACTAGAAGAAGTAATTTTCCATAAGAATTAATTTATCCTATTCTACAAATGAGAGACCAGCAGATAGAAGACTAAGTAGAGTTTACTTTTCATGCTGGGCCTCAATGGTGATCACATGGAGATATTTAAGACTCCAAAAGAGCTTTCTAGAGTTAAAGAAGTCAGCCATTATTCCAGATTTACATTTGGAAGCTTGATAGATATTACGGAACAATAAATGGGGGCATTAGATAGCCAGTAATCCTTCCAAAATGGAGCACGAAGGCCATTGCCAATTTGATATGAGGATTTTTTTTTTTTGGGTACATAAAGGGGTAAACCCCCCTCCCCCCCCCCCCCCCCACACACACACACACAAAAAAAAAAAAGAGAACTAAAAACGTAAAAAGAAAGCACCGGCTATGTCAGCCATTACAAGCAAAATAGTAGTGCAGGAAAGAGACGGGAGGGATGGAAAGACTCCGGCATTGAATCTCCCAGTCAAACTATCCGCCGGCTGATTGCCTTCCCAATAATCATGGGAGACCTTGAATGAGCCTAGGGAAGCTACCCAAATGATGATATCAGCGAGCATGGGGTAGTACAGGGAAAGAACATTAGTCTGCTCTAGGCTCCGAAGTTGTTTTATGATTTAGCTTACAACTGTGTATGAGGCACCTTCCAACCAAATCCTGATGAGGCCCAATCGATAGATGGCGATCATGAGAGCATTCCACGCTGCCAGGAGCTTTGCTTCTGGAATAGAGCGGGCCGCCATTCTGATTGTTTCTGCAAACACAATCATCCCCTGATGGTCTTTGATAATATATCCAAGTCCTGCTTCACCAACGGACCAAGAAGCATCAAAATTCACCTTAACGTGGTCACAGGGAAGGGATATCCAAGAAACCACTAATGGAGATCGAGGTGATGGGCTCACTGAGCCGCTGTTACTCCAGCACTTTTGGCCATTAGCCAAGGATGAAATCTGGCCAGTTTGGAGATATTCGTGAACATATCTCAGAGCAGAGAGATGGATATTACAGGCACTATGAGCTTTGTGATTGAAGATGAAGTCATTTTTTGAGTTCCAGATCATCCACGCAGTATAACATATAATGGATTTCTGTAAATGCAGCACCCTGGGATCTTCAGTAAGATTGACAAAGTCCTCAAGAGAATTAAATTGATAACCTGATAGATCAAAACCGTAGAGTCTCCCAGATCCTAGCTATATAGGGAAAGGATAGCAGACAGTATTGAATATCCTCTGTGGCCTGTTGACACAAAGCACATAACATCTCCTGATGTTGAAACAGACCCCTATCTTGCACAAAGCATTGCATGGAAGACGCCCCCTACAGACCTTCCACCGGAACAATTGGATTCGAGGAGCAGTTTTCAGATTCCAAATCCAGGAGAGATTGAGCACCTCATGCTGACTTTGAGAGTGAAGAATATGTTAGAATTAAACTTGATTTTTCTAAAAGCTCTACAAATATAGAAGAAAGATTTCTCTAGAAGGTCCTACAAAGATTTCTCTAAAAGATCCTACAAATATAGAAGAAAGATTTTTCTAAAGATCCTACGAATATAGTAGGAGAAATTCTCTAGAAGGTCCTGCAAATATAGAAGAAAATTTCTCTACAAGTCCTACGAATATAGGAGGAGGAATTCTCTAGAAGGCTCTACAAAAGTCAAAGATTTCTTCTCATAAAATTTTAAAAAATAGTTAGTATGTAGAAGGTTCCATGAAGTCCTATAAATATGTTTGTAATCCTTTTCTTATAATCAAGTAAAGTTTTTAGAATTCAATTTTTTATCCTCTATTCTTACTCTTTTTCTACAATAGAATTTCTTCTACCTCTCCTAAGTCCATCAAATCTAGTATCAAAGCCACAAAAGATCCATGGCCTCCATGAACTTTGTTCAATCCCAAATACCAAACTCACCAAAGAAACTATGATAATTGGTATATCCAAATGAAGGCTTTACTCGGATCTCTTGACATTTGGATCTTGTAGAAGATGGCTACATGGAGCCGATAGAAGATGAAGCAATGATCACACAAGAGCAAAAGAAAAAATAAAGAGTCAAAAAAGAAAGATAAGAAGGTCCTCTACACACTCTATCAAAGTGTAGATGAAGGTACATTCGAGATCATCACCGGAGCCATAACATCAAAGAAGGCATGGGACTTACTACAAAAGGCACATAAAGGAGCAGAAAAGGTAAAGAAGATTCAGCTACAATCTTTGAGGTCTGAATTTGAATCTTTAAAAATAATAACTGGATAATCAATTGTGATTATTTTTCAAGAATGATATCTATAGTCAATCAATTAAAAGAAATGGTGAAGAAATTACTGATGTTCGAGTCATGGAAAAAATTTTGTACTCTTTAGATGCAAAATTTGACTTCATTGTTGTAGCCATTGAAGAATCAAAGAATTGGAGGAGATGACTATAGAGCAACTCATGGGCTCCTTACAAGCACATGAACAAAAGCTTTCTAAGAGGATGGAAGAAAAGTCCATTAAGCAAGTACTTCAAACAAATCTTACACTACAAGAAAAAAATGATCCAAAAGATAAAATAAGTTTCTGCGGTCGAGACCGTGAAAGAAGAGGAAGAGGTGGAAGATTCCATCAAGATCAACCACAAAGAAGTCAAGGAGACATAAGAGACTTCCATGCCCGAGGTCGTGGTAGAGGAAGATTTTTTAATCCTAGAGGAAGAGGAAGGTATGCACAACAAGCACCACATTATTTTGTTTGTAAAAAATATGAGCACTATACTAAAGATTGTTGGTACAAAGATGATGCTAATTATGTGGATGAGAAAATTCATTTTACAAAAGAACAAGAAGAATAAGCAACCCTACTCTTGGCCTACAACAATACTACTGATGTTACCAAAAGAAGTACTTGGTATCTTGACACAGGTGCTAGCAATCATATGTGTGGGATGAAAGAAATATTTTTTGAGATGGATGAAAGCTTCAAAGGCTCAATGACTTTTGATGACTTCTCTACAAGGCAGTTCAAGGAAAAGGTAAAATCCTCAACAAGCTCAAAGATGGTACAAAAATTTTATTTCGATGTCTATTATGTTCCAGATATGAAAAGCAACATCCTTAGTGTGGGTCAATTGTTGAAAAAGGCTATGACATTCATATAAAAAATTGGGCCATTCTATTAGAGATAACAATAACACTCTTATTGCACATATTTTTATGTCAAAAAATAAATGTTCAAGTTGAGTTTGCATGTTGATGATTCTTCCTGCATGATGGCACAAATTTTTATGATTCTACTCTGTGGCATCTTAGATATGGATATTTAAATTTGATGGACTAAAATTTTTGTCCAGCAAAAATATGGTGATAGGGATGCCTTGGTTGAAAATATCCAAGAAAAATGTGAAACTTGTATAGTTGGAAAGCAACAAAAAAGAAGTTTCATTTTAGAAGATCAAGAAGAGCAACAAAATCATTGGAGCTGATACATTAAGATGTTTGCGGGCCAATCAAACCAATATCTATGGAAGGTAACAAATATTATCTCTCCTTCACTGATGATTATTCTGGAAAGACATGGATTTATCTACTAAAAGAAAAGAGTGAAGTATTTAAAAAATTTAAAAATTCAAGTCTCTTATTGAGAAACAAAGTAGTTTTCAAATTAAAGCTTTGAGATCGGATCTCGACGGTGAGTATTTGTCTAATGAGCTTTCAAATTTTTTTAAAAAATATGAAATTTCTCATCAAGTTATTATGCCTATTCACCTCAACAAAATGAAGTTTCAGAAAGAAAGAATAGAACTATTTTAAATATGGTTCGATGTATGTTAAAAGATAAAAATATACCTAAAGAATTTTGGAGAGAAGCAATTGCTTGTGCAGTTTATTTGTTGAACAGATTTCTTTCAAAAAGCTTTACAATATGACACCCGAACAAGCATGGAGTTCATATAAGTCTAAGGTTGATCATCTTCGCATCTTTGGAAGTGTTGCTTATGTCAAAGTACCCGAAGAGAAAAGGACCAAACTTGATGACAAAGGAGAAAAGTGTATTCTTTTAGGCTATGCTGAAAATTCAAGCGGCTATAAGCTGTATAATCCTATTACAAAGAAAGTGATCTTCTCAAGGGATGTTGATTTTCATGAAAAGCAAATGTGGAGTTGGCAAGATAATAAAAAATACAAAAAATAAGAATATATTGAAGAAGAAGAAGAGCCAAAGCATCAAGAAGAAATTTCATTAACCCCACAATAAAGTTCAAGACATCCATCTCCACAAAAAAGTTCAAGTAGAAGAGTACACAAAAATCGAGTATCCAAAAATTGCTTGACGTCACAAGGCATCTTGATGCTAATGATTATAGTATGTTTTGCTTTTTCGCAGGTTGTGATCCAATTGAGTTCAATGATGCAAATAAAAAGAAAAATAGAGAAATCCATGCATGAAGAAATTTTATCAATCGAGAAGAATGGCACCTGAGAACTCATAAATCTTTCCCAAGATCATCAAGCGATTGGAGTCAAATGGGTGTACAAAACAAAGACAAATGCAAGAGGAGAAATTAAAAAATATAAAGCTCGTTTGGTGGTGAAAGGCAACAAACAACAATATAGTATTGATTATGAAAAGTTTTTTCTCCAGTTGTTCGAATGGAGATGGTACGCCTTCTTATTTTCTTAGTGGCTCAAATGAAATGAAAAATTTTTCAAATGGATGCAAAATCAGCTTTCTTGAATGGTTATTTGGATAAAAAAGTCTATGTAGAACAACCTTTGGGTTTTATTCAAAAAAGATAGGAAAACAAAGTCTACAAACTCAAAAGAGCTCTCTATGGATTGAAATAAGCTCCACGTGTCTGGAATACAAGGATTGACAAATATTTTGTTGAAAATAATTTTCGAAAATATCTTCTTGAACATTCTCTTTATATAAAGATTAATAATATTGGTGGTGTTCTATTTGTCGCTTATATGTGGATGATTTGATATTACAGGGAATAGTCTCCAATGATTGAAGATTTCAAGACTTCAATGATCAAAAAATTTGAGATGATGGATCTTGGCCTAATGTCTTATTTTTTAGGCATTGAAGTCAACCAATCAAATGAAGGCATATTCATTTTACAAAGCAAATATGCAAAGAAGATTTTGAAGAAATTTAACATGGAGAAGTATAATTCTAGCAACACCCCAATCGAATACAACACCAAATTGAGTAAAGATGGAGAAGAAGATCTTGTCGATCCAACATATTACAAAAGTTTGGTTGGAAGCTTAAGATATCTCACAAGCACAAGATCGGATATTGCCTATAGTGTTGGAGTTATAAGTCGTTACATGGATAAGCCAAGAATGAATCACTTAATCCCGCAAAAGAATTCTTCGATATATCAAAGGTACACAAGATTATGATATTTTTTATTCATCTACTAACCCAATAAAGCTAGTTGGATTTTGTGATAGCAATTGGGCTGGAGATATTGATGATAGAAAAGCACAAGTGGATTTGCTTTTTATATTGGAAGTGCAGCATTCACATGGTCTTCAAAGAAGTAACAAATAGTTATACTTTTATCTTGTGAAGCAGAGTATGTTGCAGCAGCAAATTGTGTTTGTCATGCATTATGGCTTCAAAGACTTCTACAAGAAATGAAGATTTCACAAGAAGAGCCAACAAGCATTTTTGTTGACAATAAATCAGCTATACAACTTGTCAAAAATCCAGTTTTTCATGATCGAAGCAAGCACATTGATACAAGATTTACTTTATTCGAGATTGTATCAAAGACAAAGATGTACAACTTCTCTACATTCCAACAAAAGATCAAATAGCCGATATCTTTACAAAACCTCTCAAGGTGGTAGATTTTGAAAAGCTAAAAGGCATGCTTGGAGTCATAAAGGTTCAAGTTTAAAGGGGGTGTTGGAATTAAACTTGATTTTTCTAAAAGGCTCTACAAATATAGAAGAAAGATTTCTTTAGAAGGCCCTAAAAGATTTCTCTAGAAGATCTACAAATATAGAAGAAAGATTTCTCTAAAGGCCCTACAAATATAGTAAAGAAATTTTTAGAAGGTCCTGCAAATATAGAAGAAAAATTTTCTAAAAGTCCTACGAATATAATAGGAGGAATTTTTAGAAGGCTCTACAAAATCAAAATTTTTGTCATGAAATTCTAAAAAATAATTAGTATGTAGAAGATTTATAAGTCCTATAAATATGTCTTATAATCTTTTCTTGTAATCAAGTAAAATTTTTAGAATTCAAACTCTTTTTTCAATAATAGAATTTTTTCAACCCCTCCTAAGTCCACCGAATATGATTATAAATATATGAAACATCGAGTTTAGAACTGACAGAGTTGTGCCAAATAAGACAATCCCTGCAACCCATTTTTAGAAAGTGGGATGGATTGGATCAAGGAGCTCACTTCAGGGGTGAACAGCCTATTTAGCTTATCAATATCCCATTGCCGACCAGAAGATAATAGATTGGCCACCTTCCTATCCTCTTGAATCTCCTGGGTATTTTTTGGAATGGCACAGGTATTAAGAGGCCTCTGAAATAACCATGCATCAGAAAGAAGGCTGATAGTTTGATCATTGCCAACCTTCCAATGAAATCCATCTTGGATCCATTTTGCCATATGTACCAGAAAGCACAACAAAGGAGAAGTCCCTTTGACGGCTGGTAATCACTCCAGGTTGAAAACCAATATTTCAAAGATGCTAATTGAGCCCAAAGAGAACTCCTATTCAGAACCAAATTACCAGCAGCCTTTGCTAATATAGCTTGTTGCTGAGCCTTAAGAGCTCGTAACCCAAGACTGCCTTCTCTCTTTGGAGTACATACCACATCCCATGAAATCAAATGTAGTTCCGAGCACCTACATCGTGGCCCCAAAAAAATGCCTCGTAAAGCTTCTCCAGCTCAAAAATTACAGTCCGGGGGACAGGGACATTAGTTAGGAGAGGTAAACAGGAGTGGCGTTAAGAATAGATTATAGTAAGATCAGACGCCCCGCTTGAGAGAGATACTTCCATTTCCACCCTTCCAACCTCTTGTGAACCCGGTCAATTAAGGGACTAAAATCAGAGAGCCAGAGGTGACGTTGAAAGAGGAACTCCCAGGTAATACCAGAGGTCTTCGTTCAGCGGCACTTCAAATAGATTAAGAATATATTGTTTGGTGGAATGCCTAACTCTGCTGCTGAACCGAATCTGGGATTTGTTGATATTCATCCGTTGGCCTGACTGATAACAATATGCCTGCACCAAATCCTTCAAAACACGGGCATTCTTTTTTGGCCCTGATAATGAGAAGAATATCAACAGCAAAGAGAAGGTGGGTCATATTAGGCCCTCCTTGGTGAGGCTGGTAACCATGGAGACCACCCACTAAAATCTGAGCCTGCAGTAATCTCGACAACATATTAGAGCAGATAATGAATAGAAATGGCGATAGTGGGCAACCTTGTCGTAACCCACCAGAAAAATGGAACCAAGAGGTTGGAACATCGTTCATCAAAATAGAGAACCTAGGCTGGGTCACACAGCACATTATCCATTTAATGAATTTGGGATGAAACCCACAATGGCGAAGAACAGTTTCAAGATATCTCCAAATCATTCTGTCGTATGCCTTCTCCATATGTGAGAGCACTTTTTCTTAGGCCACCAAAAGCTGAGAGTTTTACCTTTTTTTTTGGGGGGGGTAAATAAAATGGGAGTTGGAGGGGGCGATTCGGTGCAACTACCTCCCCTAAGCGTGACCATAGGCCCCAATCCCTACTGGAGAATGTTCTGCCATTTTCAGACCCCGTGTCCAGACCTTCAGGCTACACTCCGGCCCGATTTGGTAACAGGACTAGATTAAAGGCTTGCAAATCTTTAATCCCAAGGCCACTCTCATCCTTAGAGAGACATACTCTCTCCCAAACCTTATAGGTGAGACCGTAAGCTGAATGATTAGAAGCATTCCTTAGAAAATATCGGAAGCATTCCATGGAAAAGAACGATGAATGCGATCAATCTTCCTAATGACTCAACAAGGGAGCTTAAAGCTCGACGATAAACTAGAGGTATCAAAGATATTAAAGCTGAAGCTAAACAATAAAAGTGATTTATAAACACCAAACTAAGAGCGAAGTATTTTATTCCAGGGCACCATAAAGGCGCTTATTCCACAGATTTACATCACTCCTACTACTGCTACTACACTCCAACTCTGCATACATATTCCTTCGCTCTGGTCTCTACGACTCTAGATCTTCCTTTTGTATGATGATCTCAAAAGGCGGAAAATTCCAGTGGACCATCGCGGCCTTCCCCTCTCTCCCTCTCCTGCTCGCTTTCCTTTGGACCCTCCATGAAAACCTCCTCCCTTGGGGCATTCAAGACCTCGTCCACCTCCCTGGCTGGCTGGTCAAAGGACAACTCCTTTGTCACCCTATCCATCTGCTTTAACACGTTGTTCCTCCCTGGAATCCATCTCAAGAATTAGACTCCTTTAGAGAATTATATAGAAGATAACCGGATACGTGCTTAAATAACTAAGAAAAACATTTGCGCAGTGGACCAGCAACCAACCATTTCTCTAGTTCAAACTCATATACGAGTCTATGAAAAAGATACCTGCAAGCCAAGTCCTATGGTTGTTCTTGGCATTGATTCCGAAGCACAGCACCTCAAGATTCTCATTGCGAGAAGAGACGGCGACGGATGGATGGCCGGCCGGAACGATGAACACCGTGCCACGTGATACCTCGGATTGGACTCTTTGGTAATGCCTGCCACGTTGTTGTTCCTCTTCCTCCCGGCCTCGTCCTTCCTCCTGCTGTCTGGACAAATGCGGGCAAACTATCTGGACGTCGCCTTTGCCCCCAACCACAATTGCAATCTTGGTTGCCTCTGTATTATAGTTAGGTGCTATCATGGATCCCTGCCAAACAAACACATAATAATCTTGATTATAACCTGGTTGAGACGAGGAGAGAAGAGGGAGAAGGAAAGATTAATTAATTACTCTGCTGATATTAGCCAAGGAGACTTGGATGTTGAGGTCCATGAGCTCCGGGTAGTCAGTGCGATCAGCCTCTCTTAGCTCTCCATGACGGTTGGAGTGGGAAGGACGCTTTTCAAGCAGATTGAATGGCCTCCTCGATCCGCCCAAAGGCCGACTCCGACCTTCGGAGATTTGGCGGCTCATCTCCCTGATCTGCTCTTGGCTTGCCTGAATTATAGGTCCCTTTTGCTGCTTCTCGAAAAGCCTCTTCAGCTTGTCTTCTCGTGTCTGATAGATAGAACACGAATGATCATTAGTTCACTCAAATGTTAAGAACCATAACCAATACGTACAACTTGGGTACGTAGTTGTGCAAACAATTATATATGTAAGAAAAGAATGAGAGAAAGAGAGAGATATATTATATACGTTAAAGGCAGCTCTTAAGACTTGCTTGCTAAAGCTCCGGTAAAATGACTCGGGGTTTTGTCCACCAGCACCGACGAACGCCTGCATGGGCACAAAAGTCGATCGTTAACACCTTAGAAGATGACTTGGAGAGATGTGGGGCGATAGTTGTATATATGTGAGTGACCTCAAACATGCCAGGAGTGGCTACAGGCTGGAGGAGGCAGACTATAACGAGCTTCTCGTTCCTGTCTTTGTTCATTAAGGACGCAATTGCTCCTGCGCGCACCCTCATGATATCTCCCCGGCGAAGCTCGTGTGCCTCCTTATTATCTTGGCACATCAGAGTCAGGATACCATTCCCTACAGATCATCACATATAAATAAATATCAGCAGTACCTTGATGTATGGAAATGGGAGGAGGGAAACAAATAACAACAGTAGTGTAAAAAGATACAAGAGTGGATGCTAGCCTTTTACCTCTGACTACGAAGAGAAGGGCCTCTGCGTCAAAGTGGCTCGGGAGCACAAAAGTATTAGGATTAGTCTCAATGATGGCAACACGGTAGTTGGCAACCCCTAGCAAAAGCTTGGATTTCTCGAAGAAGTTCCTGAAGACCCTAATTTGGCCGTGTTCTGTCCTGACCTGGCGCATGAAGCTCTCCTTGTCGAAGAAGTAAGGATGGCCCTCTCTCCTCTTCTTCTCCTGTCCTTCCTCCCATTCTTCTTCCTCCTTGTTCCCTCCACGATGCTTTCTGTACTCCTCCTCGCACCGCTGCTCGCACTCTCTCTGCTGCCTCCTCCCCTCTTGTTTCTCCTGGCACTCCCTCCGGCATTCCTCCAGTTGCTTCCTGGGATCCTCTCTTTTACCACCATGTCGGCCCGTCTCCTCGCCTCCCCTCCTCTCCTCTTGGTACCGCTGCTCGCACCGGCGCTCGCACTGCTGCCGTTGCCGTTCACCTTCTCGTCTCTCCCGGCACTCCCGCTTGCACTCCTGCAGCCGCTGCTCGGGATCCTCTCTTCTACCACCCGTCTCCTCGCCTCCCCTCCTCTCCTCTTCGTACCGCTGCTCGCACCGGCGCTCGCACTGCTGCCGTTGCCGTTCACCTTCTCGTCTCTCCCGGCACTCCCGCTTGCACTCCTCGAGCCGCTGCTCGGGATCTTCTCTTCTACCATCCGCCTCCTCGCCTCCCCTCCTCTCCTCTTGGTACCGCTGCTCGCAGCGGCGCTCGCATTGCTGCCGTTGCTGTTCACCTTCGCGTCTCTCCCGGCATTCCCGCTTGCACTCCTGCAGCCGCTGCTCGGGATCCTCTCTTCTACCACCCGTCTCCTCGCCTCCCTCCTCTCCTCTTGGTACCGCTGCTCGCAGCGGCGCTCGCACTGCTGCCGTTGCTGTTCGCCTTCCCGGCTCTCCCGGCACTCCCGCTTGCACTCCTGCAGCCTCTGCTCGGGATCCTCCTTCTTTTCGTACTGCTCCTCGCAGCGGCGCTCGCACCGCCGTCGCATGCCTTCGTCGTAGAACGGTTGCTGCCGGCACTGCTGCTTGCATTGCTTCAGCTCAGGGTCCTCTTCTCAGTGGAGGAGAGAGCCAAAGTAGCGGAGAGGAAAAGGATGGAAAGGAGAAGAAGGAAAGGAATGGAGCCTCTTGGTTTGGTCATCATGGCTGGCTATTCTTAGTACTTACTCACGGATCACTCAGAGAAGCGAAAGCTCGACTGGGATGATGTGGAGTGGAAGGACTGGGGATCTATTTATAGAGAGAGAAAAGGTGATGGGTCTTGAGAGGGAGTGGTAACGTGGCAACCAGGCCACGCCTGCATGGCTACGTGGACGCAGGATGCGGTGATGGACAAAGCGGCTCGCCGCGTCCGGACGTTTGATCACGAGATCGTCGACGTTTTGCGAGGCTGAGTCGAAGATGGACGTTTTTGCGTGTGGAGCTCTCATCTCGGGCGAGCCGTACGCGTGTATCTCTTTTTGCTTCGTTTAGGCCGAGACGGCCACGTGTTACGGTAACGGACGGAAGACGAGGTGCGGCCCACTGGCTGTTACGTCCCAAACGATTCGTTCCAGCAAGTCCAGCAAAAGTTGCGTACGCGTGTGATGTTGCATGATGTCCTGCGCCTACGCGTGTGCGATCTTTCTAAAGCTCCAGCTCTTCGCACGTATGCTATAGCGCTATCTAGTTGCCACATGCCACGAAACTGGTGACCTGCTAGCACGACACGTGAAACGTCGAAGGCAACGTTTCAGGCTTGCATGGTTGCCACGCAGCGTCTAATTATGTTGTTGCCACCTTTTCTCTCTCTACTATGGATAGATATAGAGAACCAAGCTCTTAGCCTGTCTCCACTCGTTACCCACTGTTCTACTCCACTAGAAATCCAAACATGACGAGGATGAAAAGATACTCTCTCCATCTTATCCTCTACCTCTCTCTGTTCTCTCTCTCCGCCAACTTGGTTCTTTCTTATAAGAAAGAAGACCCAGAGCTCCAGCTCTGCAAGCAGAAATGCCAGCGGCAGCAGCAGTTTGATGAGAGAGAGAAGAGAGAGTGCCGGCGTGCATGCGAAGAGTATGCTAGAGAGAAGGAGGAGATGGAAAGAGGACGCAAAGAAGGTGGCAGTCAAGAGGAGCCTGAGAAAAGGTCGAGCACTGCAAGCACGAATGCAGGGTGAGCCAGCAGAGCGAGCAGGAGCAGAGACGGTGCGAGCATAGGTGCGAAGAGAAGTCTCAAGAAGAGAGGAGAGAGCGAGGTCAGGGAAGAAACGGCGAATCGAGCGAAGGTGCCGAGGAAAATTCCAGCAATGTCAGCAGCAATGCCAGAGCCAACATTATGACCGGCGTCAGCAACAAGAGTGCAAGAAGCAATGTGAGGAGGAGTTAAAGCAGAAAGGGAGGGAAGAAGGGGTGAAGGGCACGAGAGCGAATAGAGGAAGCGAGGAACATCCCCTGGAGTGGAGGGAGAAAGAGAAGCAGTTGTCGTATAACTATAATAAAATATAATAAAATATTATATAATAAATAAAAAAATAAAATATTAATAAAATATTATATAATATTTATAACGATCAGAAAGAGCAGCAGTTGTCGTATGACTGTGGCAGTTTAGGCTCTGCATGGTGTCGTATAACCGAACCCTCAATTGACGTTGCTATAACAAAAACTTCCCGTTAATCAAAACTATACCTTTCGATCCCTACGTATCGTGATCCAACTGTTTTGATACGAGATGATTTCAAATAATATCTAAAATATCTTTTCAAATCTTAAATCTCATCAGGCAGTAAAAAAGACAGAGAGACAAAATGAAGAAGACTCTCAGCGGATGCTACGTCCGAACCCCATCTTTCTCTCCCCAGTCTACCCTTCTCTCCCCGATGATCATCTGCGATGGTCTTCCCTCATCGGCCCATGATGCGACGGCCCCTCCCCCCTCCCCGATGCCTGAAACCTCTCTTTTCTTCCCTGGCGATCGTTCGCGATGGCCCTCTCATCTCTCCCCGACGATCGTCCGCGACGGTCTTCTCTCGCTGGCCCGCGACGCGATGCCCCCCCCTCTCCTTCCCAGCATTGGAAATCTCTCTTCTCCTCTTCGACGACAGCCCGCGGCGGCCTCCCCCTCTCCGATGACCGCCCGCGACGTACGGCCTCCCCTCGTCGTGCTCCGCATTGGCACCGACGTCAGCCTTCGACGGTCCATAGAGAGGATCATGAGTAGTGAAAAATGGGCCGGAAATGCCCTTCGATCCACGTCTCGATCCAGCACGAAATTTTATTTTAAATAATAAAAAAATAATATAAAAAATAAAAATATAATAAAAAATAATAAAATATTAATATATATATATATAATACATATAAAATAATAAAAATTATTTTCAATTAAAAAAAATAACATATATATAAAAATAATATAATATAAAATAATATAAAAATATAAAATATAAATTTGATCAATTTTACAATCGATTTTGAAAATTAAAATATTATAAAAAATAAATTGTGACTGATTTTGTGATCGATTTTTAATTAAAAAATTTAAAAATAATTATCTATTGATTTTGTAATCAATTTTATTAATAAAAAAATATTTTAACAAGCTTAGTGATTAATATTATGATTAATAAATTAATTAAAAATATTAAAAATAATTATCAATCGATTTTGTGATCAATTTTATTAATAAAAAAATTAAAAATAATTAGTGATTATTCTTACGATCGATTTATTAAAAAATATTTTAATAAATTTAGCGATCGATTTTGCAATCGATTTTTAAAAATAAAATATTATAAAAATTTAAATTATTCTTCGTGCTCATTTGTTCACCGAATAGAATAATCATTAAATTAACATAATACATAGTTAACTAATTATGATATACAATTTAATTAATATGATACATAGTAAATAAATATATTACACAGTTAAATTAACACAGTACACATTTAACTAAACATGGTACACAGTTAAATTAATACAGTACACAGTTAATTAAATACGGTATATAGTTAAATAAATACTATATACTGTTAATTAGTACACAGTTAACTTAATATGGTACATAATTAAATTAATATTGTACACAGTAAATGAACACTATACACAGTTAATTTAATTACACAGTTAATTTAATACTGCACATAGTTAAATGAATGCTGCATATAGTTAAGTGAATACTGCATACAGTTAATTTAACACTGCACACAGTAAATTTAATACTATATATAGCTAAATGAACCCTGCACACAATCAATTTAACACTTTACACAGTTAATTTAATACTACACATAGTTAAATGAACTCTGTATATAGTTAATTTGACACTGTATATAGTTAATTTAACACTGCATATAGTTAAATGAATCCTGCATACAGTTAATTTAACACTGTACAGTTAATTTGATACTACACACGATTAATTTAACACTACACACAGTTAAATAAATCATGCATATAATTAAGTTAACATTGCACATAGTTAATTTAACACTGTACACAGTTAAATGAATCCTACACATAGTTAACTTAACATTGCATACAGTTAATTTAATACTGTACACAGTTAAATAAACTATGCACACAGTTAATTTAACATTGCATATAGTTAATTTAACACTGCACACAGTTAAATTAACACTATACACAATTAATTTAATACTGCATATGGTTAAATGAACTCTATATACAGTTAATTTAATGACGTACATAGTTAAAAATATTATTTTATTATTTTTAAAAAAAATTATTATTATTTTTAAAAAAAAAATTAAAAAAAAAATTTATTTATTATTGAAATCGTTGAGGGAGTAGACCCAGACTTTGGCATCGGAGGAGGGTTGTAGGTGTTCGATATAGAGCCACGAGAGTAGACTCAAAACTCATAATGGATTAAGGTGCCGGTTGTACTTGTGCCTCTCTTATATGGTATCAACTCCTCACCAAATTGACTAAACAGAAATTATTGTAAAAATTATAGTCAAAAATATTAATTTTAAAAAATAATTTTAAAAGCCTAGGCCACCACTTCCCAGTGCTCCCCGCACATTTTTCAAACAAATTTTTAAAAATATTTTTTATCATTATTTTAAAAACCTAATTATTTTCATTACAAAAAATAATTTATTTTTAAATATTTTATTCTTTAGTTATTTTAAAAATTACTTTTAAAAATAATTATTTTTAAAAATTATTTTTTTAAAATATTTTTAGAAAGAATTATTTATTAATAAATTATTAATTTTAAATAATATAAATAAAAAATAAAAATATATATAATATATATAATATTTTTTTGAAAGAATGACTCACTAAAAATATTTTAAAAATATAAATAAATAAATAAATAAAATATTATTATTTTTTTAATTTTTTTTCCTCCCTTCTCCTTCCCCCAGCGGTCTCGAGCTCCTTTGTGCATGCCACCCACCGTCGCACCTCCAACATTGTATGGCGACCCCCATGGGCCCTAGCATGTCCCTGGCCACCTACACCGCCCCCCCTCCCGACTGCCCGCACCGCCCCCCCCGGACTGCTGCTCTACACCGCAAACACCATACCCCAGCCCCTCGGCCGCCTGCACCATCTCCACTCGCCCCCGATCGCCCCCTCCATTCACCCCCTCTGTTCGTCCAAAAAAAATAGAACATGATTATAACTGTGTGCATGGTATTTTTAGGGAGGCACTGTGAGCAGATTGGAGATGTTCTTCGATTGTGCATAGCGAAATAGTGCCTGTTGAGCAGTCAGCAAGGAGGGTAGAAGGAAGAAGAAAATTTTGGGGAGGAGATTTAGATAGGATAATTACTGTATTAAAAGTGAGAGTACTTTTGTTTCATGAGGGATTTAAAGTTAAGCACCTAATTCTAATGGACTGAAAGTTATATTTTGGGTCAATAGGACTAAAATGTTAAAGACTGATCCACAAATGGATCGGGCGTCAAAATCTCCCTTTTTTTTAGGAGGGGGGAATTTCATTTGTGGACCGAACTTTAACTTGTAAGTTCTGTTGATTTTTTATATAACCTTCGATCCACTTTTACTCTTTATGAGATAAAAATGCCCCTAATTTAATATCATACTTTATTTTCATTTCTCCGTATATGGTAAAGTGGGCGGGTTGAAATGGGAGAAACACGTCCATATAAAAAAAGCAACAAATTAATTGGAAAGGTAAATTAACTATATGCAATGGTAAATTAATTATATGCAGTGATAAATTAACTGTGTACAGTAGTAAATTAAATATGTACTATATTAATTTAATTATATATAGTCATAAATTAATTGTATACTATATTAATTTAACTAGATGCTGTGGCCAGTTAACCATGTTTCATGTTTATTTAACTATGTATAGTAGTAAGTTAATTAACTATGCATCATATTAATTTAACTACATACAATGACCAGTTAACTATGTACAATGGCAAATTAATTGTGTGTCATATTTATTTATCTATGTACAGTGGTTAAATAAGTGTATACCATGTTAATTAGTCAATTAATTATGTGTAATGGTAAATTAACTATATACCATCACTATCATCACTGACGACGCCCTCCTTGGCCTTGCCTTCAATCATCTTACCGACCTCATCTTTTATCCAATCGGTGACCACTATGTATAGTGGTAAATTAACTGTATATCAAATTTATTTAATTATATACTATATTAATTTAATTATGTATAGCGATAAATTAACTGTGTATCATATTTATTTAACTGTATACCATAGTTAGTTAACTATATATCATATTAATTTAACTATATACAGTGTCTATTTAACCGTATGCAGTATTTATTTAACTGTATATCATATTAATTTAACTATATACCATGTTTAGTTAACTGTATACTATATTAATTTAACTGTATATATTATTCATTTAACTGTGTGTAGTATTTATTTAACTGTGTATCATATTTAGTTAACTGTGTACCATATTAATTTAACTATATAGCATAATTAGTTAACTGTATATCATATTAATTTAACTGTATATAATATTCATTTAACTTGTGTAGTATTTATTTAACTGTGTACTATGTTAATTTAATTATGTACCATATTTATTTAACTGTGCACAATAATAAATTAACTGTATACCATGATTATTTAACTATGTATCATAGCTAGTAAACTGTATACAACAGCAAATTAACTATATACTATATTTATTTAACTGTGTATCATAGTTAGTTAACTATGTATTATATTAATTTAACTGTATACGATGTTCATTTAACTATGTGTAGTATTTATTTAACTCTGTACCATGTTAATTTAACTATATACCATATTTAGTTAACTATGTACTATATTAATTTAAGTATATATATTATTTATTTAACTGTATACAGTATTCATTTAACTGTATACCATATTCATTTAACTATATATCATATTTAGTTAACTATATACCATATTTATTTAACTATGTACCATAGTTAGTTAACTGTATATCATGTTTATTTAACTGTATACATTATTCATTTAACTGTGTACTATATTCATTTAACTATATATCATATTTAATTAACTGTATACCATATTAATTTAACT
Source organism: Elaeis guineensis (assembly GCF_000442705.2). Classification (NCBI taxonomy): domain Eukaryota; kingdom Viridiplantae; phylum Streptophyta; class Magnoliopsida; order Arecales; family Arecaceae; genus Elaeis; species Elaeis guineensis. The sequence continues at coordinate 128,588,196 of NC_025998.2, forward strand.
GTGTATATTATTCATTTAACTGTGTACCATATTCATTTAACTATATACCATATTTAGCTAACTATGTACTATGTTAATTTAACTGTGTATCCTAATTAGTTCACTATATATACTATATTAATTTAACTGTGTACATATTCATTTAACTGTGTGCAATATTTATTTAACTGTGTACTATGTTAATTAAACTATGTATCATAGTTAGTTAACTATGTACTATGTTAATTTAACGATCATTCTATTTAGTGAATAAATGATCATGAACAGGACGGCAATAGTATTAACAGAGATGGCAAGAATTCTGTGCCCCGCTGTCTCCCCGGCCCACCATCGTCGGTGCAGTCGAGAAATCTGAATTCCCTCATTTCTAGTCGAATAGTGATCCCTAGCCACCCTCTTTCCCCCATCTTGATCGAATATTCATGGATCCTCTAAACTCATGGTCACCGCTGTGACCGCCATTAATGACGACGATGGCAATGGCCCTCCACCCCCATTTCTCTCCTTAAAAAAATCGATACGATGATGATGGCGATGGCGATGGTGATGGTGATGGAGGTCAATATGATGCTCGATAATCAAAGATCAATTCAGTCAAATGATTTGATTAATGGTATAATTGACTCGATAGAAAATCAAAAAAATCAAATCTAATAGTATTCAGATCTATTCAAAGTAAATGTCGATATGCTGTCCGACGACTGCAAATCAAGACTCTTCACTAAGCTTGACCAAAATCATTGTAAGAAGGTCATTTACTAAATCAATCTTAAAGAGACAAATCATTTTAAAGTAACAATTTTAGAGAAAGAAATTTTTAGAGAGAGAAAGTAAGATTCAGACTGAACGGAGAGGGGAAAAGAGAGAAATCCTCTCTGTCTTCTTTTTCTTTTTTTTTCTTTTCATTTCATTTCTTTTTCTTTTTTTTTCTCTTTCTCGCAGCTTCTTTTGGTGGAACAAGGGATCGTAAGATCCTTTCTTGTTTTTCAGAACGAGGGCCATGGCCAGTGGGCTGTGATCGATGGCAAATAGAGCTGTGATAGTACAGCTCAGAGAACCCAAATCGGTGGTCAACGATAACCATCGGCATCAAAAAATCAAAAGAAAATGGGTGGAATAAGGAAAGAAAAATAAAGGTGGGCTTTGAGGGTGATTTTTGACAAAACCGATAGCCAGTGGTGAGGCCTAGGGCCAAGGGGAGAAAGGAAAGATGGAGAGGAAGAAGGGAGGGGCTTACCTCGAGCTCTGACGGTGTCTCTGGTGAGAATTTATGGTAGGCATAATGAGAGCATCTACGGCTTCAACAAAAAAAAATCGGAGAGAAAGAAGAGAGAGGAGGGTCGGTGATCATCGTGGCTACCTTCGAAAGGAGATAAGAAGTTTATAGGACGGAGAGAAGGTCGAATCCTTTTTTTTTTGATGTTCTGAGAGTCATACGGGTGGGGGTTTAAATAAGATTGGGGTATTACATCTTGAAGTCGGAGATGGGATGAATGGCGACGTTGTCGATCTCGACCTCCTACACCCTATCGAAGAAGATGGCAGGGAACGAGGTGGAGGTGGCGGCAGTGATCGATAGCTCCATCATCTCACCAGCAGGGAAGGAGCATCTGGATCATAGAAGTGAGATAAGGCATTGAGGGGATGGGAGTGATGAGGAAACAAAGGAAGAAAGAAAAAAGATGAGGGCAAATGATAAGTTAGATATTTTTTAAAATAAAATGACGTCAAAAGGATGCACTGTTATGGTAAACTTAAAAGAGGGACTGAGAGTTACATTTTTAGTCAACAGAGACTTTTTGTCACAGTGACGTCAAAGGGGGAGCGGCAATTAAATTCTTCTTTTTTTCTGGTACAAAATCTTCATGTACTTGGGCAGCTACGTAATCCATAAGTGCTTTTTCCTTATTTCTCCCACATGTGAGGGTTTTTTTTTTTTTTTTGAAGAATTAAAAGCTTCCTCTAGTTTAACAATTCCCAAATCTCTAATACATCGCACATCAATAAATAAATAAATAGAAGAAGAGGGAGTTCCCCGATATGGCTCTCCCTTTCTTCTTACTTCTTGTCAAAACCACTAGCGATTAGCCCAAGTACTTGAATCAAATTGAACCAAAATTCTTTGTGCACCATAGGCGATGTAGAAAGTCCGACGTAGAGTTCATCATCTTATCTGATTGATCCACACAATCATCATTTTTCAACACATATTTAATGTCTGCAGGTCGGATTTTTGTTTAAAAATTTTGTATGACGAAAATACTCCTGCTCTTTGAAAAAATTATAACATTCTATGTGTATATTACAATATCCTGCATCGATAATATGCACAAAGATGTCATAATTTTTTTAAAGAAGAGGAACATTTTCATCATTCAAAATTTTCAAATGAAAAAATCGATCTACAGACATTAAATACATATTGAAAAGTAGTTGGACAAAAATATTTCTCTCATATTATAATATTCGAGGTCATATTATGACATCCTGGGCTATATTACGCCACAAGATATCATAATTTTTTCTCAAAAGATAGGGGTATTTTCGTCATACAAAATTTTTAAATAAAAAAATCGATCTACAGAAATTAAATACACATTGAAAAGCAGTGACTACGTGAACTAATTGAATAAGGTGGTGCACTACATTCGATTATCTACACCGCCCTCGGTGCACAAAGAATTTCTCTCAAATTGAAACACGCCTTTTTTGCCGTTGGGCTGGCCTTGGGTTCTAATTCCTAGGTTCAAAAATTGCTCAGCCGAGAATCGAGATAACGTGCTTAGACCTAGGAAATTATGGCCCAGAGACCAGACCTGCCCAGCTTTATTTTCGATGGCCGAGGCCTACGTATTCAGCCGTCTAATCAGGCCGGGCCTCAATTTGCCAAGCTCAAATGGCCCGGTTTAGAGGTCTCTCTCTTTTTCTCTCTTTGACGGCACGCCGCCTCTCTGGCACGTCTGAATAATGCCCGCAGTGAACTTGGGTCCGAGGGGTCAACGGTTTGCCGTGAGGCTCAGGTTAAAAAATTTAAAATCAAAAAGAAAGGAAAAATAAAAAAAGGAAGAGCCTAAAACGAAGCCAGGCCGGGCTTGGGCCTGAACATTTGGTGTTAGTATGGAATTATGACCCAACCTGAGCCAATGAGATGTCTTTTTTTTTTTTCTTTTTTTTTTTTCTTTTGTGTGTGTGTGTGTGTGGTCGCATTCAATGAGATGGGTTTGATTTACAAATTCTGTATTTTAGGAACCTTCGGGGTTAATAATTAATCCGTCTTCCGGGACACTGAGAGAACATATGGGTTAATAATAACTGATGATGTGTCTCTCGATTCAAGTTTCTGGATATATTTCTGATACATCAGGGGGTACTTGGAAGGTTGGCACTACTCTATACTTTGCTTCTATGTAAAATTTTATTGATAAATTATATGTTCTTCCAACAATTAATAAATTAATTATACTATGTTTATATTAGATGTCTGATCAGAACACATCTCTCAAGATTTTTTGGTACTGCACGATGCAGCAGAAAGAAAGAAGAAATAAAATAAAAATAATCAAAATACATGGATCAGCCAAAAAAAAGTTCGTCTCCATGGGGCATGCAAACTTCACTATGAAAAAAAAAATTTATAAGAGGAGATCTCATCCTCAATCCTCGTACACCCAATTTCTCCCTCACAGAAAGTTTTTTCTTACAAAAGCTCTCTCTCTAGGAATATCCTCTGAACCCCTGAAGCGACTGCTGTCCGCTGTCCAGAAACCTCTTGCTCCTTCTCTCACAGTGTTACACGGCTCTCTCTCTTCCCAGGTCTCTGATCTTTATGCTGCACGGGAAAACACACCACAGTGCCTTCTCTATTGAGCATGAGGCCTTTTAAAGACCTTAAACCAAGTTAGATCACGATTAGGACTTCTAATCAGACTTAAATCAAGTCCAAAAAACCTCCCAAGCCATTGGATCAACACCGCAACGTCCCAGAGCCATCCGATTGCGATCGATCCATAGAATAGTATCATGGACCGTGCAAAATGCATGGAAAAAGCCCACGCGGTCCGTCATGGACCTCTCGATCCATGATGGATCGGGATCTGGGCTCCCAGTGCGGCGTGCTGGGTTGGGCCGGCCCACACATGGGCTTGGACCTCGCCTGCGCCGAGCGCCGGGGCCCGGGCCGCACCCCGTGCGCCTGTGCCTGGGCCGTGCGACCCCACACCGGGCCACGCCCTGCGCACCTGGCCCGCGTGCCGGCCACGCCTGGGCCGTGTCCCGCCACCTGCGACCACGCCGCAGCTGCTTCGTCGGCCGCTGGCGGTCCGCCGCCACTTCGAATTTCGTGTCAACTTTAAAAGCTCGTATCTTTCCCATCCGAGCTCCGTTTGAGATGATCTTAATCTCATTGAACTCTATTTTTCGTCGCAAACCTCACTGTGGGATCAATGTGGATCGAATCTCGAGATATCAAATTCCAATATATCTAAACATCGGACGGATACGAAGAATGTTATGATATAAGAGTGAGATATCGTCATGAAGTAATATATAGAAGGCTGGCTCTTCTTCATTTTGCTTATATATAGGTATCTGTCGACAATTAGTATGTCCTTTCAACAGTGAGCTCTATGTCCATGATCTACGAGGACTCGCAGCAATTAAGATATGAAGTATATATATGTTAGTTTACTGTAACCGATCAGTAAACAGGAGAAGAAAAGATGCACTAAGAATGGGCGAGGGGGAGGAAGAAATGGGGCCTCCTCGACATTTTGAGACTTAGACCATCCTGCTCAGAATATGCACGTCCTTTACGTACCGCAGATTTTACTCCATGACCATTTTGAGCATGCATGTACTGCCATCTATGCTCCTACTTTGCTCTTCAAATATTATTCTTTAAGCAGTTTCAAAGCATAGCACGAGTTACTGGATTATGCATGCATGTGGCATTGGAGCGATGATGCTGAAAGTGTCGATTAGTTAAAAGGCTTTGTAGTTATTATGACAAAAAGTTATACAATAGAATTTTTGTCTTAGTTTAGTGGTTCGCTATCATTATTAATGTATTGAGACAGAATGCCTTTGTAAGTATGCATAGACATAGTAGAGTGGATTTGCTAGTATGAAGCAACTAAATCAATAAACCATGAGGGTGAATCATGATGGAATGTATATTATCTTATATAGCAATTAGAATTAGAAAGTATAAATGCAAAATATGTTTTCTGAAAAGATTAGAAAGAAGTAAATAGCTACGTATACCTATATTCACAGCATATGTCTACGAAGAAAAATCTTGCTTGATGTTCACCATATTATTAGACTGCTTATTTGTTGCCATATCAACAATTATAGGGTGGAACCATAATTCTTACTGGTGAAGGCTAATGAAATGCTTTATACAATAAAAAATAAAACTGCAGCAACAAATAAATTATAATTCTTAAAAAACTGCAAACTTATTTTTTGTGGCGTCTCTTTTTGTTTTTGGGTAAGGTTTGTGATGTCTCATTTTCACTGAATGATATATCCTTCAAGTAAGCAATGACTATATAAAATTAAAAATTATATATAATGACTGTGAGATACTTTTTAAATTATATGAAATTTATTGCATTAGTACGTTTTTTTCTTATTAAAAAAAAAAAACGTACACTACTCTAGCTGCTACAAGAGAAGCAAACTCACCGAACGAAGTTTAAATGGTCTGACATGCATGCATGGAGTCATGGCGCGTCACCTCACGTGTCAATAACGGCGAACTCTCGTGGGAGGTTGACGCGTTCTCGGCGTCACCTGCAGGCTTCCAAAAACCGTGAAAGACGTCAACAGCTCCGTCGCAGCAGAGGTCGTCCGTTACTTCCACGCGTCACCACTCGTGCGAACGTGACGGCTTGTGACGCTCCAACACGTGCCATTGCATCACGAACGGCCCTGTACTGTTCCTAGGTTTCGAAGTAATAGTTCACGGGTGGAGCCACCGAGCTCACCAAAAGATCCTCCAGCCATGGGGGTTTGTCCCAAAAGGGCAAATAGAACGGACTCTTCGCCAATCGAATCGCTGGGTGCACAAAGATGAATTTGTTGTCACTTTGCTTAGATTTGAAGTGGTGGTAATTAAACCTAGTGCTTGTCCCAGCACGAATTCCAATTCAATGGTTTCAATTCCCATGGACTCGGTATGATTCATGTAGAATGATGCACAATGCATGTGGTGAATGTTGTTTGCCCGTAGATTGAGGTAATAATTTTGATTTAACTTTTTTGGGATTAATTAAACTTGATAAATAGGGTTAGCAAGTGAGGTACAAAATTCGAATTGGAAATATCTCTTGCATGGGTGCCCATGTTAGATTGCTTGGTCTAAACACACTTGCCTCATTTGGATAAACAAGAGAAGTCTAAAGAGTAAATGAGTGCTTGTATATAAAGGTGTTTCGTTGAGATTGATCAAGCTTGATTTACATCGAATAAGGATTTTAGACCAAGTTTGATTTGTTTATTAGTAATTCAAGCTTATTTTCTGAACCAAACACGAGTCTAATTGATTGGCTTGACAATTCCAATTAAGATGAAATCATTTCAAGCTTGAGATAAGCTTGATTCAAGTTATGTCCAAACTTGTTTTAACATTTTGATCAATTCAAAGAATCTCAAGAAAATACTAATCAAAGCCTTAATCGAATGGTCTGATATATGTGTAATACATAATATAAATAGAAATAGAAATAAAATTGAGTTTTATCAGTTGGGTTGATTTTTGGCTTGATTTGAGATTAATTTCATCTAATTCAAGCTTATTTTGCTTATTTCAACCAAGCATGATTGGATATTTTCTCAAGCCAATCTCAAGCTCCTCAATTTGTTAGAAACCCAACTTCTATATGTAGGTATCTTTGTATAATTATGTGTCCAACAGACAACACTATCAAAACAAAAACCAAGGATAAAGGGGTCAACCTTCATTTTTTTTTTTTTTTTTGAGAACAAAATTTAATAACATGCATCACAAAGGGTTTGGTGGTTTATATCAAACCTTATAGTATATCAAACTGACTATAGTTACACTAATTTCAATGTAATATGTTGCTTAGATTTTTTTTTTCTAGCATACGCAATCAATGGTTGCATGGCAATTTTTTGTGTGCATTAGTGGAACTAGCCTAGATGTGCATGTATATTGTATGTGCTTATGTGTAGAGAATTAGCATTTTTCATAATTATAAGCTTTTGATACTCTTAAGGAATGATGATGTTATGGTGTTATATCATTATTATATACCTAAAATGATTCAGCCATTATATTATACTACCATATTTTATATCTTTAATACCAATGATGTTGTCCAAGAATTATTTAATAAGTTATAATAAAATTTTAACATTCATGCGGGGATAGCTCAGTTGGGAGAGCGTCAGACTGAAGATCTGAAGGTCGCGTGTTCGATCCACGCTCACCGCAATTAAATTTTCAAATTTATTCAATATTTTTAATATTTTGTTTTTAAATAATATAGATGAATATCAATAAAAATTAAAATTTTAATATTTTATTTTTAAATAATATAGATGAATATCAATAAAAATTTAGAAAATTGAAATTTCAAATTTACCCTTTTAGAAATGGTTCTAATATTTTATGTTTTCTTTCAAAATAAGAAATATTAAGTAAAACTTTGAAAAAACAAGAATATTTTGAAATTAATTAAATATTTTTTATATTTTTTTCTTTTAATATGAGGAATTGGAATTGGCAAATATATACTATTACTAGCAAGTTTAGCTATCGTGAACTTATCACTCAGTAAATTATTTGAGAAACAAATAATATTTCATAAGTTGACAATTGATTCAATGCAAAACTAATGAACTCTGAGCGGTGAACTACAATTAGTTGGGAGGAAATAAATAACTAAAAATTGTAGTTCATAAGTTAGGTAGGTTGTGGCTCAGATGTATAAGTTGAGATTAGAAGATGCTTATTTTAAGAAGTATTTTCCATATTTTGAGTTATATGAGGGAGATGTTGTACAAAAGATCGTAATTTATTTTTCAAATTTATTCAATATTTTTAATATTTTATTTTTTAATAATACAGATGAATATCAATAAAGATTTGCAAAATTGAAATTTCAAATTTACCCTTTTAGAAATGGTTCTAATATTTTATATTTTCTTTCAAAATAAAAAATATTAATTAAAACTTTGAGAAAACAAGAATATTTTGAAATTAATTTAATATTTTTATATTTTTCTCTTTTCATATGATGAATTGGAATTGGCAAATATATACTATTACTAGCAAGTTTAGCCATTGTGAACTTATCACTCAGTAAATTATTTGAGAAAGAAATATCATTTCATAAGTTGATAATTGATTCAATGCAAAGCTAATGAACTCTGAGTGGCGAACTATAATTAGTTGGGAGGAAATACATAACCAAAAATTGTAGTTCATAAGTTAGGTAGGTTGTGGCTCAAATGTGTAAGTTGAGATTGGAAGGTGCTTCTTTCAAGGAGTGTTTTCTATATTTTGAGTTATATGAGGGGGATGTTGTACAAAGGACTGAATTATTCTATGATTTCAGGCAAATATGTGAAATCGAAGTTCATGTAGGGCATCTTCCTCCCTTGCAATTCCTTGGATGTTTCATGTATTGTTTAGGAGTTGTAACCACAAACTAATTGATATTCCCAAGTGATTAATACTGTGCAACCTAACAAAACTTTAAACCTTGGACCACAAGAAATCCTTGTATAAATCCAAAGATAGGCTGATGCTCGTTTTGCAAACTAATTTATGAATATGAATGGTAATAAAATGATGCAATCCAACCAATGGTGCAAATTCTTGTAGGGGAACTAGATTAGTACCTAATTGGTTCACATATCACATCTTAGAATATTTCTAGTCGTTTGTGCTCAAGCAACAACATTACAAACAATATAAACATACGAACTCATATTTTTGGTTGTTTCTTTCAATCTCTCTAATATAATTAATGTATTAGCAACACTATTTTTGAACAACGATGCATCTACGTAGGTTAGGTTGCATCAGGTTCCATTCTCATATCACATTGTAGAAGAGTCTCCATGACAATGTAACACAACTTTGAGCAAAATTTTTGACTGGCTAATAATTGGTTCTTTAATGGTGGGGAGAACTATATACTTAGAAACTAGACTTGAATTTGTGATGGGAGGCTACTTGTTTCAGAAAGGGAATTAGAGATGCTCTCTAACATGCTTGGAACCATGAGGTTTGAAAATACATGAAAAAGATAGTTTTTTTTTTTTTTTAAATATGCACTATTTCAACATCTCTTCCCTCTTTTTTTTAATGAGGGCTGGAAATACATGGGAAAATAGGTTTTTTGTTATTTGGATGAAGAAAATGGTCTTTTTAGCACTACCCAAACTATTAAATGCTGACACATATTCAAGAATTTGTATCATTTGTTAGTTTTGAGCTTTGAAAAAGTCATTAACTAATACTAAAATCAGTGAGAATGTTTTAGCATGAATTATGGTATCTTGTTTCATTTGTTTTATATGCTAAAAGGCTATGGCACTTACTTCCAATATTGACCAATTAGATTGTTTTAGTTTCTCTAATCTTTCAAATATATGTTTCAAGCAAATACAAGTGTCTTGTAAAATGATTATTTAAATAGTATCATTTCAAGGAATCTGAATATTACCTGTTTCTATAGGAGTTTGGATTATACATTCTCCCATATCTCTCTATGAGTTTACCAATCCTTTAGTCATTTGACCTCTTTATGCTATGGGAATGTAATCTAGTGACCGCGGAGTCCATCCAAGAAATCCAAACCTTAGAAAATAATAAGTGAAAACTTTCGATGCACCAGCACGCACCACCCCACATCTTGCTGGGGATAGGTGCACATAGATCCAAAAAATTTGTGCAAACGCAAGCTCCAGATTGAACCTAAAAGACAAGGACAATGGTGTCTAGTGCCACAAGCCTTCTAAGTCGTAACTCTACGGTATAATTTTTATACTTTAGTCTTGTACCATCATTATAGCCACTATATCATCCATCCAGGAGATGAGTAGCTCTCATTCATGTTGAGAACATACCAGCATGATATAAGCCACATCGCAGAGATGAAAAAGAATCATCTGTTTTCAAAATGAATGACGTGATGGTTATCCACGATGATACTCTACACTGTATACTTAAAAAAAAGAAGTGATGAAATTGAAAAAAAAAATTTATTCTATTATTTTTAGGCTAATAATATGATTCATACTTCACTAGAAGGTATATAAGAAGGTTGCCTATTGTCTGCAAGGATACAAAAAATTGTTTCCAGGTTAAAAGCCCACCACGGTGATAAGAACAGAATGGTTAAAAGAGTTTATATCTATTAAGATTTGATATTCAAGATTTGATCCATATTGAATCCACAACAAAATTCATGACGAAAAACAGAGTCCAACAAGATCAAGATCATCCCAAATAGAGTTCGGAAGAAATGCGCGAGAGAAATCGGTACGGAACTTGGAGTGGCAGAAGACCGCCGGCGGCGGGCCAGCGGAGCGGCAGTGGTGCGGCCGCGCATGGCCCAGAGAGGCAGTGCAGCGCCCAGGCCCGGGCACGTGGGGCGCAGCCCAAGTCCAGGCGTGCGAGCGCACGGGCCAGCCCAGGCCCAGGCGCATGGGCGCGGGCGCGGCCCAAGCCCATGCGCGCCCCTAAGAGCCCGTTGCCCGGTCCACCGTGGATCGGACGGTGCACAATCGACCGCATGGATCGTGTGGGTGTTTTCCATGTATTTCTCATGGTCCATAGACTGTTTCGTGGATCGGTGCACGATCTAACGGCATGGGCAGCTCCCGATGTTGATCTGACGGTCTGTGCGCTAGGTTTGGATGTCATTAGGAGTCCTAATAAGGTTTGAATTGGGTTTTTAGCCTATAAAAGGCCCTGTTTGGTGAATAGGAGCCTGGGTGGTGGCCTGGTGCGGCGTTGATCTAAGAAGAGCCCACGAAAACCTGTGAACACTCGTGGAAAAGAGAGACGTGCGGCGCTGAGAGGAGAAGGAGCAGGGAGGCTCTTGGACAGTGGACAGCGATTGCTTCAGGGATTCAGGGGGTCTTCCTAAATATGGAGCTTTTGAAAGAGAGAACTTCTGTGAGGGAGAAATTGGGTATACGAGAGTTGAAGGTGAGATCTTCTCTTATAATATTTTTTTTTCTCATAGTGAAGTTTGCATGCCCCGTGGAGACGAGTCCTTTTTTGGCTGATCTACGTATTTGATTATTTTTTATTTTATTTTTTCTTTCTTCTTGCTGCATCGTGCGGTATCGAAAAAGTCCTGAGAGGTGGTGTCCTGATCAGACATCCATCCAACAAGTGGTATCAGAGCGAGATAGTACAAAGACGTAGATTGCAGTGGTGGTGAGCAAGATTGAAGATGGAGAAGATAGGATCAATCAAGATGGAGATCAACAAGTTTGATGGAAAGAGTAATTTCTTCTTGTGGCAGGCAAGGATGAAGGACATGCTCATCCAACAAGGGTTGATAGATGCTTTCTTATGCAAGGAGAAGCCGACCACCATAGAGGTGCAAGATTGGAGATGGCTACAGATGCAGACAGTAAGTACCATCCGTATGTACTTAACGGATGAGGTGGTGATCCATATGCTTGGCGAGACTTCTCCGATAGTGCTGTGGTCGAAGCTCGAAGAGTTGTACATGGTGAAATCACTCACCAATATTCTTTTTCTCTGAAGATATTTCTACCAACTACGGATGACTAAGGGACAGAATGTACAAGAGCATCTCAGCCACTTCTAGAAGATCCTCACGACCTCCTCAGTGTTGGTGAGAATGTTGAGGAGAAGACCGGGGTAGGGCATTGGTTTTGCTAACGTCGCTTTTCTCTTCGTATGAATCCTTGATGACTGCTCTTCTAGTGGAGAAGAGCACCATTAAGATAGACGAGGTCACCACGGTGATACTCCAGAATAAGATTCTCAGGAGGGACAATCCGATTTCGAGCTCAGATGGCGATAGCTCAGCTTTAGTGATTTTTGGAGAAGCAGGAGGGGTAGACGGAGCGACAGGAGATCGCGACAAGGGTGGTCCAAGTTCAGAAAGGACTTAAGCAAAACCAGATGTTACCAGTGTGACGAGTTGGGATATCTAGCTAGAGACTGTTCTCAACTTAAAGATCGGATGATGGCTGCTGTAGCGACAGCCAGTAGCAATTCAGAGGGAGATATTCTGAAGATATCTGATGAGGTATCTACTTCTTTCTAGCAGTAAATTTTAGATTCTGTATGTATCTATCATGTATGTTGTAAAGAGAAGCAGTTTGACTCCCTGGAGAGCAGTAATGGTACTGTTTATCTGTCGGATCGATCATGCTGTGCGATCAGAGGCATCGGGATGGTTAGTTGGAGGACACATGATGATGCAGTGAGAAGATTGGGGGAGGTCTGATACATACACGATTTCAGACGAAATCTTATCTCACTAAGCAGACTGGATTCGAGAGACTACAGGATGATAACTGGTGGAGAAATCCTAAAGGTGCTATGCGGCGATAAGATTGTTCTAGAGAAAGAAAGGGAGGAGAGGACATTATTACCTGACGGAGAGTCAGAGCAAGGTGAAACTTCAAGTGGAGGTGGATCGGGCATGAGATGCGAGACTTGGAAGGATGAAAGGCGATATCGCAAGATGAGATTCCTATTGCCGCAGAATGATGCCTTGAGCAGGTCTTAGATCAGGAGGAGCACAGCATACGATGAAGATGGGATTAGGCAGCCTGACTCGACTCTCATGTTTGTCCATCCATGATCAACAAGCGATTGCCCCAGGACATGGGGGCGAGGAGATCCAGAAGCTTTCAGAGTTAAGAAGAGGCCGAATATCGAGTCGAGATGGAGATTATTAAATGAACTCTGTATATAGTTAATTTGATACTGTATATAGTTAATTTAACACTGTATATAGTTAAATGAATCCTGCACACAGTTAATTAAATACTGTACAGTTAATTTGATACTACACACGATTAATTTAACACTACACACAGTTAAATGAACCATGCACATAATTAAGTTAACATTGCATGTAGTTAATTTAATACTGTATACAGTTAAATGAATCCTACACATAGTTAATTTAACATTGCATACAGTTAATTTAATACTGTATACAGTTAAATAAACTATGCACATAGTTTATTTAACATTGCATACTGTTAATTTAACACTGTACACAGTTAAATTAGCACTATACACAGTTAATTTAATACTGCACATAGTTAAATGAACCCTATATACAGTTAATTTAATGATGCACATAGTTTAAAATATTATTTTATTATTTTTAAAAAATAATTTATTATTATTTTAAAAAAATAATTTAAAAAATAATTTTTATTTATTATTCAAATCATTGAGGGAGTAGACCCAGACTTCGACATCGAAGGAGGGTTGTAGGTGTTCGATATAGAGCCACGAGAGTAGACTCAAACTCATCATGGATTAAGGTGCCGGTTGTACTTATGCCCCTCGTATATGGTATCAACTCCTCACTAAATTGACTAAACAGGAATTACTGTAAAAACTATAGTCAAAAATATTAATTTTAAAAAATAATTTTAAAAGTCTAGGCCACCGCTTCCCAGTGCTCCCCGCACATTTTTCAAAAAAATTTTAAAAATATTTTTTATCATTATTTTAAAAGCCTAATTATTTTCATTACAAAAAATAATTTATTTTTAAATATTTTAAATATTTTATTTTTTAATTATTTTAAAAATTACTTTTAGATAAAATTATTTTTAAAAATTATTTTTTAAAACTATTTTTAGAAAGAATTATTTATTAATAAATTATTAATTTTAAAAAATATAAATAAAAAATGCAAATATATAAAATATATAAAATATTTTTTTGAAAGAATGAGTCACTAGAAATATTTTAAAAATATAAATAAATAAATAAATAAAATATTATTATTATTATTTAATATTTATTTTTATTTTTTATTTTTTTCCTCCCTTCTCTTTCCCCAGCGGCCTCGAGCTCCTTCATGCATGCCACCCACCGTCGCACCTCCAGCACTGTATGGCGACCCCCATGGCCCCCAGCACTATCCCTCGCCACCTACACCCCCCCGACTGCCCGCACCCCTCCGACTGCTGTTCTATGCGGCAGACATCGTACCCCAGCCCCTCGGCCACCCGCACCATCTCCACCCGCCCCCGATCGCCCCCTCCATTTACCCCCTCCGTTCGTCCAAAAAAAAATAGAACATGATTATAACCGTGTGCATGGTATTTCTAGGGAGGCACTGTGAGCAGATTGGAGACGTTCTTCGATTGTGCATAGCGAAATAGTGCTTGTTGAGCAAGAGGGCAGAAGGAAGAAGAAAATTTTGGGGAGGAGATTTAGATAGGATAATTACTGTATTAAAAGTAAGAGTACTTTTGTCTCATGAGGGATTTAAAGTTAAGCACCTAATTCTAATGATCAAAAGTTATATTTTGGGTCAATAGGACTAAAATGTTAAAGACCGATCCACAAATGGATCGGGCGTCAAAATCCCCCCTTTTTTTAGGAGGGGGGAATTCCATTTGTTGACCGATCTTTAACTTGCAAGTCCTGTTGACTTTTTATATAACTTTCGATCCACTTTTACTCCTTATGAGATAAAAATACCCCTAATTTAATATCATACTTTATTTTCATTTCTCTATGTATGGTAAAGTGGGCGGGTTGAAATGGGAGAAACATGTCCATATAAAAAAGCAACAAATTAATTAGAAAGATAAATTAACTATGTGCAATGGTAAATTAATTATATGCAGTGACAAATTAACTATATACAGTAGTAAATTAAATATGTACTATATTAATTTAACTATATATAGTCATAAATTAATTGTATACCATATTAATTTAACTAGATGCAGTGGCCAATTAATCATGTTTCATGTTTATTTAACTATGTATAGTAGTAAGTGAATTAACTGTGCATCATATTAATTTAACTACATACAATAGCCAGTTAATTATGTACAATGGCAAATTAATTGTGTATCATATTTATTTATCTATGTACAATGACAAACCAACTATGTACTATATTTATTTAATTATATGCAGTGGTTAAATAAGTGTATACCATGTTAATTAGTCAATTAATTATGTGTAATGGTAAATTAACTATATACCATCACCATCGTCGCCGATGATGCCCTCCTTGGCCTTGCCTTCGATCATCTTACCGACCTCATCTTCTATCCAATCGGCGACTACTATGTATAATGGTAAATTAACTATATATCATATTTATTTAATTATATATTATATTAATTTAATTATGCATAGCGATAAATTAACTGTGTACCATATTTATTTAACTGTATATCATAGTTAGTTAACTATATACCATATTAATTTAACTGTATACAGTATCCATTTAACCTTGTGCAGTATTTATTTAACTATATATCATATTAATTTAACTATATATCATGTTTAGTTAACTGTATACTATATTAATTTAATTATGTATATTATTTATTTAATTGTGTGTAGTATTTATTTAACTATGTATCATATTTAGTTAACTGTGTACCATATTAATTTAACTATGTAGCATAATTAGTTAACTACATATCATATTAATTTAACTGTATATAATATTTATTTAACTTATGCAGTATTTATTTAATTATGTACTATGTTAATTTAACTGTGTACCATATTTATTTAACTGTGCACAATGATAAACTAACTATATACTATGATTATTTAACTATGTATCATAGCTAGTTAACTGTATACAACAGTAAATTAACTATATATTATATTTATTTAACTGTGTATCATAGTTAGTTAACTATGTACTATATTAATTTAACTGTATACGATATTCATTTAACTATGTATAGTATTTATTTAACTCTGTATCATATTAATTTAACTATATACCATATTTAGTTAACTATGTACTATATTAATTTAAGTATATATATTATTTATTTAACTGTATACAGTTTCATTTAATTGTGTACCATATTCATTTAATTATATACCATATTTAGTTAACTATATATCATATTTATTTAGCTATGTACCATAGTTAGTTAACTGTATACCATGTTTATTTAACTGTATACATTATTCATTTAACTGTGTACCATATTCATTTAACTATATACCATATTTAATTAACCGTATATCATATTAATTTAACTATGTATATTATTCATTTAACTGTGTGCAGTGTTCATTTAACTATGTACCATATTCATTTAACTATATATCATATTTAGCTAACTATGTATCATGTTAATTTAACTGTGTACCCTAATTAGTTCACTATTACTATATTAATTTAACTGTGTACATATTCATTTAACTGTGTGCAATATTTATTTAACTGTGTACTATGTTAATTAAACTGTGTATCATAGTTAGTTAACTATATACTATGTTAATTTAACGACCGTTCCATTTAGTGAATAAATAATCATGAACAGGACGGCAACAGTATCAACAAAGATGGCAAGAATTCTATGCCCCGCTGCCTCCCCGGCCCACCATCGTCGGTGCCGTCAAGAATTCTGAATTCCTTCATTTCTAATCAGACAGTGATCCCTAACCACCCTCTTTCCCTCATCTTGATCGAATATTCATGGATCCTCTAAACTCATGGTCACCGCTGTGATCGACATTAACGACGACGATGGCAATGGCCCCCCACCCCCATCTCTCTCCTTAAAAAAATCGACAGGATGACGATGGCGATGGTGATGGAGATCAACACGATGCTCGATGATCAAAGATCAGTTCAGTCAAATGATTTGATTAAGATATAATTGACTCCATAGAAAATTAAAAAGATCAAATCAGATAGTATTCGGATCTATTCAAAGTAAATGTCGATATGCTGTCCGATGATTGCAAATCAGGACTCTTCACTAAGCTTGACTAAAATCATTGTAAGAAGGTCATTTACTAAATCAATCTTAGAGAGACAAATTATTTTAAAGCAACAATTTTAGAGAGAGAAATTTTTAGAGAAAGAAAGTAAGATTCAGACTGAACGGAGAAGGAAGAGAGAGAGACGTGCGGTGCTGAGAGGAGAATGAGCAGGGAGGCTCCTGGACAGCGGTTGCTTCAGGGGTTTAGGGGATCTTCTTAAAGATGGAGCTTTTAAAAGAGAGAACTTTCTGTGAGGGAGAAATTGGGTGTATAAGAGTTGAGGGTGAGATCTCCTCTTGTAATATTTCTTTTTCTCATAATGAAGTTTGCATGCCCCATGGAGACGAGTCCTTTTTTGGCTGATCCACGTATTTGATTGTTTTCTGTTTTATTTTTTCTTTCTTTTTGCTGCATCGCGTGGTATCGAAAAAGTCCTAAGAAGTAGTATCCTGATCAGACATCCATCCAACAAGTGGTATCAGAGCAAGACGGTATAAGGATGCAGATTGCAGTGGTGATGAGCAAGATTGAAGATGGAGAAGATAGGATCAATCAAGATGGAGATCAATAAGTTTAATGGAAAGAATAATTTCTCCTTGTGGAAGGCAAGAGTGAAGGACGTGCTCATCCAATAAGGGTTGATAGATGCTCTCTTATACAAAAAGAAGCCGACCACCATAGAGGTGCAGGATTGGAGATGGCTACAGATGCAGACAGTGAGTACCATCCGTATATATTTAGTGGATAAGGTGGTGATCCATGTGCTTGATAAATTTTTTCGATGGTGTTGTGGTCGAAGCTCGAAGAGTTGTACATGGCGAAATCTCTCACCAATACTCTTTTTCTCTGAAGGCAGTTCTACTAACTATGGATGACTAAGGGATAAAGCGTACAAGTGCATCTCAGCCTTCTAGAAGATCCTCACGACCTCCTCAGTGTTGGTGAGAATATTGAGGAGAAGACAAGGCGTTGGTTTTGCTAACATCACTTTCTCCTTCGTATGAGTCCTTGATGACTGCTCTTCTAGTAAAGAAGAGTACTATCAAGATGGACAAGGTCACCACGGTGATACTCCAGAATAAAGTTCTTAGGAGGGAGAACCCGGCTTCGAGCTCAAGTGGCGATAGCTCAGCTTTGGTGATTTTTGGAGAAGCAGGAGGGTAGATGGAGCGACAGGAGATCACGACAAGGGTGGTCCAAGTTCAAAAGGGACTTAACTTAAGCAAAACCAGATGTTATCGATGTGACGAGTTGGGACATCTAGCTAGAGCTTATTCTCAACTTAAAGACCGGATGATGGCTGCTGTAGCGACAGCCAGTAGCAATTTAGAGGAGATATCTTGGAGATATCTGATGAAGTATCTACTTCTTCCTAGCAGTAAACTTTAAATTATGTATGTACCTATCATATATGTTGTAGAGAGGAGCAGTTTGACTCTCTGGAGAGCAGTGATGGCACTGTTTATCTGTCGAATTGATCATGTTGTACGATCAGAGATATCGGGATGGTTAGTTGGAGAACACATGATGGTGCAGTGAAAAGATTGGGGAGATCTGATACATACCCGATTTCAGATGAAATCTTATCTCACTGAGCAGACTGGATTCGAGAGGCTACAGGATGGTAGCTAGTGGAGGAATCTTGAAGGTGCTACACGATGATAGGATTGTTCTGGAGGAGAAGAAGGGGAGGAGAGAATATTATTACCTGACGGAGAGTCCAAAGCAAGGTGAAACTTCAAGTGAAGGTAGATCAAACACGAGACGCGAGACTCGAAAGGATGAAAGACAATATCGCAAGGTGAGATTTCTATTGCCACAGGATGATACCTTGAGCAGATCTTAGATCAAGAAGAGCACAACATACAACGGAGATGGGATTAAGCAGTCTGACTCGACTTTCATATTTGCTCATCCATGATCAGCAAGTGATTGCCTCAGGGCATGGGGATAAGGAGATCCATAAACTTTCAAAGTTAAGAGGAGATCGAATATCGAGTCGAGATGGAGATTGTTAGAATTTGATACATCGAGATTCAGTCTACATTGAGCTCACAGCGAGGTCCGTGATGAAAAATGGAGTCCAACGAGGTCAAGATCACCCCAAACGAAATTCGAACGAAGAAGATACGGCGAGAGAAGTCGGCATGAAACTCAGAGCGGTGGAAGACTGTCGGCGGCCGGTGGTGGGCCGTGGAGCGGCCGCGCGCGGCCCAGGCGCACAGTGTGGGGTCGAGCGCGTAAGGCACGGCCCAAGCCCGGGCGCGTGGGGCATGACCCAAGACAAGGAGCACGAGCGCGCGGGCTGGCCCAGGCCCAGGCGCCCGGATGTGGCCCAGGCCCATGCGCACCCCTGGGAGCCCGTTGCCCGGTCCACCGTGGACCAGACGGTGCACAATCGACCGCGTGGGTATTTTTCACGCATTTCTCACGGTCCACAACTGTTCCATGGATCGGTGTGCGATCTAACGGCGTGGGCAGCTCTAGATGTTGATCTGACGGTCTGTGCACTTGGTTTGGGTGTCATTAGGAGTCCTAATAAAGTTCTAATTAGATTTTTTAGCTTATAAAAGACCCTGTTTGATGAATAGGAGCCTGGGTGGTGGCCTGGTGCGGTGTTGATCCTGTGAACACATATGGAAGAGAGAGAGACGTGCGCGCTGAGAGGAAAAGGAGCAGAGAGGCTCCTGGACAGCGGACAGTGTTTGCTTCAAGGGTTCAGAGAGGTCTTCTAGAGAGAAAGCTTTTGAGAGGGAGAACTTCCTGTGAGAGACAATTTGGGTGTACGAGAGTTGAAAGTGAGATCTTCTTTTATAATATTTTTTTTTTCATAGTGAAGTTTGCATGTCCCGTGGAAGCGAGTCTTTTTTGGCTGATTCACGTATTTGATTATTTTTTATTTTATTTTTTCTTTCTTCCTATTGCATCATGCAGTATCGAAAAGGTCCTGAAAGATGTTGTCCTGGTCAGACACCCACTCAACAATATCATATTCCAAAGGCCCTACCCACGATCTATCTCAATGTTAATTTCGATTGCAATGCCATTAACAATAGAGGAGGTATTAAGTTTGTAATCTATGGGCCAGATTTCAGATTGATGGCTGCCGAGTGGAATCTTCTATTTGAGCCTATGGTACGATGAGGGAAGCTGCGAGCTATCTTGATTGGGATTACATACGCGGCTAATGTTTGGAGTTGACCATCAGATCATTGAGGAGCCCCGATTATAGTGATGGGATGGATTCGGAGGCATAATAAGGGCATGCCATTATCTCATATTGTTGGACATTTTGAGTCTATTGATGGAAGGCAGTGTTATTGATATCGAGCACATCTTCCAAAAAATGTACAGCTGATTGGATGATAATTTTTATAGTAGAGTATACGGAGAATGTTTGTGAACGTGCATGGGACGTCTCTCGGATGTTTTACGGTATTTTAATTTCTAATCATTTTGATCATATCCATATCAAATTTGTATGGATGTTCTATTTAATCAAAAAATAATAATAATAAAATTTTAGATAAAAGTAAAATAAATTGGAACAGGCCTAGGTATTGTTTAGCTAGATCGTAGAAATAAATGGATAATGATGGCCACGGGAAATTAATTCCCTCTGATGGCTCGAATAAAATTGTCTGACCCCTCTTCGCCAAGTAGTTTATTTAGACTAAAACACTTAACAGTTTTGCAACCACTGATGGAACAAAATTGAGTATTAATTAATAATAATTCCTTGATGTCCAGCTGAATAAAGCCTCTATTATTCAATTTCCCTTTTTGTGGTACAACAGTTGGTCAAAGACCCAAAATTATTATTTAAAGTTCTTCTGATTGATTTCCGAAAACAAAATAATATAAAATATAATAAAAAGAGAAAAGAGGGAGAAAAAAGTCTCTCAAAATCTTCAGGTGCTGCAAAAGGTGAGAGGTCGGTTGGGGACAGGAATGACGTTACGGTGTACCGTTGTTTCCCACGCTCTAATTAATGTAAAACAACTAAAAAAAAAAAAAGGCTTTCCATCGCCGAGAAGTGACATCAAATTGATGATAATTTTCTTGGCCATTTCTCCACAGTAAAAGTTGCAATTAAAACCTCTGGAAAAACAAACAAGCACATTTTCGCGATTGGGAAAACATGGCATTTAGAAAATCTCCATCTTATAGAGTGATTTTTATTTCTGGAAATTATATTCTTTGGAGAAAAATTTTAGTAATGATGCAAAATTCAAGGCCTTACCGCATGGTATTGGTGCAATTTACAAAACGTTGGTGGTGTTTTTCTGATCGTATTCTAGTTTAAATTGAGACGCAAATGGAGACCTGTATGGTCTCATAGCTTTTTCCTTCTTTTTAGCAAGTATAGAATTTCTTTTCAAATTAAGGTGTTGGTATTAATTAGAGCTGCAAATAAATTTTGTAATGCTACATTTGTGAGGATAGAAGCAAACATTTATTTAGTTTCACATCATGTATATACAGGAAAGGACCAAAAGATCTCAATTAATTTGTAAATCTTTTGATTAGTTTTTTAGGATAAGATTCTAAATTATTAGAAATGATATCAAAATGAACCTATTCCATAATTCATCTAGCCGCAAGGCATTGCAATATAAGCCCTTTCGAGACTAATCTTGAGCCAGTTGTAGTATTTATGATTGGATTCATGTAAGCAGATGGTCAAAGATTTTTAATTTCCAATTCGAGCAATGAGTCAAGATTTTAGCCAAAATCATGTCTAATTAGACAAATATTATGTCGATTTATATGATGTATACTTCATGTTGGATCAGAATTTATTTGAGCCTAATTTGCCAATATTGAACTGATTCAATTTGGGTGTTTTAGGACCAAGGATAGGTTGATTTCTTCTTAGCCCTAGTGATAGATATAGTATCATAAAGGCTATTATACTTTTCTCTACCAAACATTGTTTAGTTCAGAAAATATCAGATTAGTTAACGCCGTTTGAAGGCTGGTATTGGCTTGGGATTGTGTTAATTAACCACTTCAGTGGTTGCTCCCTTGTTTTATAACATTAACGTACGGGATTTTATTTAACATTGGCAAAAATAGGCAACACGGTTGGATCTTAGTGAAGTCCTATATGGATCCAAGTATCTGAACGCTTTAGGGAGACAGAAGCCTGTAACACTGAAACCAATAAAAGCATCGAAATCCACAGCTGGATTCAGAAATGCAGAATTTTGTATGGACTTATGACCATGCATGGTCTTCTAAATTTTATCTAAGAATCAAGATTACAGCTTTAAATCCAATGGAAGTCTACTACCATATGCATTTAAACATGCTTTGTTACAAGTGAATCCAATCCTAAAAGACTTGGATTTATTTGTTTACATATACATCAATTTATATTCAAGGGAGTTAGTAACAGTTATCAGCATAAACAAGACTAGATTTTCTCGAGAAGAATGGCAGTTCCATAGGCTTTGGAAGTGCTTCAATCCTGTCGTTTAGAATGTTGCATCTGAATTCTAAAGACTATAGTTTATTAGATAAGGGCAAATACAGCGAGGCCAACTAAGATCATAAATTTAAACCAATGTTCTAAGGACACATGGCCCACATGAGCTTTCAACCATCAAGTGGAGAGTCAAAAAAGTCTTTTCCTTTAATAAACAAAAAAAATATATATTTTTATCTCTTTGACCATTTTTTAGTCCTTAAAATTCGAACCCAAGAGTGCCCACAAGAACTGTCATTTTCCTGCTTTTTATGATCTCTATAATAGGAAACAAGCCATGCAAAACAAAGTAACCTTCAAAGGCTATCAATGGTACAAACTTTTTCAGCTTAAACAATAAGCCATGCCCTCTGAACAACAAATAATAGCTACATTCTTTTATCACCAAGCAATGAGTATGAATGCAGAGGTCATCCTCACTTTCCAACGTATACAACAGAGAACTGTACACAATTATTTGTCCAAAATCACTCTCCTACTTCTCAAACTACAAAAAATTCCCTACAACTTGTTCAGAAGAATCATGCCCTGTATCATAACTTGGCTTATATGGCAAACAACCCCTTTTTGACATTTGAGTTCTTTCTTCTTGTCATGGCTTCATTTTATTAATACGCGATAAGGAACTTGAATTTTGGCACCTTCTTGGATCAAATAGAAAACAACTCTTTTAAGAGTTCTTCCATCTTGTCATGGCTCCATTTTATTAATTGGCAATGGGGAACTTGAAATTAGGCACCTTCCTGGATCAATTTGCTGATCTCCATTATCAACTGACTGCTTGGGCTGAACACTCAGACAGGTCTTAAGAATGCCAAACAAGCTGGTGGAGTGACATAGCAACTGATTTATTGTGGAATAAGTTTTTCATTTGATGTGTTTCTTTTATGGACTTGGTTAGTGACAAAATTTGAACAGCCATTTCCTGTTAGAACCAAGAAGAGAAGCAGTACTAAAGGTTAATCCTCTAATAGAAGCAACAATGGTAAAAGCGAGCCAAAACAAAAAGCGAAAAGGAATTACTTTTTTGAGTTGGTATTTCCGGGAATGTTTCTTCTTTGGTCTCTGCAAGCCAGCCACAGATGAAATGAGTCTCATGAACCTAAATGACCTTTTTTTTTTTTTTTCAAAATTTTCTTCTCTTCATATAAAAGCAAGTATGACAAACTGATAAAGATAAATCATCTAACCCAATGCATGGCAAAATGCAACGATCCTAAGAATACCAAATTTAGTGTTGCAAATAGTCATATATAAGAAGAATTGGTAAAAATTAGTTGCACTAAAAGATGACAACCTGCTTGCTTAATAGGATTACTGCCCTCCAAATCCAGAAAGAGATTAAAGCTTGTTTCTCTGGATTTAAGAGATGCAGGACAACCTGCATTATCATAGAGTACATTTCAGAACTTCAATAAACGGAAAAAATATAAGCAAGAGGATTCTACAGTTATTACTCCAAAAATATATAAAAAAAATTATTGTAGTAGCCAATTACTCTTCATTGGTTTAGTAATCTCTCTTTGATGGGTATATGCAATTGAAAGAATATGTGGTCATCTTTCATCATCACTTACCATATGAAAAAACAGTGGTCGTCTGCATCCTCTCAGGTCTCTGCATGTACCAAAAGCAACAATATATTTTCTTTCATCAAAAGAACAACCACCTTAATGTAGGTCCTATACAGTTGGCCCCATCAATAGAAGTTGAGATCAGTGTATCCATGTGGGTATGGCAAAAGTTCTTCAACTTCTATTCTAGAGCTAGAACAACCCAAGTTCTTCCAGCTTCGGCTATGACTGATTATTTCAACCTCTGCTGAAAAAATGCTGTACACTGGTCTATGGTCGGAGAATCTGGACTCACCGCGAACATAAGCCAATTGATTGAGGCCTCTTCCATACCATAAAATGCGGTCACACCTTTACACATACAAATAAAGCAATTAGCTTCGCAAACTCAAAGTTAAAAACAGGATATGAAAATTTATTTCCTGCAAGATGTCATGCTTTAAGTTTTACCATGCTGGTGTCCGCCGCTTCTCTTTAGAATGCATGTCATCCCCCGCATATCGATCTGAGTTAGTTGAATATTTATATGTTGGAGGAAAATATATTCTTCCTTCTTTCCAGCCATCAAAAACACGACCACGTCCTTGCTCTATCCGAAGCTGTTAAAGACACAAAAGATTTGGTTCCATGCTTCACAATAATTAAGAAAAGGAAAACAGAAGAATCATGGCTTTCTCTAAGTCAATAGAGATCTTCTCTCTTTCCTCCTCTAATGCAGAGAAAGTAAAGAAAATAACTAGGCATTCTTGACCTCAAGTGATCCCCTCATCATGCACAGAAGATTTTCAAGACACTGAAAACCAGAATAAGAAGCCCTGCTAATATAAATAATAGTTGTCCAGCACATAGCAAGTGAAAAAGCTACCTGATCCCTTTGCAACAATGCTCCCCAGTTTCGCATTTCAACTAGAGCCTTTGCTGAGCGATATGAAAGAGCGATGCGGTAATTCAAGTCCCCAAGCCATATTATCCGACTGAAATAAGAAAAGTGCAAGCTTAAAATAAATTTAAATTATTTCTCTCAGTCAGTCAAATCTGAGAAATGGGCTTACTCATGCTCAAGAATTGTTTCAGGTGACTGTTCATCAGCAACACCATGCACCTGTGGAAATCTAGTTTTCCTCAGAATCTCCATGACATCAGAGTTCCTTCGTAGCTCATCTCCCTCCTTCTGCCCCGATGTCAAGTGACTGCAGATGAAGCAGAAGCTTGTTTGGTGCAAAGACATGCTAATGGAAATTGAACCCTGGACGAAGGACAATATCCTCCTCTTTACTCATGATGTTCAAAAAGCACCAAAATAGATAGAACACTGATAAAGCATCAATATCTTGCTTAAAGGTTCATGTTGAAAGTGAAGTTATGTTCAATGGTAAGTTGTTTAAGCATACAAAGGAAAAGTTAATCTGAATACGTGACATTTACCTTGTTGCCGAGATAACCCATTAAACCCCTGCCAACACAAGATACCTTCAAGTTCTTTAAATCATCTCTAATTTCACTCCTCACCCATATTGTGAGAAATATCCCAACCATCTGCTTACTTGCCACCAAGCAGTACCTGGCATTGTCCCAAGTTCAAATTTAAGACTAATTCATCAATGGGCAGAGGCTTGAGCCTAAGAACAAATTGTAAAGTAAAATCATGATGAAAAAAGGAAGGAAATATTTACAAAGAGTTAAAAAACATAAGACCAAAATTGTCAAAAAAGTTAAGGAAATAAATAAACAAGTCTTGCAAAGGGCTACCTAGATTTTCCTGATGGTCTATCCCTCTCTTCCATTGATGAAGCACCATAGCCATATGACATTGGTGAAAAAATGACAGTACTAGGTGACTCCATGCCAAAATTCTCATCATCAGATGATCCACACCATCTAAAATTGGGATCAAAGTCACTTGGTCTGCTCCCAAAGCTGACACGTTCACAGACACTAAATCGTCGATCCAGCCTTGGCTGTGGGACCATGATATCTCCATCAATTCTTAAACTACGGCTCAGGGACTGGAATGACCGTCGATGAAAGAACGATGAATTCTTCTGTCTCATTGCCGAACCCTCAAAGTCATCATCAAGCTCAGCAACTGGGTTGGGAACAGGGGAGGGTGTGTGGTAGCTTACACTACCACCAGTGCCAGGAAGATTGTTCAGTGTCTTTCTAATGAGAGCCACCCATTTTCTTGCCGGGCCATTATCTTCAGCACCTAAAACATTCCCCGCATTCAAAGGAACAATTTCCTGAAACCTAAGAAGCGGCAAGGACTGAATTAATGAGATTTATGTTAAGCACCAAGAAGTTGGATGCTTTACATTTAGTGGAGAGAGATATACCCCAAAACATAAATATCAGCAGGAGGATAAGCATGGAGCCAGTCCTCAAGTCTCAAGGAATTTGATGGGGATCTCCCTCCTACATTCCATGTCGCAACAAACATTCTACAGACCAAGTGGAGCAGAAGAATAAAGGTTTGTATAGCATATTGAAAGACACATTGTAATTGGCAAGTGCAGGAGCTAAATAAGGTTGATGTGGAGTTGATCTGAATTACTTGTATTCCTGAATATCTGTAACTTGAGTTGATTCAAGATCATTCCTTCCTCGCCAAACTCGATCCATGCTTCGTTTGGACAATCTCTCTGAGGACCCATGGGGAATGAGCAAGCGTCAAAGGACCGTATTTAAGGTGCAGCCAATTCAAGGAATCAAAGGAATTTGAAAAAGAAGAACAAAAGAAAGAAAAGCAAGCAGCAGCTCAGATGTGGTCCCAAGATATCCGGCAGGGAGGAGCCTGGCACTCTAACCTGTTCTGCTTTTCTTAACTGTGGATGCCTCTCTCTCCAAGAAGCTGGTCCTCCATTTTTCATCACCTCCTGTAAAGAACACGCAAATAAAACAAAAAAAAAAAGATAAAGATAAAGAAAGGCTGTCGCTTGAGTCTTTGAGTACTGTTGCCTTCATCACAGCTATGAACTTATAAATTGAAATTATTTTTTAAAAAAAGAATAAGGTTTGCAGAATTTATCAAGAGATGTTGAAGGAAAAATCTCAGCTATTTTGTGAAAATTAAACATATTTATTTCGAACAATATGGATCCAAGGGAAAGAAGAGATCTTTAGGAACAAAAGGAAACAGAACTGAGCTCCAAATCTAGGAGCTGGAGACTTCTATATACCACAAACGCCAGAAAAAAGGAAATCACAACTAGTAACCAAGAACTGAGGCCAAATTCAGAAGAGGACCAATGGACTTACCTCTGCCAACAACATCATCTGCATGAAAGTCCTGAGCTTTGCCCTTGCTGCTGAACCACTTTCTGACTGTCTTGGACCATGATAGCTTCTCCCACAAAATATGGGGGAAAAAACAGATAAATCAGCAATCCTAAAGACGACATATATTAACTGCTGCAAAATGAAGAAAAAAAATTCTTCTTTTGAGGGAAAAAAACCTTGCTTTTCTTCGAATTTTCATCTCTCATTGTTTCAGAACTCCTTCATACAGCTCCAAAGAAATGGTGCCCCCCCTCCCCTCCTCCACCTCCTTCCAAAAACTAGGCCTCTATCGACAAGGAAATGAAGTGGAAACAGATAAAAAATGGATCTTTACCCTAATACTGCTAAAAAACAGAAGAAAACCAAGGGGGAAAGAGGCCCACTTCTTTCCTCTAGCAACCCCTTCCCCAATTGTTTCCACCGAAACAGATCAGAAGGCAGAACTTCTAAGCGGAAAACAATGGATGGTTTGTTATCTTCCCCAACCAATCTACATAGATTCTAGGCTTTGTGTTAATCCCACAAAGAACCCAACCATATACTGTGAAACGAAAAAAGGAGGCTTTTTGCTCCTTCCTCACTGGGATTTCGATATAAAATCTCAAATATAGGAACCAAAAAGATTAAAAAAACATAAAACTTGAAGTGGGGCTTGAAAACAAATGCACTGAGAGTCAAAAAATGGGATTTTGGAGTCAAACAAAGCAATGCAGACACCAAACAGAGAGCAAGAGAGAATGGGGGAGGGAAGGAAGGACACACGCTCTCTCCTTCGAAACCTCGTTCTCAGTATACCGCAAAGTATCCACTCCAAGAGAATAAAGTGCAGGGATTGAGACCTCCTCTCTCTTTTATCCCACCCCCCTCCCCCTTCTCCCTCCCCCTCTCTCTCTCTCTCTCTTTTTCTCTCTCTTCTTCCTTCTCTTCCCCCCTCTCGAGGCCTTTTGCCCCAAATCCAAGGCCAACCTAGAACAGGGCAAGGCAATATAAAAAATATTTTTGAAATTATACATATTGTAGAAAAAAAAGAAAAACAGAGTTGCCCGGCAGCCGCCCGGGCCAGGTACTCTCCAGCACCTGGCTCCCACCACCCTGCCCGCGGTCAGCTCGCTGCGCCCTGCTCTATTTGGCCTTCCCATGGGGGGCAGGGAAGAAAAAGCAGGAAAAGGAGGAAAAAAAGCCAAAGATGAGAGTTTGTTAAGAGGGAGATGCAGAAAGAAATCCTTTCTTTTTTTTTTAATTTATTTTAATTAGTGTGTTGGTATGTGTTTTGTGCGAGTATGTGTGTGTGTGTGTGTTTTTTTTTTTTTTTTTAATTGTCTATTTTCTCAATTGTTTTTGTTTGAGTGAGTGTTGCTAGGTTTTTATTAGTGTGGGGTTTGTGAAGTGGCCTAGGGCAAGGGGAATGTTTAGAGAACTTTCCTTTTTGCATGGGGAAGTGTGAGGCTTTCCAGGGTTTTGAGGGTATTAGCCTTTGAGTGACCCTGCAAACCCTATAGTTGTTGATGTGATCAGAAGGTCCTAGAATTTTGGGCTGCATGGGGTTGGCCTAGGCTGAATCAATGGGCTATGTCTTGAGCCTCTCATAGGGCTTTCATGGCTTAATGTTTTATAAGAACATACCCTTATGAATGTTGGGTGGTGCTTTGAGACAATGTAGCTTTTTGCATCGTTTGGATCTAGAATTCTGCCTGAGGTGCACAAAACAATTGGACTATTTTATTTCTTTTGAGGAAGCAACGTGGCTTGCTTGAGTTCTTCTGAGCCAAATCTAAATGCATGCACGCACTGCACCGACCTTTGAGCCAGGATGGTTCAAGCTGAGCACCCTGTGCTCTCCGTGGTACAGCACCGGTTGATTAATTTCCAAACTTTTTTTCTTTTATATATACATGCAAACGGACGGTCATATCAAACTAGTGCGAAAACAGCCATTAATATGCTCGATAATAAAAAAAACCATCCAATCCACGGTACTGTTAATTTTTCAGTAAATGTATCAAATAGTCATCTGAGTAGGATGGCAAAGCTTGACCAAAACAGTCATCAACTTCCAAGCTTTACAAAATGGGTTTCATTTCAAATATTCTCGAGCCTTCACTTGACCAACCCCAATAAACCGCATCCAATGTGGGAGACCGTGTCGGTCCCATGGGACGGTCTTAGATCACACGAATCTAAGTCGTTGCAATCGAGTGAGGGCAATGATAGATTTCACGAGAGTAAAATATATGGAGTTGACGGCGAAACACTCCAAGAGGAGGCCGCATGGAGCCCATGCTTCCATTACCAAATGGGGGAGTCCCCATCGACAACCTTCACTATTGTAGTGAAGGTTCCACTCAGATGAGGGCCCCAAAGATGTGAATCTAAGGTGTTGGAGATTGTCACAAGGTGGCGATCGCTTAATGACATGGCTCCAAATTAAGTGGACAACACTATTGTGACTGTCTATCAAGTCTGAGTCTTCTAGTGTTTCTATGGGTGGATATTGGCCACCTTTTGATTTGCCATCAATCAATCCTATTAGACTGCAATACAAGCACCATAACCAAAGGGATCATGGTGGGTCTTTTTGCATTAGCCATTGACCTGGTTTTTGGGTGAGTCTCTGGAATGGTTTGAGGAGATTGTAGAAAAAACTGGAAGGGGGCACGCTAGTTGTAGAAAGGGCAAGAGAGTGATCACCTGGCCCAACACCACTAGGTCTGAGAGTGACCCTCCTACCAACACCTTTTTCCATCTCAAGTCCATTTGATGATTCCCCCCACCCATGGGCTTGAATGGGAATTATAGGGGACAACAAAGATCTGGATTCAATGAAGACATGATGATTTCATTACTCCAACACCTAAGGAGTATGACCTGGATGTTATCTACTTCTGGACCCAAGTAGGTCATTGCATTCTTGACCATTCGATCGATTGGAGTAAAGACATCAGAGCCAACCATTGGTACAAATTAACCTAGTGTTAAATAATCCCTAGGATCATCTGTGAAGGCTAATAACACAAATAATGGTCTAGGGTCAAGGCCTCGAAACCAAGTAGTATTAAACAAGCCTAGATTTAACTGTTTGTGCAATATGATAATCCAAACAATAGTTATAACCGCATCACCACATGCGTCACTGGCCAATTTCTATTAAAAATAGAGCAGCACTTTGGACCCTTATTGTTTCCACCAATATTGATTCGATAGATGAAAGGCTGCTGACGGATACATACTCTAAGAAAAAGATCAGATCTATACCTATCGTCCTGCACACAAGAAGAGATTGAAGGTTATCGGAGTTGATCTAACAGGAAGCCCTTCGATGCTTAAATTAGATAAGTTTTTGGGCCAACAACAGGAGGAGAAAGAGGAGACTAGAAAAGTAGGGAGAAAGTGGAGAGTATGCATTTTTCATGATGTATATCAGGTATCTTGGGCCATCTTACAAACAAAGAGTCCTCGTCCTGCTAGGGTTGGAATCTAAAATTCAAAATCAAGTGGAGAGCTATATCACCGAGACTAGTTATCTTTTCTTTTAGACCAGGAATATGAGCCCAACTGATCCCTACCATGCCACATGTCTATTTCCCATTTGCTAGTCTGATTTTGACCACATCATGTAACTTTTACCAACAATGAGATTTCAACATTTAACTTTTACCCATAACAATGATGAAACTTAAAATTAGGAAAATGGAATGTCTAGAAATAGCAAGTCAGTCTCATATATATGGAACATGGTGGTAGCATGGCCATGCTGAAACACCCTCCAAAGCCTCTATTTCATCTGATGTGTAAAAAACTTAGTGGATGGGGCAATATGTGCCATTTTTAACGATAGAAACTCCAAACACAATGGAACTCTCTTCTGTTCCACTAGATCCAGAATGTCAACTTTGCTTTGTGTGACAGAACTGTCACCAATGTTTACACATTTTGGGTAGGCTATACAAAGAATAGAGCTAAAAATGAGTCATCTCATAGGATTTGTGGGAGCATCTTACCATCAAGCAAACCAGCAGAATCATGTACCTGCCTTTAAACGAGTAGCAGGCAGCTGCTTCTATGACAGCCTTGAATAATAACATGTCTTATCACTAGAAGAGAGGAGATTGACACTGTGACATGATGCTAATATTCTGGTTGCACCTTAACCTTACCAAAAAGGTGAGAGCCCAACAAAGTCTTATAACATTATTTCCAAAATGTTCCTGCTACATAAACAGCATTATTATAGGTTAAAAGGTGTCAACCGACCAAAGTTGATAGAGCCACTTGCATGGATGCGAGAGACATGGATTCCATCTCACCCTCACCAACCATCCTAATTCTCATGAAAATAAACAGTGTTAAAAGAGTTGGTTTCCAGGCGTGCAATCCAATACAATCTCACCTCAAACTGTCCCTATTTTTCCCAATGTAACTCTGGACCAAGATTTCTTAAGAACGTACAACCAAAGAGCATGGCATTTAGAACTTGCTTGGTTCTTGGAAAAAATTTTTTTCATTGGAATGTTTTTTAAATGATAAAAATTTTTTACATGTTTAGTTGACCATAAAAAAACTGCACATTCTTTAGTTGAACATCTATTCTTCTAAAAAATTATATAAAATATCTATTATACCTTTCATAAAGAAAAAGACTTATCTCATTCTATCTATAAACTTAAGGATATTTTTAGAAAAAAAAATATATCCTAATTCCATATCGGTAAGAATGTGACTTTCCTCCGTCCCATATAAGTTTTTCCTCCCATGAAATGTATGAATCTTATTTGCATAACAAAGCTACTTTTATATTTCTCTTCTTTGAAAACACCAACTAAACATAGATTCAGTCTTCATTTTTCTATCGACTACACTCTCTCCCTCTTCCGCAAGCCAAGTGAGTCCTTAGATTGAAGAGAGAGAGGAGGGCAGTCAAAGATCTATGGTCCCTACTTTGGGCAGAATATTTCTCGCATTCTCTCTTTAACTTTTTCAGCTTTAAGACCTTCTTAGCAATCATACTTAGATCTAGTCTTTAACGGTTTTAACAAAACGTAGGCATTGTGTTCTCCAGCTTGGCTTTTTCCCCATGTCATTTTCTTTGAGCTCTTCGCATTGAAAGGATTATATGATGACATATGAGCTCCACTTAACTTAGGCCTTTTGTTCTCCGGCTTGGCTTTTTCCCCATGTCATTTTCTGAGAGCCCTTCTTATTGAAAGAATTATATGATGATATATGAGCTCCAAGCAAAGCACTTTTGGTACCTCCTAAGTGACACTGTCTACAGATACTGTCCAGGTCCTCCAGGTATTTACTATCAAGAGGACTTTGTTCTTTTCTTCTCTCTCTCTCACGCACTCATTCTCTTTTAGTCTTTTCTTCACAGCAAGAAAGGCTGATAAAACACTCATTGGACCACCGAGTTGAAGAAAAGATGGGCCCTATTTTGCAGGATAAAATTGTGAGCACAGTTTCCTAGTATCTTAGACATAGATCTCATATAAGATTGTGATATCTAGCATTTATTGGATCATTTTGGAGTGTCAAGTCGATCAATATTCACATTTTGCAATTTGTTGTTATAGTTAGGTAATTGCATCTGTGGTTCTGATTGATGCTATTCATTCTTCTAAATGTACATTCTAGGTTAGATTCTCACAACAAAGAAATGAACTTAAGGTTCATGGTAGAGCATGATTTATGCTCCAGTTATTGACAAGATTAATTACTTGCATTATCCTTATTACATGTATGTCAATTCAAGCTTCATGGTGATAAAATCCAGCAGAAACTTCCTGTCTTCTGGCTGATCAACAAATAACTTTTTCCCCTCCAAAATAAGGTATTGAAGATAATGTCATTGCTATGCTACACTCTGCCCACAAAGAAGAAGAGAGGAACATAGGCGTTGGTTTAGTGCTCTACATGCCAGTGATTGCACCTCAAGATGGAGTAGGTTTTGGGTGCAAATATTGTAAGTGGTGTTTCCCCACCCTCTCAGATGACCTGGTAGATGGGTCAAGCTACATCAAATTATGAAACATGTGAGCATGATGAAATCATACTTCTCATGTTTTAACCTTTGTTGTATTAGACCAAGGTTAATCATATACACAACATAATTGATAGTCTTCTATTCTTATTAGATGCATTTCCCTCATGCCCAGCATCTGGCAAGTTGTTGGTTTTCTCAGAATAAACTAGGCTGTTGGTTTGATGGTAAATTAAAAAGCATAGGCATATGATAGAATGGATAGGAAACTTATTTTAAAAAGCATAAGAACTGTAGGCCTTTGGGACAGTTCACAAAACTCCAAAAGAAACATATATAATGAATTGGAACAGTTTACAAATCTCTGAAAGGCACCCCATGAATTTTAGCATCACAGACTGGTCAGTAGAAAGTTATCTTAGAATTGTCTGGCGGTAATATTGCAGGCATTGGCCTGGTTTGACTATATACTGGTGGCAACACCAGCTAGCATCCATTTAACTGAGATCAGCCAGCTTTTTAGGGTGCAGCGAAGTTTAGTCACTGCCAAGGTCAGTGAGTTTTTTTTTTGGGCTGAGTCAAGGGATCTTCATAAAATTGACCTCTTCTATGCTGTTTTCTTCACATTGTTGCCCATAGGCTGTTCTTATATTAATTGAATCATGACTTCAAAGAGTCAGGACTTGTCAAATGGTGGACAAATCAAATAAAATAAGGGCACTCAATTTATGGGCCAACATAGGAATGGAAATCTTTAGGTGTTTGACATGAATTTTTGAAAGAATGCATAAAAAATCGGTGCCTGGAAAAATGAGTGCAGAATGAAATAATTGAGAAAAGCAGTGATTCAATGGGATTTCTTTATGGAAAACAAAGTATGATATCCAAAACGCTAGAAATAGCATTGTTTCAAGTCCCGAATGGTGGGGAACAGGCAAGAGTGGACATATGTATGCTTTAGTAGACTGCAGGAAGCCTTAACAATTGTGATATTTAAGACGAGCATGGAAGTCTCGGTTTTTTTGGTGAGAATAGAATGGACCTGACTCCATGAAGTTTTCCAACTGCATTGGCTATTTGCATGATTATATCATTGATCGGCTCCTTGATAGCACCATGCAGTTGAATTTTCTAAGAGTCCATGCACTCAAAAGTTATATCTCACCTTGACAAAGTTTGTCAGAAGGTGTTATTTAGATTTATTGGATCTATATAAGTACCTAAGATGTATAAAGTTTATACCTGTTGTGAGACTAAACATACATCTGTTTGAGTCCTTATATATCCTCCCCATATAAGCTTTGGTCATTTGGCATCGCCAAGGTAAGGGTCCAAATTTATTCAAATCCCATCCCACATACCTCGACTAGCCCACGATCAATTCAAATAGGCTCATTCTGCAGAATCCTCATAGGCCACAGACTGAATTTGCTCTAATACCGTTTATAATAACCTAGGACCTTATTCCCAAAGGAAAAAAAACTAGTTGGAAGATGTTATTTGTGTTCATTGGTCATATAATAAGTATTCAAGATATATCCCATGTATGATCAATGTAGGACTAAACACCCACTTGCATGGGTCCTCACAATAAGTTGAGACCAAGATGTCTTGCTCTAATCATGCATCAACCCTCTTGAAATAATCATGATGAAAAAGATATATGGCATTACTCCCCAGATTTTTTTTTTTGGATAATTAGGGAGTC
Organism: Elaeis guineensis; assembly: GCF_000442705.2. Classification (NCBI taxonomy): domain Eukaryota; kingdom Viridiplantae; phylum Streptophyta; class Magnoliopsida; order Arecales; family Arecaceae; genus Elaeis; species Elaeis guineensis. Next base: position 128,623,203 of record NC_025998.2, read on the forward strand.
ATTTCCACCCAGTTTTATTGCTGTGACTGTGTGTATTTACATAGTAAACTCGCATCGATAATAATTAATAGACATGTGAATAACGGAATGCAGACAATTGCGCTGAAAAAAAAAAATCAACAGAACATGTTTCAGAAGAACCAATTTTCTACATAGATTCCCTTGGAAGAGTAACATATTTGTTTAATGCTGGAGTATTCCTTGCTGAGAATCTTACCGCGTTCAATCACTCAAGAATCAATTCCGGGTCCAGTTATCACGCTAGTATTTCTTTGAGAGTTATTCTTTCATCATGGATCTACATCCCAGAAACATCTCCCAGTTCTTGATCAATCTCCATAATAACTTCATGAATGAAAAATGAAATACTGAAAATATCCTGGAAGGAAAGCAGGTAAAATTATTAGGTAAGCCTAGAAACTAAAGATACTAGACACTTGCGTTGTCATGTTTAAATTAATATTAAAAATATAGAGTAAAACCACATAAAGTTCAAATCTTTTCTAGTGTTTTCGAATCACAAATGTGATTTCTCACTTCAGGTTTCATCAAGAACCAAACTCAGCAAGAAAACCAACTTGGCTCTGCATTACAACTGTAACAAACTTATCCTTAAAAGCTAGTTGGAATGTTTTACTTGGATTGTTTGGTATGCCATGGGAATCCAAGATTGCTGACCATCTAGTACCAAAACTCTTCCTTTTTCCCAATTGTTCATCCAAGCAAAATGATCGATTGTGTTAATGGAACAATTCCTCTCATACTAGGCTGAAGTAGTATTGCACCATAAATCAAATTTCACCTTTGAATGGATAACAGTATGATGGTTTCAGAATTTTCCTGCTTACATGAAAGTTAAAACGTTATCATCAACTGTATATAAAGTGCAATCACAAGAACAGCTCTAATTATTGCACATAAAAAGGAATGCACTTGCTGTGTGCACATACTTTTTCTTATATGTTCAAGCATCGTATTAACCATGCAAATGTTGCATTTCTACAGGGATTTAGAAACAAAGGGCATTTCTTTGTGGGCAAGTCATTGTTTGACTATCATTTTATGTTTAGCCCTGGCATTGGTAGCATCATATATATCAGTCCCTTCCACACAGTTGAGTCTTTCTTTTTTCAAAAACAAATACAAGCTAGGCCTGTTTTTGCTTAGTTGCTGTCTTCAGAAGTCAACAGTGAGTAAATATAAATTGGCAGTCAATCCAGGGTAAGACATCAATTTTCCATTTATTCTGCCACCTCGATCATTATAACAGTTTCTGAAATCCTCCAGTTATTTTACAACAGTTGCATTTTACACATACAATGGGTATTTAGACAATAGTCATCATTTCATGAAATAGAATGTTGAGCAACAGATACATCATTCGATCTCCTTGCACTATGTAATCAGTTTTACCTTTATCAAAATTTAATTCAGAAAAGAAAAATTGCAAAGGTAATAAGCCATTTTGTGATACATCATTTGATCTCCTTGCACTATGTAATCAGTTTTACTTTTATCAAAATTTAATTCAAAAAAGAAAAATTGCAAAGGTAATAAGCCATTATGTGATACATCATTTGATCTCCTTGCACTATGTAATCAGTTTTACTTTTATCAAAATTTAATTCAAAAAAGAAAAATTGCAAAGGTAATAAGCCATTTTGTTGCACCTATAATGTTGATCTTAAATGAAAAAGAGTAACGTGTTTGGCACATGTTTCCACATTAATGGCCCTAACTTCATCACTGATACAATAGGTATCAAAATCTTCCAGCTAATTTTTATTAAAGAAAAAAAAGAAAGAGGAAAATGAAAAAAAGATTCTCATAACCATAATTTGAGTTGTTGATAACTATCAAGCAACAGTAGCACTTGAACACTTTACTACTGAGTTCCTTTGACATAAAATCAGCATTACATACAATAATGTTGGTATTGTATGTACACTGATGATGAATGGCACTAAAAGTGGGGTTTAAATCAGACAAATATCACCTACAATTTGTCTGTCAAGAACATGATGAACTTTACAAACTACAGTTACAACAGAATCACTGTTTATTATAATTAAGTCTTAACCTTATTAAAGTTACAAATAACTTCAAAATCTATGGATGGCTGCAGCGACAATCGATGCAGTAAACAATTTTCTGCCACCTGACTCAAAAGGAAGCTTTTCAGATCATGAACTCCAAGCCAGCAACTTGAAAGCACCGCATCTGAAACTCCTCAGGTCATATACCCGAACAAAGATGGCAGTTGACAAAAGAAAAAAGACATCACGGGCCACGAGATGGAAAGAAGCAGAAGCATCCACGAGCCTGGCCTTCAGGTATCATTCCACCTCCTTTGCTTGTGTCCATTGCCTCCAAAAGCCTCACAACTTGATCCATGTCCGGTCGTTTATCTGGATTAGCATCCCAGCATTTTCGCATAATATTTGCCAAAGCACTCGGGCAACATCGAGGAATCTCTGGTCGTAAATTCTGGCACATAATCAGAGAAAATTACAAAGTTTAATTCTTTGTCTAGAAGTAAGTTTTGCTTCAAAAGTAAATTAATGAACAAGTTCATGCTAGTCTCTAAAGTGCCAATTTATTAAGATATTGTTTAGAAAACAAGTAAAAATGACAGCTTTGATTTGGTGTATGTCCACTAGAAAAATAAAGGAATAAACCTGCTGAACAACAGCAGAGGAGACATCAGCAAAGCTGAGGTGAGGGTAAGGCATGTCACAGCAGTATATTTCCCATAAACATATGCCAAAGCTGTAGACGTCACATTTTCTGTTGTAAGGCTTCCCATCAAGGACCTGCACATGAAATTTTGTAAGAATTCCTTGAATATCTCAAACAAAAACTAGACTTTCATGCCCCTGCAAAATGTTCTTGTTATCTGTCCTAAAAAGATTCTTGTTAACATTGTATTTACTTATTCAGACACTGCATAGCAATTTATCAAATATTCAGGTAGACCAGTAAACACCAAATGATTATGATAGTTCAAAAATTTCATGCTACAAGAATAGTAAGAAATAGGCAATACACACCTCTGGAGCCATGTACCCTAGGGTTCCCGTTTCACCAGTCATATCCTTGGGATTCTGAGCCTCCACACGAGCAACACCAAAATCAGCGATTTTAAGGTTCCGATGGGCATCCAATAACATATTTTCAGTTTTGACATCACGATGCACAATCTTTCTCGAGTGTAGATAGCTCAGTCTGCAAAATAACAAATAGTGCTCTTAAATGCATGTTTTGAGCATTTAGCATTTTTATTGCCAAAAAAAAAAAATCATTATCAGTGACATTTACCCTCTTGATAGATCCAATGCAAGCTGAATCACAGTCTTATAGGCAAGCTTTTTTCGCCTATTTTTTATTAGATATTGCTTGAGCGTCCCCCCAGGAAGATACTCCACAACTACGCAACAAGCTCGAGCTGGAATGGTAGTCTGACCACTGTTCGTGGAATTTTTTGGTGGAATCTTAAGGTCTGTTGTTCCCATTGATGCTCCTATAAACTAAATCAAAGATTTTGAGTTCATAACTTGTAAATGAGATTGACAAGGATAGGAAGGGAGCATCCATTAGTTCCCACATAAAGACCAGAAAACAGTATGAAGCTCCAATACGAGTATTGATCCAAACAGACAACAAAACACCTGAGGTTACCGGCTTACAGTTCATATCTGATGCAATTGAAATTTAAAGACAGACAAGATTTAATAAACAATTACAATATCTACAGTTTAGCAGTTTTGAAATTCAAGACTATGATATTGGTAATGAGGACACATCCCACATAATGACTACTACTTAAAACAAACCCTGTGGAGATGTTTACCTTTGTAACATTTGGATGCTCAAGCTCATGCCAAACAGCTACTTCCTGTCGAAATGATGCCCTAAGAGCAGCAGCTTCAGCATCCGTGGCGACACCATCTTCTCCCCAGTCCAACAACTTCACTGTAATATGAAAGTTGATGATTTTGTAATGCTACATTTGAATAATACAACAAGACTTTTTTATCAGTAAATAATCATTTGTAAGATTGCTGAAACAAGTATGAACTGTTTGAAGCTATTATCTTATTTCACATAGACTAGTTTGTAGCAAACTTTTTTCTTTTCTTCAACATTTTTATAGGCTTTTATTTAACAAATGTCCCTGTAGGACTGCAAGCAGATCAGAGATAAGGCCCGACATTAAAATATCAAATTCCTTAAAAAGTGGGTCTACGTCAGACCAGTCAACTAACATGCAATACAATAACATTTAAAAATGCAAGCATTATGAAGAACGCATTGAACAAGTTAGATTTATTGACCACCACATGTTAGTTTAATAAAGCAGATGCTTTTATACCTGAGACTTATTAGAAAGAGCACATTAATGATTATGATAACAACACAAAGAAACATACTGATTTTTCATCAATAGCCACATAGGTTTGTAAAGGTTGTCTTAAATAAAGCCTCATATTATCTGTAATTAACATTATTTCCAGAGCCTAAACACATTTTATTTTGATTACAAAAAACATTAAGAGAAAAAACTGAGTGAACATACAAGATTGGGAAATGGGAACACTCAGATTATCACAAGGAAAATACAGGACATTCCACTTAGAAACTGTATGTTTCCTATAATACTTCCAGGTTGTCTTCAATTTTCAAAGGAAAATCGAATTGCATTTGTTCCCACTACTGTTTTTCATCAAACCAATGATAATATGCAAAATGTGTTTCCCAGTAAAAGAATATTCTTATGAATAAAAGGACACAGGCATTCTGCTGAAGAGAATTGTTGATGACAGTCAATATTCTAGGTGGGAACTACATGCTTGGACACATAGACATCACTACAGAACAAAGCTAGAAGGTAGTGCAAGCACCAAAAAATCTCCCATATCCTTCTAGTAGAAATAACATAAACTTAAATAAAGATCTAGATCAGATGTCTTTCTTTAAGATCTTTGGAAGCAACTTACCAATTTGAACCACCAAACTGTTTCGTTTACAAATACTACTATCAGTTTAACAAGATCTGTATGAAATATATTTATGCACTAAATCACCGAAGAAACAGACAGTAGGATCATAGCTATTTCAGGGCTCCAGAAAAAGTAAAAGACAGCAAGATCAAAATTTTAGCACATCTGCTATAGCAGAAAAAGGTCATGTCTAGACAAAACTGTGGGAGACCGGCTGAATGACATTTCACAAATATTATTGTTCATTGCCAGAATAAAAGCATACCTCCTATTCATTTCCCTAAACAAACAGTGTCATATCCTTTTCTTAAATAAACATCATAAGATTTGATAAAAGAATCGTCCAAATCAATGTCATTATGTTTTTGGCCTATGGATAAGCTTTTAATAGGCAATATCGAATAAGTGAAAAATGAAAAAGCATGATGAATAAGATGTTTAAAAGGTGATGCTGTGAGAGTCATAGAAATGATAGTAATATTCTTCATGTTCACGACTTTACCTCCCCCAAACCTGACACCTCCCATAAGAAAAGAAAAAAGAAAGAAAAAAACAAAATCTATAGTTCATAAGCTTGGTTCACTTTGCATGTTGAACAATGACCAAGTCATATAAAGCCCACAAAATGAGGATAGTGATGGTTTGGAATTAGTATATACATGCAAGATTTTACATTCCAGCAAGACGGGGAGCGTCCCAGCTATCCCATCCCATTCCTATAAGAAAACAGAATCGAGATAAGGTTGGGGCTCCGAAACCCATCCATGCGGGGAGAGAAGAAGAAAGAGGAAAGAAAGAAAGGAAGATGAAAAATGAAAAAGGAAGAAGAAAAACGAAAGAAAGAAAGGAGAAGAAAAAGAAGGGAAGGAAAGAAAGAGAAAGAAGAAGAAAAAGGAAAAAAAAGAAAGAAATGAAGGGATAAGAAGAAGAAAGAAAAAAAAGGGAAAGAAAGAAAGATAGAAGAAAAAGAAAGAAACGAATGAAATGAAAAAAAGAAGAAAGAATAAAAAGAAAGAAGGGAAGAGAGACGGAAGATATCTATCAGGATAGATGACCCAAACCATTGTTGGGACGAGATGGGACAGGGCATCCCGTTCCATTGAGATATCAGGACATCTTCATCCCACGGGATTTAAAATCCTACATACATGTTGAACGGATAGATACTTGTCCTAACTAGGATTTGAAGTGGTCGAACCATACCCCTACCCAAATCCGGCCTAAATTTTTTTGGGGCCTTTGGGTCGGGCTTAGATCCCAAAATTTTTGGATAATCTAGGCTGAGCCAAGTCTGGGCCTAACCAGAACCCGATTGGGCTGGTCCAAATTACCGTTTGGGCTAAAAATAGGTCTGGCCTAAACCCGATTGAAGTTTAATATTTTATACTATTACTTCACAAATAAATGGGCTAACCAAAAACTAGGCTCTCTCCTAGAATACAAGTAAATAATACATGATACATCATTCTCAGCTAAACCTACTCTAATTTGTCGTTTACTTCCTTATCATTCTCTCCAAATAATAACATAAAAAAACAAATGGGTTCAAGCCTGAATTCGGGTTCCGTTTCGGATCTTGTTCGAGCTCGAGCTCAAAATTGGCCCAGGCCAATGGCATACCCAAGCCCAGCCCAAAAAACAAATGGGCTCTATGTTTAAGCCCAAATCCAATTTGAACTCTTTCCAGCCTAGCCCGTAGCATGACCCCTCGGCCCAGCCCATTAGGCCTCGGGCTGGCCCAAGTCCATTTCCAATCCTAGTCATGACCATGAAAGGCATGGTCCCTTGTATCCCAGAGAATAAAAAGACCCCTAATTGATGCTGGATAGAAACAAGAAATGAAAGAATGAGGTGAAATGCCTTAAGGATGTGATGGTTCTGTACTACAAGGACACTTCTAATGCAATGAAGTCTGTAAGGATAGCTCACAAAACAGTTGCCAACAGTCATTACATGCTAGCAACAAGAGTAAATGGGGAAATATAAGTAGATATAGGAATAAACAATTGCTAGAAGCTGATGATTCTAGGAGATTATACTAAAACATAATCAACTATAACCCAGTTTGATATAAAGTAGTAATTAACTCGCCAATTCAAGTCAAACATACAGCTTAAAAGAGAGCAATATCAATTCAGTTTAACAAAAGTAATGAACCACCAATTCAATATAAACATACAGTTCAAAAAAGAACAATATCAATTGATTCTCCAAGGAAAAATTTTCATCAATTAGGGGATTAATATGAACCCATGAGAAAAAGAACCATTCAGTTTCTCTGATTGCAAAAGAGTTGTCCATAGGTTAACAACAACATGCACCAACAACACCAACAGAACACTAAACCTTCCCAAATTTTAGTGGTTTGAAAGAAAGGAGAAAGTACCTGCAACATCCTGGCGATCATAATTGCCTCTATACACGGTACCATAGGTTCCATGTGCTACAACATAACGTATTTCCAACATGGAGAGGTCAATCTCCCATTCTTCGTTGGATCTCTGAGCACCATCCTTGTACTTGCTCCAAGCCTTAGTCAGGTGATTCTCCAGCTGAATATCCAAGCTCTTTATATCAAACTTGTCGGCCCTAAAAAACATATCTTTACGGCCAAAGCTCCCAAATCCTTTTAATTTCGATCTAATTCCCTTCTCCTTCACTTCAGCAGCAGTTTCCACATCCCTATTTTCTCTTCACTCCGCAAATCCATACTGCCAAAGCGACTCGACACAATCCAAAAAAACGAAAGAAGCAAATTTTAAGCAAGCTCTGAAATTTACTGGTTCCCTTCAGTCGGTACACCAAGCACCAACTACCAACAGCAAATTGGACGAAACCCTAGAAACCTCCCTCTTTTACCCTTGCTAGTCCCCAATTAAAAAATCCCCAGAACACAGAATTCACCTAATCAAACGATAAATCATATGACAAATAAAAGCATAGGAAAAAAATGTACAGCCAGCTACTTCCAAAAAACAAGTTAAAAAATCAAATTTTGCCCCCAAAAAAAAACAAACGAGAACTAAAGCCGGTCTCCACCGCTAATCAGAGCCAAGTGACGAGATTCATAAAAGAATACGATTCAAAGCCCCAATTTAAGCACGACAATACTTAAAAATAAATATAAGAATAAAAACAATCAATCCAAAGAGCTCAATTCCCACGCAAGCACGGCAACAAAACCAGCAAATGGGAAACGAAAGAGAACAACCAAATCAGACTCCAAATCGAATAAAAAAAGGGAAAATCAAAGCCGAAACAGAGCAAAAGAGATCAAAATCCACTAAAAAAGACGCTGCTTTTGTTGACCGCAGCGCCGCAGTCCTCGTTCAAACCCTCAGCTCTAGCTTTCAAACCGATCAAAGTATTGCGAAAAAGAAAGACGCATGACATTGCCCGGGCGCCACCAAACTCGAGAGAGAGAGTGAGAGAGCGATTGGAGCCCAAGACATAGAGGGAAAGGCTGGTTTTAAGGGCACTGCGAAGCCCCTTCGCGAGTGAGACAAATCCAAGCAGCGGCAGCGCAGAAGCGTCGTCGGCAGCGAGCGAGAGGGAGAGAGACGCCCGGGTTCGCCCTTCGGTTTCGCCGACTTTATTTGAATTTGGGGACTTTTTTGGTAAAAATTGGAAGGTGGGGATTATTCGGTGAATCTTGGCGGCTGGAGCGTGGACCCGGTGGGTGTACGACGGAGCAAATAACTGGAACCGAAGAAACCTATCCAATCCGGTTCGTATGAGCTGGTATCCGTACGAAATCAGATTTGAATCATATTGTAATTCATAAAAAATTTAATTAATTATAATTAAATTTAATTTTTATATTTTTAATTTATATAAAATCAAATCTGATCGATCCATATAATATTTTTAATATTTAAATTATTTAAAAAATTAAAAATTGATAATTATGATATTTATGTACTACTTTATGGATATTATGAAATTATTATATCTTAATTTTTATATAAATTAAATAATATATTGATTTGTAATATTTAAAATTAATATTAGGTCAATATTGTAGTTTAAATCAACACAATTCATCCAAATCCGCTACAAATCATTAACTTCGATTTCAAATGATTTATATATAATAAACGATCAGCAGTAGATTGAATTTTTTTCAATCCGATTGAATTCGATCGGATCAAATTTTTTTTCAATCCGATCCAATCTGATCTGTGCTCAATCCTAAATGGGCGAATCTATACCGAATCTATTTATTAAATTCACAAATCCTAAAGTCAATTAATTGGAGAGGGATTTTTTGGATTTTTTTTGCATATACTGTTGATTATTTATTTTTTTTTTTGATAAAAATTATTGCCTACTGCCAAGCGGGTTCGAATTGTATGTTTTGCAGGGAAGAATGGCCGATCTTCTTCCACAACATCACCTAGTGGATCACATTTCACACGGATCTCAAAATATTTCAAACTTTCATTTACCCATCTGCACTACTCTCAAAGTATCATTGTATGATCCAATGTTGGATTTGCACGAAGATAGATGAATCATCCTTTTACCCTCTCCCATTGTTAAGTGGATCGGCTGGTAGGGCCTACTTCCATATGGGCATGTTTTAAATGAGATAATTAAATCTGCCACAAAACATATGCAAGATTGGTAAGAATTTTTGGATTTTTTTAATTGCTTCTGATTGCACATGTATATTCTCATCCATCTGAAACAATCTACATACGGGGTTAGATTATAGGATTATTCACACTGTTGCATTATTATATTCGATTAAATTTAAAATTTGCTGATAATTATGGCTAGTTATATTTAAAGAAATTTGCTCACACTGATCTTTTTTTAGTTATATTTTTTGGTAGTTGTATGAAGAAATCTGCTTCTAAATTTCACCTTCACCAGAGCTTGAGAGATTTAGATAATGGTACTCTCTCTTGCATGGTCCATTGTGTACAAGTTTTTGCTGTCAGCAAGTGCTCACACCAATTCGCATACAGTATAAAAAGCATTTTGTTTTCTAGTTTTCCATTGGTTTTAATGTATTTAGTTTTGGCTGAGATCCCTTGCAATGACAAAAAAAAAAAAAGGTATTTTATTTAAAAATGGTTGGGTTGGGAGGAGGAGATAGAAGGGGGTTGAAAGCATGTATGGTTAATTGGGAAATGCTTGTCGAAAAAAAAAAAGAAAAAAGAAATGGTAAGAAAACTAAAATAATAGATAAATTAATTTTTTAAAATCTGACAAGATTTGGAAAATTTTTTCCATAAATTTCCAAACAACCAAAAATTATCTTGAAGGTGTATGTGCAGCATCCTCATCATTGCACAATATAAAATTTTATACAAGGAAAGATGTATACTGTATCTTTATTTTGTCCATTTTTTCCAAGAAAATGATTTAAAGTATCAATTATGTGCACATAAAAACATTGCCTAAATTTATGATAACTGAGCTGGCGATTCCATAACAGCCAACCCTCACATATGAAAAATTATTGGTTAGAACAAAATTTACCATATATATTTTACACCACCTCGCAACAAACCAGCACACCATCCAAAAAAGTAATTTTTTTCTATTCAAAATAATAAAAATAAACTTTTTTATTGAAAATCTCCGAACAAACATGGATAACAGTGCATCTTTTTTCTTTTTTGCATTGTTATCCATGCTTGTTTGAAATTTTAAATGAAAAAAAAAATTATTTTTACTATTTTGAATGGAAAAAAATTCAATTTTTTTTAGATGATATGCTGATTTGTTATTAGATGGTGCAAGATGTACGTGATAAATTTATTCTAACTAATAATTTTTTATCACGTATGCATTAAAGCTTATTGATGATTTCAATCTTTTGTTATCCTGTATCAAAAAAGAAAACTTGTGTATGCTCTGGCCAGCTCCCTATAGCACATATAATATATGCACTTTTTTTTTTTTTAATTTCTCATTCTGATTCATGAAAAATCCTCGAGGACCCATCTTGGCACCAAAAAAGCTGTATTACCACAAGGCACAGCATTTTTTTTTTTTTTTTTTGTGTGCGCGCAATATTAATCGGCTCTCTCTAGCACATAATCGCTTCCCCTAAATTTACTTTTTCTGCTTCTATTTCCATTGCAGTTAGATGAGCAACTTTAATTATGTCTATGCATCGATTGGATAAGTCCAAAAATTTAGAAAATTTGGACATGAAATTTTTGAAACTAAAAGGTATTGCTTTAAAATATCATATTTAATTATTGAGCAACATGTACAAAAAAGAAAGGATCGATAGAGAAACATAATTATATGCGTGATGCATATCAACATAAGGAGTTACATTGTCACTAGTGAGTCATTCATGAATAACCATGAAACCTTAATGCAAATTGTTGGGAAGTATTAATTTGAGGACTAGTAAAGTGATTTGCACACTTGATTTAATTATGTAGATTGTGTTGTCATTGCTACCTCGGCCCACTTCTTGATGCTTTTTTCCTAAGCTTGAAATGATCTAAATCAGCAGTATAAGTGACATTTGGAACTAGCTCTGGTTCCCAAGTTTGAGTTCGGGTCTAGCCCCAGTTATTAACATGGTCATAAGTTTAAGTCAACTATGAGCATAGAAATAAGAATCCAGCCCGGTGCTTCAAAATATTGGTGCAGTCGTATCAATGATCTTTCACAAGTTGGTTGGTACAGAGTGCAAGAAATCATTTGATTACACCTCTTTTTTATTATGAAGATTGCTACATAAACCTCTTATTCTGTTGAGTAATAATCCAAGTGGAGCCCACCTCTAAGATTAGTCAAGTGGGTCCTACCATAAAATTTTAGTCAATTGGTCGGAGGTAGTAAATCTAATTGATAGGTCCCTTCTATTGACAAAATGTTCCCATGGACCTCACCCTTTTTTTCCTTTCTCCTTGGACCATAGACCTTACCTTTCATTCCAAAGTTGACTTTGAAATCAACCCAAAATCTTTTCCCTAGGTGTCTACATCATGGACTTTGGTGTCCTTGATTCAAATTTGAAGCAATGCAATCAGAAGAGTGAATGAGATTTATATCATTGATCATTCATGATAATGATTTCATGTCTATCTTAATCACGAGCCTTGTCATGATATTTGAAATCAGTAATCTCATGATGCTTGGTGCAAATCACTCTCAAAGTCATTGGACCCTTCTTGCATGTTAGATGTGATTTGAAGTCATGATATAAGGAGGAGATAAGGGTTGTATCTTTCGACGAAGGAATGGTTCACCTTCCTTCACACAAATTTGCTGATGGATCACACTGTTGGTGCAGAATTCCATCGATGCCGGAGAAGCTGGAGTCGAGGAGATCGCGTCTGCCATCGGGATCTGCAAGAGAAGTCTAAATCGGAGTTGGGGGTGCTCTGGCAAAACCTCCGACGCTTAAGTCAGTATTCTGCCTCAACAGGAATGGAGCACTCGAATGAAATTTTAGCAGAGTTTCGAGATAGAGTTTAGAGCTTAGAGAAAACGTATCTGGGAGTCCCTTTTATAGACAGAGAGCGTAACTGATTGACAGCAACGTTTGTAACCGCCTGGTAGTGGCCGTTCGGGGCCACGCGGAGTTTGTTACAGAGAGTAGTGACGTCAGGGGGCCGTTCAGGGCCACGTGGAGTTTGTTATGGAGAGTGGAGTGGTGTCTGTTGTCGCGACTTGTCAGAGAGTAGTGGGGCCGCGTGGAATCTGTTACAGAGAGTGGAGTGGGGTAGTGGCCATTGTCGCGACTTACCAGAGAGTTCGGGCCTGATGGCTGAAGCTCGACTGGACGTCTGACGGAGCGGAATGGCTCTCTGTCTCTGTAATCTAAGAGAAGCTCGGATGTTTTCGAGGTTGCTGACGAATCCACTGTTGTCGGGTGCCTTGGGTGCTGATTGGGCGCTGATGCTGCAGGCAAAAATCATCTGCTATAGAAGCTCGGACGGAGACTTTCCGTTGGAGAAGTCCGGTAAGAGTCCGATTGCTAGAGGAGTCCGTCTGGAGTTTGCCTGATGTAGAAGCTCGTCTAAGGACTGTCTGCCGGAGAGGTCCGATTTCATGAGGAATCCGACAAGGATCGACCGACAGTGGAGTTCGGATGGCGTTGTGGAGGTTCGTCCGCTGGAGGAGTCTTGAGAACACTGTTGAAAGTCAAACATTAGAGGAGTCCGGATTCAATTCTGTTGTAGAAGTTTGGACGAGTCCGGCTCTCGTAGGAGTCTGGATGAAGTCCGCTTATTATAGAAGCTCGACCGAAGATCAGTTGTCGTGGAAGCTCGGATGGAGACTTCTTATTGTAGAAGTCCACTGCTGGAGAAGCTCGATCATTGACAAGGTCCGGAAGAAGTTTGGAGTAGAGATCCGGCTGGTGGAGCCTATCCGTCGTAGAAGTTCGTCTGTGATCCATCCACTGTAGAAGTTCGGACGGAGTTCGTTCTTGTAGAGCTCGGATGAAGTTCGCTTATTGTAGAAGTTCGGACGGAGTCCGATTCTTATAGGAGCTGGATGAAGTCTGCTTATTGTGAAGTTCGGAGTAGAGTCGATCGTGGTTGGAAGAAGTCTGGAAGAGATTCGGAGAATAGTCGATCACTGTAGAAAATCGACTAATAGTGAGCTCAGAAAGCGTTTGGAGTAGCCGGTAGATGAATGGAGGAGCTCATTGTCGGAGAAATCGGATGGTATTATGGAAGCTCGGACAGTCGGGGGAGTTCAGAAAGACGCCGCACAAGTCGGAAACCGGAAGAGCCCTGGAAGGGTCGGCCTTTTACGAACTTCGACTGGGTTATTTTATACCCAACACCAGTCCCCTACTTTCGAATTCGGGTTCCGAATGAAGAAAGTACAGAAAAATTTTTACAGTCGAAGTTGCTTCCCTTGATTTCGCACTCGGTTGTTTCCAGATATTTTGGCATTTGGCGCGCTGGTGCTGGAGCTTTTTCAAATCGAGACGATCCGAAAAGATTTTTTTGAAATTCTCACTAGAGCGTTGCTCTAGGTATGGTACAATAATGGTTCTGTCAGCTGTCAGCCACTTTCTCCACCTGCCATAGTGAGTGGTACACGTGGCGTTGTAGATCGGCTAGAGGAGATCCGCAATCATTACTGGTCGGATCTCATCACTTATTTAAACCCGCCTCCCTCCTTCAGGGGTCTCACTTTGCTTGGAAGTTTCTTCGGTTCTTCCTTCCTAAGAGTTTCGTTCTTCCCCAGCGTCCTTCTCGGCCTTAGGCATTCTTCGAGTCATTCCCATCTCTGCATCTCTGCATCCTTCGGACCAGCTAGGTTAGTTTCAGAACTCTCCCCCTATATTTTTTTTTCTTGATGTTCTTCTTTCATTTTTCTTCTTTTACATTCCATCTATTCGATTTTTTGCGAGCGTCCCGTTTCTTATTTTTTTCAATTTTTTGGGATTTTTAAGATTTTTACTTGATTCAAAATGTCCTCTAACACTTCCTCCTCTAGCAGTTCTAAGAGTCCGTCCGTTCCAGCCCCCCAAAATCTCAGTTCTGTAGATAAATCTTGTCCGATCTTTGTACCAGCACCATCCCCAGTCTCTGACTTCGGAGGAACTCTCACTGATTAGGATTCAATACGAGATTCCTCTGGAGTACGAGCTGGAGCTTCCCAGACCGACTGGTCGGGCTAGCGCTCTCCCTCCCGGCTGCTTCTGTTTATACCAAGAAGCTTTCCACCGGGCTTCGACTTCCCTTCCACCTTTTGTTATTGCTCTCTTTCACTTCTTAAACATTTCTTTAGTTTCTGTAACGCCGAACTCCTTTAGATTTCTGATAGAATTTCTTTTCCTCTGTAGTTTAGCTGAAGTTCGGCCAACCCTTTCTTTGTTTAGAATTTTTATACTTTCAAGGTCATCCCTTGACAAAGGACTGGTGGTACTTCTCTCCTCAATTCGATAGAAAGGGGTTGCTGAAAGGTGCCCCCTCTTCTATCCACAACTGGAAGGAGAGTACTTCTACGTCCGATTCCGACCTTGGAGTTGGGGTTGCTTCCCTGGGGCTCCCTAAGGGATTCCATCCGCCGGGCTTCTAGCCTGGGACAGGATGACCTTGAAGCCTCCAATAAACTCGAGGCTTATCCAGCTCTTCTTCTCTCCAACCTCCTAAAGGAACAACTCTTGTTTAACGTCGGCCTAAGCCCTCTCAACCCTGCAGGTACTGTTATATATATATTTTTTTTCATTCGTTGCTTCTCCTTTCTTCTTGTTCTTTTGTTAAGCTGTGTTAATCCTCATTCACTGTAGATATGGATGCCAACGCAGCTCGAATGCTAGCCCAGGGTCTCAAGACCTACAAAAGGAAAGGCGCAGCATCCTCAGGGGCGGCGAAGAGGGCAAGGGCAGAAGAGACCAGCTCGGCCGTGCCTGTCTAGACGGCCATTGCCGTCGACTCTCCCTCTGACGTTGAGCTCGGGTCCCCCGGGCCTCTTCAAGGAGCTCCCCGACCGAGGTTTCGCTCCAGAGGCCCGATCTGAGGAGGCATCGGAGGCCGAACGGAGAAAGAGAAAGAAGACATTGGCCCGCAAGAGCCGCAGCAGCAAGGCTGCCATCGAGGGGGCCGATGGCTCCGAAGAAGATCCGGAGGAAAATCTCTTCAACAATAGGAATCTAATAAAGAGATTGATCGAAGGGTGCATCCTGCCAAAGTCATCCACAGGATCGTTCACGCCGATCCTGAGCAGCGGGTCTGGACTCTCTGGGGTCCTTTCTCGATGTAGGTCAATTTACTCCTTCTTCTCACCTCTTTACTTTGTTTATTCCTCGATTTTTATATTGACTCCCTGGCCGCTCTTGTAGATTGGACACCAGCTCATCACCAACATCGAGGCGATGAACAATGCTAGGAAGGAGGCCACCCAGGCGGAGGAAGGTTGCCTGGCCGAGGCCGTCCGCCTCAAGGAGAAGATTGTCGAAGTCGCGAGTCTCCAAGAGGCACTGCAGAAGAAGGGGCAGACCTCGGCAGACTTGAGGGCCACCTTGGAGGAGGAGAGAAAGAAAGCAGAGGCCGAGGTCTCCGAGTTGAAGGTGCAGATCCGACCCTGGTCTCGGAGGCAACAGTTCGAGCAGTGGAGGAGTTCAAAACCTCCTTCGAGATGAGGGATCTGAAGGTCGAGTTCGGCCAGGCCACCTTCATCAAGGGCTTCGAACTTTGCCAAGAGAATGTGGTCGGGAAGTTTTTCGAGCTGAACCTTGACTTTCTGGATGAGGCATCGATGATGAAGCCGGACCTTCTGAAGCTGCTGCAAGTCTTCCTCCAGTCGAGACTTCCTCGACTGTCGCGGTTGCCACGGCTGACCTTTCGGAGGCACCGAGCTCCCCCACTTCTGTTCCAGAGGTCCGAAACCTCTAATTTTGTATTCTTTTCTTCTTCTTTTTTTTTTTGCAATTTTTCTTGTTCTCTTATACTTAAGAACTATTTAATCAATGAAACCGGATTCTCCTTTACAGAAAGCTCTTTTGTCTTACTCTACATTCTTTTTTCTTCTCTTTTGTTTTCTTGCACTAATTTGTGTTGTGGCGCTCTATTCTTTCAACGACAGTGCCCTGCCGAAGCTCTTCCCTACCATAGGAGATTCCTCTAAAGTCGATGATCTGAGATCTCAGAAGAAAAGTTGTCACTTGACGAAAAATCAAAGAAGCTGGATGACGAACTTCACCAGCTGAGGAAGAGCCATTCGGAAGTCACTGCGGAGGCTACTCACTTTCAGGACCTCCACAAAAAGGGTTTCATGGACTACACCCGAAGGAAGGCTGACTTCATGACGGAGCTTGAGGAACTCCGAAAATGTGCCAGCAACCGATCTTGGACTCAGGCTTCCAAGATCAGCTCCCTTGAAGTCGAGCTGGCGGCTGCACGGGAGAAGATCGATCAGTTGGAAGGGAGCTCATCCTGACTCGCAACTCAGGCCGACCACGATCGAGATTGGTCGAAGAAATTCTCTAACCTTCAGAAGCAGCTGCAGGATGCTGAGATGAACTACAATGCCTATCGAGTCGGCTGGTGCGAGCAAATAAACGACTATCGAAGGAAGCTCAGGATGGCGATCAATGAGGTTGTCCGCCTTCAGAGGTAGTTGTCTGAGAGAGTCCAGGCCGTCTCTGCACAAGGCTCCGACGAGCTCCGCTCCTTGAGGGGGACCATGGAAGAACTGTCCATGGCCCTTGGGCAGGAAAAGGTCGAACTACAACGGCTGAAGATTCAGCTGGCCTACGAGTAGTAGACGGTCAGGGATGTCGAGGCAGAGTCCGAGGTTCTGAGGAAGAGGCTTCGGGAGTCGGAGGACGAAAGCCGGCGGTTCCACCAGATGTACCGGGAGATACTTTTAAGAAAGAAGGAACTGAAAGAAGAAGTCGAAAACTTAAAGCAATCCCTGACAATGACTGGAACCAAGAGCTCGAAGTCAGAAGAAGCCAAGCTTCCTTAGAGCTTCTTTTACCTTTTGTTCTTCCATGTATTTTTTTTTTCTTGTCGTTTTTCTTTTTTGGCCTTCAAAGGCTTTGTAATGCACACTTTACTAATAAAATGAAAAGAAATTTTTTCATTACCTTATCTATTCTTGCTTTGAGTTATTGTTTACCGAGCTTCTTTCATCTTTTATCTTGTTCGATGTCGACGTCGTTTGAAGGTTCCTGATCGTCGCCGTATTGATTTGCTCTTTTTGTTCATGATCGAAGGTCTTTTCGAGACCACTCGAGTTTGACGCTTCCTCTCAATGCTCGAGCTTGGGGCTCGAACTTCTCGTTACCTTGAGGAAGTCAATTTTCTCCTGCCAGTATTGGGTTCCCTCTTAGAGACTGAGGCTTTTTGACAAGAGTCTCCTTCCTTGTTGAGACGAGGTTCTTATGTCTTTGATGTAGTTTGTTTTTCCCTTATCACTGGCGTAGCTCGTCGCTTTCCCTTTTTCTCTTCCTCTTTTTTTGTGTTCGATTGAGGTTTTTTCTCTGCTCTTAACGGGGTTGTAGGGGTGTAGAGGAGCCGTTGAGGAGACTTCCCCCTCATCCGATCTTGAACGATCAGGTCTTCATTTGTGTCAGGACGAGGTTCTCCTCCTGTTTCTGACACAGTCAATTTCAGCTCATGTTATGATGAGATTTTTTTCTATTCCTAACAGGGCTGTGGGGGCACGTAAGGATCGTTGCAAGGGCCTCTCCCCCCATCCAGTCTCTAAATAATCGGACCTTCGACCTTGCTCATGTTAGGACAAGTTCTCCTCCTGTTCCTAACATGGCTGTGGGGGCGTATAAGGATCATTGCAAGGGCCTCTCCCCCCATCCGATCTCTAAATAATCGGGCCTTCGACTTTGCTCATGTTAAGATGAGGTTCTCCTCCTGTTCCTAACATGGCTGTGGGGCACATAAGGGCTGTTGCAAGGACCTCTCCTCCCATACGATCTCTAAATAACCGGACCTTCGACTTTGCTCATGTTAGGATGAGGTTCTCCTCCTGTTCCTAACATGGCTATGGGGTGCATAAGGGCCATTGCAAGGGTCTCTCCCCCCATCTGGTCTCTAAATAATCGACCTTCGACTTTCTGATGTTAGGACGAGGTTCTCCTCCTGTTTCTAACATGACTGTGGGGGTGCATAAGAACCGTTGCAAGGGCCTCTCCCCCCATCCAGTCTCTAAATAATCGGACCTTCGACTTTGCTCATGTTAGGATGAGTTCTCCTCTGTTCTTAACATGGCTGTGGGGGCACATAAGGGCCGTTGCAAGGCTCTCCCTCCATCCGATCTCTAAATAATGGACCTTCGATTTTACTCATGTTAGGACGAGGTTCTCCTCCTATTCCTAACATGGCTGTGAGGGCGCATAAGGGCCGTTGCAAGGGCTCTCCCCCATCCGGTCTCTAAATAACGGGCCTTATTTGTGTCGGGATGAGGTCCTCCTCTTTTCCTGACACGCTTAGTTT
The DNA here is from genome assembly GCF_000442705.2 of Elaeis guineensis. Taxonomy (NCBI): domain Eukaryota; kingdom Viridiplantae; phylum Streptophyta; class Magnoliopsida; order Arecales; family Arecaceae; genus Elaeis; species Elaeis guineensis. Next base: position 128,642,101 of record NC_025998.2, read on the forward strand.
CGATTGTCTGAAGGAGCTACTCTCTGTCGTCACAAGCTCATGCTAAAAAAAAAGATAAGCGAATATGAAAGAAACTTTTATTTAAGGCAAAGTTATTGGTAATACATTCGTAGATTTTTCGAATTCATAGTCGTGAGAGGTCTGCTCCCCGTCGGGGTCCTCCGAAGATGGTGTTGATGATCCCGATTGAAGGCCGATCTTCAGGCTGTTCTCCCTCCTTGGCGGCTCCGGTTGTGGCAGGATCCTCGACCGATCTTCCCTACCTTCAGGTCGACATCGAATGAATCTGTCGAACCGATCTCGTCTGATGAGCTCCTCGATCTCGTCTCAGAACTGAATACACTCCTCCATGTCGTGGCCGTGGTCATGATGATAGAGGCAGAATTTGTTAGGGTTGCGCTTCCCGGGGTGTGTGCGCATCATTTCCGGCCTTGGCAGCTGCTCCCTGACCTCCATCAGCACTTGAGCTTTTGGAATATTGAGGGGGTCGTAGCTGTGGAATCTTCCTGGGGGAGAGCTCCGTCGAACCTTGCGGTCCGGGCTCCTCTGCTTACGAGCTCAGGGGGAGTTCGAGAACGTGACCGAGCTTCACTCGCCCTTTTTCAACTGCGAGCTTGCTGGAGTCACCCACCTGTCGCTCCTTCGCGTCTCCTCGTCCTTCAGCTTGAAGGCTTCCTCTGCTCGGGCATATCCTTCGGTCCGAGCCAGCAGATCAGCGAAGTCCTGGGATACTTTTTTTTCAGGAAAAATAGAAGATCGTTCTTTTGAAGATCGCTCTTCAGGCGGCCATTACAACTGATTGGTCCAGATTTCGGACCTCCAACGCGCGGCATTAAAGCGATTGACGTAAGTTCGGATGGATTCTCCCTCCTTCTGCTTGATGTTAATGAGGGACTCCGAACCTCTCCGGGGATGCCGGCTGCTGACAAAATGAGCGACAAACTGGTGGCTCATCTGATCAAAGGAGAAGATAGTACCCAGCTTCAGTGTGAGTACCAATTTCTTGCTGCTCCTTTAAGGTGGATAGAAAGCTCGGTACAAGATGGCGTCTGACGCGCCATGGAGCAGCATCATTGTCCGGAAGGCCTCCAGATGGTCAACCGGATCCGAGGTCCCGTCGTAGCTCTCGAATTGGGAGCGCTTGAAGTTTAGCGGATTGGTTCCTATAATCATTTGAGAGAAAGGAGGGTCAGTACAGATGTCCTCACCGTAAGAGTGGGAGCATGATGGAGCTCTTCGATCCATCGGTTCATCTCCTGGAATCTTTGATCTAGGAGGTCCTCTCGACTGCGAGTCTCGAGGGTCTTCTGGTAGAATGGGGGTAGGGACCTCCGGGGGTGGAATCATGATCGGACGGAGGGCTCTCCGTCTTCTACTTCTCTTTCTGGGAAAGACAGGGCGACTGGCCCAAGTGGCCCGCCCGGTCACCGAATTTTGAAACTTCAACGATGCTCTTTCCAGCCGCACAGATGCCTGCAACTGTTGTGACTGCTGCTGCATGGCCTGCACTACTTCGGTGAGGCCCCTGACCTGCTGAACCAGTAAGTCGAACTGCTCCATGCCGACTGTCGTTGCCGAAGGAGGAGGAGCCTGAGAAACTGGAGACGAGGCCGGAGCTTGCGGGTCTCGCTGAGATCTGACTGCGGAGGCCATGGATCGCCTGGTGGATGCCTTTCGGGGAGGCATCAGGTGGAGATCTGACAGGAGAAGAAGGAGAAAATATCAAAGAAGATGATCGAAGACAATCCCGTTGAGTACTCCTTTAAGAACAAGAATATTGCGAAGACACAGTGCCTTCCTCTAGCGTCAATTCTGTTGGTGCAGAATTTCGCCGACGCCAGAGAAGCTGGAGTCGAGGAGATCGCGTCGCCGTCGGGACCTGCAAGAAAAGTCTAAACCAGAGTTGAGGTGCTCCGGCAAGATCCTCCAACGCTCAAGTCAGTACTCTGCCTCAACAGAAATAGAGCACTCGAATGAGATTTTAGCAGAGTTTCGAGATAGAGTTTAGAGCTTAGAGAAGAACGTATCTGGAGGTCTCTTTTTATAGACGGAGAGCGTAACTGATTGACAGCGACATCTGTAACCGCCTGGTAGTGGACCGTTCGGAGCCACACGGAGTTTGTTACGGAGAGTAGTGGAGTCAGGGGGCCATTCAGAGCCACTTAGAGTTTGTTATGGAGAGTGGAGTGGTGTCTGTTGTCGCGACTTGCCAGAGAGTAGTGGGGCTGTGTGGAATCTGTTACAGAGAGTGGAGTGGGGTAGTGACCATTGTCGCGACTTGCCAGAGAGTTCGGGCCTGACGGCTGAAGCTCGACTGGGACGTCTGATGGAGCGGAATGGCTCTCTGTCTCTATAATTTAAGAGAAGCTCGGATGTTTCTGAGGTTACTGATGAATCCACTATTGTCAGGTGCCTTGGCGCTGATTGGACGCTGATGCTGCAGGCGAAAGTCATCTGCTGTAGAAGCTTGGACGAAGACTTTCTGTTGGAGAAGTCCGATAAGAGTCCGATTGCTAGAGGAGTCCGTCTGGAGTTTGCCTGATGTAGAAGCTCGTCTGAGGACTGTCCGTCGGAGAGGTCCGATTTCATGAGGAATCCGGCAGAGGGTCGACCGACAGTGGAGTTCGGATGGTGTTGTGGAGGTTCGTCGCTGGAGGAGTTTTGAGAACACTGTTGAAGGTCGAACAATGGAAGAGTCCGGGATTCAATTCTGATGTAGAAATTCGGACGGAGTCCGACTCTCGTAGGAGTCTGGATGAAGTCCGCTTATTGTAGAAGCTCGATCGAAGATCAGTTATCTTGGAAGCTCGGATGGAGACTTCTTATTGTAGAAGTCCCGCTGTGGAGAAGCTCGGTCATTGACGAGGTCCGGAAGAAGTTGGAGTAAAGATCCGGCTGGTGGAGCCTATCCGTCGTAAAGTTCGTCTGTGATCCATCCACTGTAAAAGTTCCGGGTTGTTTGTAGGAGCTCGGATGAAGTCCACTTATTGTAGAAGTTCGGACGGAGTCCGATTCTTGTAGGAGCTCGGATGAAGTCCGCTTATTGTAGAAGTTCGGAGTAGAGTCGACCGTGGTTGGAAAAATCTGGAAGAGATTCGGAGAATAGTCGATCACTGTAGAAAATCGATTGATAGTGAAGTCAGAAAGCGTTTGGAGCAGCCCGGTAGATGAATGGAGGAGTTCATTGTTGGAGAAGTTCGGATGGTATTATGGAAGCTCGGACGGTCGGGAGAGTTTAGAAAGACGCCGCACAAGATCGGAAGTCGGAAGAACCCTGGAAGGTCGGTCTTTTACGAACTTCGGCTGGGGTTATTTTATACCCAACACAAGCATCACTTTGAGATCTTTGCAAACTGATGAAGGAAAGAGTTTGGAGGGTTTTAAGAGCTGTGTGGAGTATGATCCAATGAATAATGTGGTGAAAGAAGATCAATCATTCTAGCTACCGCACGAAAGATACAGCCGAATCCTAATGGTAATGCGCAATTGGACTGTTTGTGCTATGATCAAATAGAGTTTGTGAAAGTTACATTAAAAGTAGTGGAGAAAAAATAATGTGCATAATTGAAGATTAAGAAGAGATTTGGATGCATTAAAAAGGGAACCAAACTATACTAATCTAAGTGCCCAGCTGCCTGTGCTACTCGAGGCCATAAAAGCCCCACAGTTGCCCAAGCACCGCCGCAGGCTAGGTTTCTCCCTTTGTTATAACCTTGGTATAAGCCCATAATGAGTTGCAAAGAGAAGACCTTGGAAGTTAACAAAAAAAAAAAAAGAGAAGAGTTTGGAAATGTTCCCTGAGGACTTCTTAGCAGGGAAGATTCCTCTTGTCATGGGTGTGGAATTTTGCCAATCAGATGTGCTTTTGCCTCTTTTAAACTGAGTATTGATGTTATGGTATTATATTTAGTATTGCAGTTGCAATTAATCTTTTTAATTATGAGCTCAGATTGGTATGTATTATTTATTTATATTAGTCCATAGAAAATCTCATTTCATATTTGAAACTTAATGATTCCGTCCTCATTATTGTGGCAGTAATATTGCATTAATTGATTTCTTTACATATTGAAATGAATTTGATATATATTTTCTAGAAGATGGCTCCTTTATTGTTATCAAAGATTGCCCGTTTCATATTCACAGAGAACTCAGCATTATCTTCCAACTATATATAACTAGGTATTCATAGGATATTAGACCTAGTAACTCCTCTCTCATACTATCTATAATATATATCTAAAATTGAGCCTCAACTTGTGCTAAGCTATTGTAGATATCGGAATTAATGACATTGATATTATTTTCATTGTCTATCATTAAAGTTTATTGCTTAATATGCAACAGATATTAATGAGATCGTACTAATCTATTATATATATAGATAATGTTGCCTGTATTAATGTTATATCTATAATAATCAGGGCTCCTGTTTACCGCTACTTAATAGTTTCCAATATTATCAATTTTTTCTTTTTAAAACCATCATTAAAGGTTTAGGGATTAGAATGGGAAAACATGGACATTAGATAAGGCTTTGAACTCATCAAATTTGAGAGGGCTGTTTGTAAACTTATTATGGTATTTTAGAAGAATAATTAAGATTAATATATCAATTGGTGAACATCATTTTACGCTGTCGACTTATCCTTCATGTTCATTAAATTTTAGCAATGACAATTTTGAAGGCTTGGATGAACTGTGTGTAAAAAATTATGCAAGTGCAGTGACCAATCACTTAAATTGACAGCTATAGACACTTTTTTTAAGACAAAGATAAAAGAGAAGATAGGCACGGACAAATGGACATGAATCCAAACGAGTCCAACATAAATAGGTTAAGTCTGAATATCTTTCCAACTTCCCAACAATAAAATATAAAAATATTATTTTTTTTCTAAATAAATAATAACTAGCTAATAACTAATTTATAACCCAAGTGATATATAGGGCGCAATTCATTTATATTTTTTAATATCTTTTGATATATATATAGAATAAATATAATAAATTAGATAAATAATATAGAATAAATTTGAAAAAAAAAAATTATACCAAATACATTGCACAGATTATAAGCTAGTATACATACTAAAACAAAGGTTTTGACTTGATAAAGCTCTTCGTCTGCTATGTATATAAATGGCACAGCTCTCCATCCATCGTATGTACAAAATGGTATTTAATTCTATACAGAAATGCTTCCTGCTTCAGAGCGCGTATAAATAGTCATTTGCCATGTCTGTAAATAGTGCTTAATTCCATGTGAAAATGTTTTGTACGTGCATGAATGGAAGATGTGATACGTAGCGTGCATGCGGATAATCATGGCCGAACATTCCATGGTCCATCGCATGTGGGCAATGGACATGTGGCCAATAGCTATAATCTCCTATGAACGAGGCAAGTTTTTTAACAAAAAAAAAAAAAAAAGAAATGGGTGAAATAGTTAAAATTTCAAGCAAAGTGGCTCAATGATATTTTCTCTGCGCCGTGTGCCCAAATGGTATTTATTATTAGTCTAATAAATAAATTATGCGGATCTACGAGGTTGATTTTGGCTGTTTCCATAACAATTAAAAATATAACCTTGCGTGGCGCTATGTCTTGGTGCCACCACACATTTTGGCCAGCTGATTTCTTGCCATGTTGCCATATTTACTAGAGAAATTCTTATACATCATATATAGTATAAAAAAAATATACCATCCTATCTGATTGGATCACATGCCATCACTTTTCAATGCACATTTAATGCTTGCAGTTCCATCTTCTCGTTTGAAATTTTAAATGATGAAAATATATTTTTTTTTCAAAAAATTATGACATCCTATAGCCATATTATGACTTCCTGCATACATGATGTCATAAATTTTTTTCAAAAGTATAAAGAGAGAAGGATATTTTTATTATTAAAAATTTATAAAATTTTTAAATGACGAAAATGCCCCTCATTTTCTTATGACATCCTGTGCTCAAATTCTGATTTTTGGATATAGGAGGTTATAATTATGGCCAAATTATGACTTCCTATATGCATGATGTCATAAGGTTATAATTTGACTGTAGGATGTCATAATATGATCACATGATGTCATGATTTTTTTTAAAAATAAAAAATATTTAGTCATTCAAAATTTTAAATAAAAAAATAGAACTGTAGGTATTAAATGTACACTAGAAAGTAATGGCTATATGGTCTAATCAAATAGAGTGGTATATTTTTTCTACACTGCAAGCAATGTACAAAGATTTACTCTATTTACTTAAAGCCAAGAAATGCACCACGTTAGTTGGTCAAGTTAAAAAAATTTCATAAAACTGAATAATAAGTCGTATGAGTTGATGGGGCCCAAAAATATGGATATTCATCTAATATTTAAATTAATTAATTAATATTTTTTGAAAAAATTAATAAAAAATATCTAATTGAGTTTAAACTTAAAAGTAGCTATCCGTTTAAGTTTCAAATAAAAAATCTTCCTCATTTAAAACATAACTTAAAAGCAACTACCCAAATTGAGTGAAATGATCTAATTGCCCTTACAGTTATAAGCAATACTGTACTATTATAAAATAATACTATATTATTATAAAATAATATTATACTATAATAAAAATAACACAATACTATTATAAAGTTATACTACATTATTATAAAGCAACATTACATTATTGTAAAGTAATTTTGTAATAAAAAAAATACTATCCTATGATAATATAATACTATCTTATTGTAAAGGAATGCTATACTAATATAATACAATAAAATAATACTGTATTTATCACGCTCCAAATCTGAGATATAACACGGCCATGCTACTGAGGGATGGAGTCCACGATAACACGAAGCCAATCCATCATAATCATCTAAAATCTGTCAAATAAAAAAATTCAATTCTATTATTCATCAAATAATCGAACCAATATTGGTTTAGAGCATCTAAATCCAAAAGCAAATACTAACCCGAATCTCAGCATTCATAAATAACTACAAATCAATGATTATAAAATAAATTAAACTTCTGCTGTCAAATTTTCAAACTTGCTATGCCGATCTTCAAGCTTGGATTCCTTTTGCCGATCCTAACCTTATTTTTCTATTCAAACAAAAAGAAAATAAAAAGAATATGAGCTACACTAGCCAGTAAGTAAAACTTGCGCTTCCTTATCGGATCAAACATAAATTTTTTCATGATAATATAATATTTAAAAAATAACAGATAATATAAAATAAAATATTTCATAGAGCATATAATAAAACAAGTTATAAACTCATCATGCATGCATAAATCATGTATATTTCACAATCATGAATCGTAAATCATTTTCATCATGTATTCATGTCATGTTTCAAAACATTGCTCACAGATATTCATGCTAAGGTCATTATTATATCCGTGACAGGACCATATTTCTTAATCGACAGAGTTCTTAATTCATGTGCCAACTTTATACCCGCTAGCAGGGCCATGTTTCATGTGGATGCTAGCTTCGGATGTCGACCTTCCCGAAGGGATTCATTCATAGCCATCTGAGAGCCTTTGAAATCATTATATCTTTTTCTTAAAGCATACATATACATAGATGGAAAAATAATAAAATTCATGCTTCATAATCATGCTATTTTCATAAGACATATTCATGAAATCAATGCTCATAATAAAACATACTTTTTCATATCACATATGCCGATCCTTATTTTATGAAAAATTATGATTTCATCAATAGCAATTCTTTACATAAAAATATGATCATTTAAAAATAAATAAGGAGCATAAGATCCACTTACCTCGTTCATCTTAGATCTTCAGACTTGTTAGAAGAATCAGCTAATCCTATTTAAAATATCAAATCATTATCAAATTCTATTCATTACTATAACAAGATCAAATCATAAGGAAAGAAGACTGTTGATCGGATGTGTCGGACCATCCAGATACCAGGGCAATTCAGGATCTCTTATCTGAGGGTCTGATTCAAGTGACTTGATCAAGAAATCGTGAAGCACAGATCGAATTAAAGTCAAGATCAATCAATAGGGTTCTTTAATAATGGGTTTGAAAAATACTTGATATGGCCAAATGAGGTCGACATACAGCACGGATATCAAAGTAACTTTGGATCATCTTATTAGAGTCAATATGAGCCTCTAAAAGATGAAGGCATGACTCGATATAGGATTCATAGACCTTCTTAGAGAGAGAAAGTCAGTCATGAGAGAGAAAGTAGAGAGAGAAAGTGAAGAGAATCTTCGTATCCTTCAAACATAGCAATCATGGTTGAGATCATCAGAGGTTATATCAGGGTGACTTAATATGGATTAACTATGATCGATGTTATCAATTTCGAACATGGATCGGATCAGGATCCAATCTACTGCACGAATTTCGAAGCAGTCTCAGATCATCATATTTTCATCTCAAGTTTATCCTAGGGTCTGTGATGCAATCAGAGAGAGAAAATGATTCTAGAGAGATAAAATTCATAAAAAGAGATAAAAAGATTTAGAGAGAGAAAATAAGAAGAAAATTTAAAGAGAGAAAATAGAGAGAGAATGTAGAGAGAGAAAGTCCAATTCTAGAGAGAGAAAGATTTAAGAGAGAGATGAGAGAAACTTTCTCTCACATATATTTTTTATTATTATTATTCTTTTTCTTTTTTTCTTTTCTTTTTCTTTTTCTTTTTTCTTTTTCTTTTTCTTTTTCTTTTCTTTTTCTTTTTTCTTTTTCTTTTCTTTTCTTTTTCCTTCTTCCCGTGGCCTTCTTGGGCCGAAACAGGGAAAGACCGTGAGGTCCCCCCTCTCGGTGGCTCGAGCTCCGATGGGGTGGCGGCTTGGCCGGAGGTCTGGCAACGACGGCTGATCATGCAAAGTCGGTCGCGACGGGGTTCGGCCGGTAAGCTTTCCTTCCTCTTTTTTTTTGAAAAAACAGAGGATCCGTCCCCTTCTTCATGATTTTCGACCATGGGTCATCACCGGCAACCAAACATTCAAGGAAAAAGAGGGAGATTGATGGGGGTCCGATATCAGGAATGAGACATCGAAATCGACGGCGTCGGTGGTCGGAAAAGAGAAAACGTGGCTGGTCGAACAGGGGTTGTGAAAAAAATTTAGTACAGGGGTAAAATGATAATTTTAAAATTTTTCAAAATCACTATTTTACAGCAAAAACTATTAATTAATTTAATTAATTAATAAAATTTATCCTACACTAGGATCTAAATATGATATATAGTATGCATGCATTTAAATGTGAAATTCGAATTTGAACAGTAAACACTTTACTGTAATGTGTTCAGAACACAATACCTTTATGCGGGTAGTAGATCGCCGTAATCTGATCACCGTCGAAAGAGTCTGATCATCGCGATGCATCCACACAGCATGTCTGACCTCTACGGATCGTCCACACGAAGCTTCCGATCTGATCGACTTCTCACGAGTGCTAGCTCATTGTAGAGCCCTTTCGACGGCCGATGCTAATCGAACTCTTTCGATCGATGTTAGTCGATTCTTTGAATACTTTGGATCATCAGTAGACGTGCTTGAGAGGATTTTGAAGATCTCTCTGAAATTTGATGGGCTCACGACACTCGTAGCTCACCTTCTCACTTCCCGAACTCCAGACTGAAACCCTGAAAACTCACTGAAACCCTGCGCATATTTTTTCTTTCTTTTCTTTCTTTTTCTCTCGGAAGGATATAGACCTTCACCTTGCACACAAGGATTCCTCACGCCCAAATTTTCTCTCCAAAATTTTTCTTTTTCACACACCCCACTCTTCTCCTCCTTTTAAAATAATGTCAAACGTCTTATCCACGTGAGAGGATAAAGATGAGTAATTGCACATTTGAATTCAAATCAAATTTTGAATTCAAATAGAAACTAATTTATCCATATCCACTAAGGGCGTGAGAAGAGGAGGGCGTGGCTTAATTTGTGCGTGAGTGATTTTATGAGAAACATTTTCTCGTGTAATAAATAGGGCGTTAAAAGAGGATAAGGTCAAGTCGCTAAGATTGGTTGCTCATTCAAATTCAAACTTTGTTTTGAATTTGAATGGCCAACCAATCATCCTTATCTACTCATTTGGTGCATTAAAGTAGGGCGTGAGGAGGGCTTTGCGTGAGAAAAAATTCATGAGAACTTCCTTCTCGTGAATTCAAATGGGCACAGTGGAAGTGAGGTGGCGCAGGGAGAATGGATCAAGGTGGTTTCATTATTTAAACCAACCTAATTGAACCAAATAAGTTAGGTCCAATTAGACTAATTTAAACCCAACTTAATTAGACTTAATTAGTTCAATAAAATCTTAATCAAATCAGGAATTGATTAAGCCCAACCCCTGATCAAATCAGAGACCAAACCATCTCGACGATTAGGTCAACTCTTAACCTAATCGGGTCAAACCTAACTGAATCCAATTCAATTGGACTTGATCCAAAATTAATTACTCAATCAAATTGAGTTAATTAGTGATCAAATCACTAATTAAACCTCTCATAAATATTGAGTCCAAATTCGATGGGTAATCGGGCATCAGAATTCATCGATATGTAACCCTGATCGAAGAGTCCCAAACCAGTGGGACTCTTGACCCCGGTACCCAAAATGTGTGGGACTCATGATCAGAGAATCCTGATTCTCGATCACAGAGTTTCAGACACGTAGGACTCATAGTCCATGAGCATTAGGGCTCTTCAGCCATCAGATCAGATAAGAACCTCTAATGTGTGTGACCCCGCAGGTTCGAACCTAAGCCGGTAGCACAGGAACCAATTCCTGTATTAATCGAAGTGACCATCTAGCAATGGTATCCGATGATCGCATAGGTCGAATAGTGCCATCGCAACACTCAGAACCTACATGAATATGGTTACTATATAATTCATCCTTTTGACCTCTGTGTTTAGGATGACTCAGGGTTAAACTGTCCACTCTGATTAGATCATCCGAATCGTGCTCAACTCAAACAGTCCTGTGACTCCTCACAAAGACTATCCTGATCAAGATTTTGCTAAATTGAAACACGACTATACACAGCTCCTAAACTGGAGTGGTCAATCCCATCTTGACACACGCACTGACAAGTCAAGTACTTGACTACACCCAGCAGCCTTTCGTCACTAAATTAGAAATTCAGGTAGTCTAGTGCCTAAGTGCAGTGAGTTGCTTGCAAGTCACCATGGCGGTCTCAGGTCGGAGGGATATTTATACCCATATTCCATTGGAGCAAATTTTGACAACAGAAATAGCTCTGGAGTCGGTCACGTTCAGTGCAGATGTACCCTTACATCTCACCTGTATGCCATACCAGTGTCTCCACACTCATTGATTAAGAGGACAACCAACCTATATGGCACACAACGACCTATGCTTGATAAACGTTGTCGTCCTTAGTAACAACGTATCATTTGGTCGTGAACAGATTTAAGGACTAAACGACAAATCCTCCTTTGTCGAGTCTAAATAGTCTTAAGGACTTCACCACAACATAGGAGTTCATTAGAAGATAAAATATTTTGTGATAAAAATATCAAAATAATTTTTATTAATTCATAATTTATGTACATATACAAAAATGAGCACAACCGTCAACAGACTGACGATTGACTTTGGGAAACTATTCCCAACAATCTCCCACTGGGCCTAAAACCAATCGGTGCAGTATCTAATACCCATCTTCGACTTGTAGTCGTCGAACTCCTTCACCGCAATGGCTTTAGTAAATAGGTCGGTCAGGTTCTCCTTTCCGTCGATCTTCTGAAGGTCGACGTCACCTCGATCCATAATTTTTCGGATGAGATGGTAGCGACGCAGAATATGCTTCATCCGCTGGTATGCCTTGGGTTCCTTCGCCTGAGCAATGGCTCCAGAGCTGTCACAGTAGAGCAAAACTGGACCATTAGACTATCTATAAATGTAGGGCTCTTCTCCATTCTTAACGAAGCCATACGTCTTGATCGTCCTATCAAAACGTATGTTCCAACTCTGGGATGCCTGCTTAAGTCCATAAATGGACCACTGTAGTCTGCACACCTTAGACTCATCAGTGGATGTGAATCCTTCAGGTTGTATCATATACACTTCTTCATCTAGCTCTCCATTTAGGAAAGCTGTCTTCACATCCATCTGCTAGATTTCATAGTCTAGATGGACACTATCGCAAGCATAATCCGAATGGATTTGAGCATTGCCACAAGAGAAAATGTCTCGTCATAGTCTATACCATAACGTTGACGATATCCCTTGGCAATCAGACGGGCTTTATAGGTTTCCACCTTTCCGTCTGCACCTCTCTTCCTCTTGAAGACCCACTTACACCCTATGGATTTTACTCCTTCGGGTGGGTCAACCAATGTCCACACATCATTGACCTTCATGGACTCCATTTCGGATTTCATGGCCTCTAGCCATTTCTCAGAGTCGGGTCTCTGCATTGCATCCATGTAGGTGATCGGATCCTCATCATTTTCATCAAGTTCGATAGGATCGTCATCCCAGATTAAAAAACTATAGTATCTGTCCGGTTGACGTGGTACTCTACCAGATCGCCTTAAGGGTGCTTGATCAATGGGCTCCGGATCTGATCTAATCAAATCTGATTCAGGTTCAGCAACTTATGTCGGTTTTTTCACCTGTCGAACTTCGTCAAATTCGACCTTAGAGGCAACAGTCCCTTCATCAAGGAACTCTTTTTTCAAAAAGATTGTTTTAAGGCTGACAAATACCTTTTGCTCATCAGCCAGGTAGAAATAATACCCTTTGGTCTCTTTTGGGTATCCTATAAAATTACACTTGTCAGACCTAAGTCCTAGCTTGTCCGTAATTAAACATTTAACATAAGCCGGATACCCCCAAACCCTAAGGTGCGAGAGTACTGGCTTACGTCCTATCCATATCTCATATGGTGTTTTGGTTATAGACTTACTCAGAACTCTATTTAGAAGGTAACAAGTCAATTCGAGCGCATATCCCCAGAAAGAGATCGACAGACCAGCAAACCCCATCATGGATCGAATCATGTTCAACAAGGTCCGATTCCTCCTTTCAGATACGCCATTATGCTGTGGTGTTCCAGAAGGAGTCCATTGAGAGAGAATCCTATTCTTCCCAAGATATGTCAGAGACTCATTGGAAAGGTATTCACCTCCTCGATCAAATCGAAGAGTTTTAATACACTTTTCAGTTTGTTTTTCTACCTCATTTCGGAATAGTTTGAACATTTCAAACGACTCTGACTTATGCTTCATTAAATAGACATACCCATACCTCGATAGATCGTCTGTGAAGGTTATGAAGTAGAAATATCCATCTCTTGCACTTGAGCTCATGGGTCCACATACATCAGAATATACCAGACCCAAGAGTTCACTGGCTCGCTCACCTTTTCTAGTAAAAGATGACTTGGTCATTTTACCAAGAAGACAGGACTCACAGGTTGGAAGTGATTCACAATCACCTACTTCAAAAATTCCTTCTTGAGCCAACCTGTTTATCCTGTTCTTATTGATATGACCTAGCCTACAGTGCCAAAGATAGACTTCTGACACATTATCTATTCTAGGACGTTTACCGGAGGTTTGAACCACATTAACAGGTTGTGATAGAAAGTAAATTCCATTATAAAGTTGTCCAATAAATATTGTAACACCATTCAAAATGATATTGCAAATATTTTATTTTATTAAAAATTGATAACCATTCATGGCCAAAAGGTCTACAGAAATAATATTTAATAAAAAGCTTGGACAATAGTGACATTCACTCAGAATTATATTTCGAGAATTGATTACAAGGTTCATGATTCTTAATGCTAGAACTAAAACTTTGCTTCCATCTCTAACGTTCAAGAGCCTCTCACCTTCATCAAATCTCCTACTGACCTGCAGACCCTGCATCAAATTACAAATATGATAAGGGCTTCCGGTATCCAATACCCAGGCAGTAGTATCACAAATGAAAAAGTTGCAAGGTGTTATCATATAAGTACATTGCTTCTTCTTTGGCCTGTTCGGGTCCAATGAGGCAATGTATAGAGGACAGTTCCTCTTCCAGTGCCCCTGCTTCTTGCAAAAGAAGCACTCCACCTGGCTCTGGTCGGGCTTGCGCTTCTTGGTCTGACCTTGTGCAGACATCCCAGCATGCAGCTGCACCTTCTTATTCTTCTTCTTTTGTTCTCTTTCCTTTCTCAAAGGGTCGACGACCAGAAGAAGACCCTCCACAACATTCACCGACTCCTTATGGAGCTGGTGATCCTTCTCAAAGTTCTGCAGCAACCCCAACAAGCCATGGTAGTTCACTGCAGGCTTTGTCATTCGAAAATGAGTAAAAAAGGGAAGGAAGGACTTGGGCAGAGAATTAAGGATCGCATCCTTACCGAGCTGCTCGTGCAGGAGAAAATCCAGTTTACTTAGGCGCTCAAGCATTTCGATCATGTACAGTACATGATCAGTGACTGAGGCTCCATCCCTCATCCGAGCATTGAAAATGGCACAACTAGTTTTGTGCCTTTCAACATCGTCAGGCGTGCCAAAAGAGTTGTTCAACATTTGAAGCATCTCCTGTGGCTGGGCGTTCTCGAACCTGCGGCTAAACTCTTCATTCATTGACGCCAGCATTATGCACCGGACGGTGGTGTGGTCGTTGAGCCACTTCTGGTAAGTGTCTCGAACTGTCCCTCTAGCATTCAGGGCTGGCTCCTCAGGTGCCGGATCCATTACTACATAAAGGATCCGCTCATGCTCAAGGATGATTTTTAATTTTTGATACCAGCTATCGAAATTAAGTCCCATGAGCTTGTCATTATCTAATAATGACCGGAGCGACAGGATAGTGGCCATAGCTGCATAAAGGAAAACCAGACCTATATTAGTACATAAATTATTAATACTAAAGACTTGGACTTTAGTCTAAAATTTCTCTCAGTATTTTTACGAATTGGTAGCCTCAACCTCCAATTCGAGAAATTACTTTAATTTCTTAGTGGGTACTAGAATCCACACAGACTACACACGAGCCCAACTTTGGTTGGTCAACCCATGTGCATCTATGGGTAGGTTCATAACCAGTTGTTTCTTTAAACAACTTCTAGTAATTAATTTTGCCCCAGAACCTAATCAGTAGGCTTTGGCCTCCACTGAAAAAATCTGGTTAGGTCCAACCATTAACATGATTTGATTTGGTGAATCGGACCAATAAATGATCAGGTCCGACTTTGGCCGGCCAACCTGACCACCATCAGAAAGACTCAAACCAAATTATCATACTATGAATGATAATTCCATTAGTCAATAAGCACCAGACCTTTGGACCTCCAATGATTATTAAACTAATGGACTCATTATCACTCACTTAATGGAAGGCTATGACTTAGTTATCAATATAACTTAATCATTTTTAGGACCTAATAATTTTTGAGGATTTTATTAAAGAATAGATGAGAAGATAAATTACCAGCCAATTTCAATCTTCTCACTGACTTCATCAAGTCAGATTAAAAAGAATTTAATTAAGCCAGCATTAGGAGCACCTAAATCAGTCAAACTGATTTACCTAATGACATGGGTGAGCCCTAATCACCAGGTGATCTAATCAAAATCTAATTCACCAGGTTGGCCAAGTAAGTGAGATCAGTGGTGGGGATAAGCCATTAACTCGTCAGAGATCGAATCACTGCGAGTAGCTCCCGCTTAAAAATCACTGGTCAAACTGCCAAACTTACTTAGACACCAGTCGGTTCATTAGTTTTAATTTGATCAACTTAGTAAATAGGGTTCCACCGCGTAGCCATAAATTAAGTCCATCTTGGTCTAGTTAAAGACATGGACCCATTCAACTACAACTATTGGAGTTGAGTCTAGAGTATCCTTGACCTAATCTAATTCAACTTTTGATTAGATTTGATCAATTACTCTAATTTAGTCTATTTCTTTAAACTAACTTTAGGTCTAACCCAATTATGGACCTAATCCATCTAACCCATTGACCCACAAGTTTATGCAATTGTTTTAGGTCTTAATTCACAATTCTAGACCTATTAGATAACACTTAATTCTTTTAATTAAGTATTTGGACTGATGGGTTAGGGTTTGGCATTTCGAAAATAATTTTTAAATTTGAAAGGTTTTATTTTTTGTTCACCAAATATGTTGACTCATTACACAAATAGATCAGCACATTTCATAAATAGCAATCCTATTATAAATTACATAACAAAAAATAACTCAATCAAAATAAATCATAAATATTCCTTTCGCTACTTCATCTGCATGGGATATAATTGCATCGGCACCCCTACCGCCATAGGAGATCCCATCGAATGGGAAGAGAGGGCCTTTAAATCCTATTTTTCTCCTATGACTGGACGGCTATGGCAACCAATCCAATTCGATTACTTGCTACTTGGATCAAGTATATCTAAATATATCAATTTCAAAATTTAAATTTCAAATTTTAAATTTTAAATTTTAAATTTTGAATTTTAAATTTCAAACAAATTTCAAATTTCAAATTTTAAATTTTAAATTTTAAATTTTAAATTTTAAATTTTAAATTTTAAATTTTGAATTTCAAATTTTTGAATTTTGAATTTCGAACAACTTTAAAATTCAAATTTCAAATTTGAATTTCAAATTTTAAATTTAAACTTTTAGATTACAACTTAATCTACACATACAAATATATATATCATATTTAAGAACCTGCTCTGATATCATTTATGGAAAAAATTCAATGCAAGGATAAAATGATAATTTTAAAACTTTTTCAAAATCACTATTTTACAGTAAAAATTATTAATTAATCTAATTAATAAATAAAAATTTATCCTATACTAGGATCTAAATATGATATATAGCATGCATGCATTTAAATTTGAAATTCGAATTTGAACAGTAAATACTTTACTGTAATATGTTCAGAACATAATACCTTTGTGCGGGTAGTAGATCGCCGCAATTTGATCACCGTCAGGAGAGTTTGATCATCGTGATGCAGCCACACAGTATGTCTGACCTCTGTGGATCGTCTACATGAAGCTTCCGGTCTGATCGACTCCTCACGAGTGCTAGCTCGTTGTAGAGCCCTTTCGATGGCCGATGCTGATCGAACTCCTTCGATCAATGTTTGTCGATTCTTTGGATGCTCTGAATCATCAGCAGACGTGTTTGAGAGGATGTTGAAGATCTTCCTAAAATTTGGTGGGCTCACGACACTCGTAGCTCACCTTCTCACTTCCCGAACTCCAAGCTGAAATCCTGAAGAACTCACTGAAACCCTGCACATATTTTTTCTTTCTTTTCTTTCTTTTTATCTCGGAAGGATATAGACCTTCACCTTGCACACAAGGATTCCTCATGTCCAAATTTTCTCTTCAAAATTTTTTTTTTCACACGCCCCACTCTTCTCCTCCTTTTAAAACAATGTCAAACGTCTTATCCACGTGAGAGGATAAAGATGAGTAATTGCACATTTGAATTCAAATCAAATTTTGAATTCAAATGGAAACTAATTTATCCCTATCCACTAAGGGTGTGAGAAGAGAAGGGCGTGGCTTAATTTGTGCATGAGTGATTTCATGAGAAATATTTTCTCGTGTAATAAATAGGGTGTTAAAAGAGGATAAGGTCAAGGCGCTAAGATTGGTTGCTCATTCAAATTCAAACTTTTTTTGAATTTGAATGGCCAACCAATCATCCTTATCCACTCATTTGGTACATTAAAGTAGGGTGTGAGGAGGGCTTTGCGTGAGAAAAAATTCATGAGAACTTCCTTCTCGTGAATTCAAATGGACGCAGGGAGAATGGGTCAAGGTGGTTTCATTATTTAAACCAACCTAATTGAACCAAATAAGTTAAGCCCAATTAGACTAATTTAAACCCAACTTAATTAGGCTTAATTAGGCTCAATAAAATCTTAATCAAATCAAAAATTGATTAAGTCCAACCCCTGATCAAATCAGGGACCAAACCATCTCGACGATTAGGTCAACTCTTAACCTAATCGGGTCAAACCCAACTGAATCCAATTCAATTGGACTTGATCCAAAATTAATTACTCGATTAAATTGAGTTAATTAGTGATCAAATCACTAATTAAATCTCTCATAAATATTGAGTTTAAATCTGATGGGTAATCGGATATCAGAATTCATCGATATGTAACCCTGATCGAAGAGTCCCAAACCAGTGGGACTCTTGATCCCGGTACCCAAAATGTGTGGGACTCGTGATCAGAGAATCCTGATTCTTGATCATAGAGTCCCAGACATGTAAGACTCATAGTCCACGAGCATTAGGGCTCTTCATCAGCCATCAGATCAGATAGGAACCTCTAATGTGTGTGACCCCGCAGGTTCGAACCTAAGCCGGTAGCACAGGAACCAATTCCTGTACTAATCGAAGTGACCATCTAGCAATGGTACCCGACGATCGGATAGGTTGAATAGTCACAATCGCAACACTCAGAACCTACGTGAATATGGTTACTGTATAATTCATCCTTTTGACCTCTATATTTAGGACGACTCAGGGTTAAACTGTCCACCCTGATTAGATCATCCGAATCGTGCTCAACTCAAACAGTCCTGTGACTCCTCACAAAGACTACTCTGACCAAGATTTTGCTAAATTGAAACACGACTGTACACAGCTCCTAAACTGGAATGGTCAATCCCATCTTGACACACGCACCGACAAGTCAAGTACTTGACTACACCTAGCAGCCTTCCGTCACTGAATTAGAAATTCAGATAGTCCAGTGTCTAAGTGCAGTGAGTTACTTACAAGTCACCGTGGCGGTCTCAGATCAGAGGGATATTTATACCCATATTCTATCGGAGCAAATCTTGACAGCAGAAATAGCTCCGGAGCCGGTCATGTTCAGTGCAGATATACCCTTACATCTCACCTGTATGCCATACCAGTGTCTCCACACTCATTGGTTAAGAGGACAACTAATCTATATGGCATACAATGACCTATGCTTGATAAACATTATCGTCCTTGGTAACAACGTATCATTTGGTCGTGAACAGATTTAAGGACCAAACGATAAATCCTCCTTTGCGAGTCTAAATAGTTCTAAGGACTTCACCACAACATAGAAGTTCATTAGAAGATGAAACATTTTGTGATGAAAAATATTAAAATAATTTTTATTAATTCATAATTCATGTACATATACAAAAATGAGCACAACCGTCAACAGGCTGACAATTGACTTTGGGACACTATTTTCAACAGGAGTTTCACGCTTCATGGGTTTTCTGGTGATCCCGATGGCCGACGAGGGGTCTAAAATCATGGGAAGAATGAAAAGAGGGAGAGGAAGGAAGATTGAACCCTTACCTGAACTCCGGTGGTCTCTTAGACCTTCGATTTCTGACGAACACAAGAAGAGGGTGCTGCGGCTTCCAAGGGAAAAAGAGAGGAATTTGACCTCAACGATCGCCGGTGGAGGATCGAGAGGGAGAGGGGAGACTTATTTATAGAGGGCCCTAGGATTTTAAGGGTCCTAGAACCCTTCTCTGATCAGGATTCATCGGAGAAGAAGACTCCTAAAAGGAGTCTTCTTTCGTTCCCTTTTTTTTTTGATTGTGGGCTGATTCTGGGCCCAATTGGAACGGGTTATCACAGTATTATTATAAAAAAATATTATACTAATATAATGTAATACTATCTTATGGTAAAGAAATACTATACTAATATAATATAATAAAGCAACACTATATTATTATAAAGGAATACTACATTAATATAATGTAATACTAACTTATTGTAAAGAAATATTATACTATAATAATGTAATACTACAGTATTTTAAAGAGTATAAGGATAATTTTAACTAAAAATGGATAATTGCTTTTAACTTATGTTTGGAATGGATAGCTACTTTTAAATAAAACTCATATGGGGAGCTGCTTTTAAGTTGAAAGTAGAGCTGTAGATTTATTTCTAGTTCTCTATATATTTTTTTGATAGAAATATAGTGAATATTTTTGGAGATTTTTGAGATTTACTAAGATGGATACCCTAAGGACAATAAAAGATAAAATATATGTACAAGCACCAAGAAAAATTGAGGATAGCTGATGCAAGGATAAAATATATTCAATGGGTGTGGGCTCCACTCTGTGGGTGGCCCAGCAGTTTGGGGGTGTTTCGTCAAGACGTTCCATATGGATTGATTGGAATGGAGGCATTTAAGTGGGGGGAGATGCTTGTGTAGGGGGGGAAAAGGGCTTGGGCCAATTTGAAGCCCATTAGGTCAGGTCGTGTTCGGGTTAGGCTGTAGACTAGGCCCGAACAGCATCAGATCAAGACTAGGTTTAGATATAGAGCCTATTTTTTTATTTTGGATCGGGCTCGCGTATATCCTTGGTCTGGCTCAGATCTAGCTTGAGCCCAAGCTCGAATTCAGGCTCGAGCTCGAGCCCGATCACTTAAATGGATCGTTGGGCTCTTCTTCTCTCGAATTCTCTTGAAGAGTCCCAATGGAATCCATGTGGATTAGGGTTCTCGATTCTCCTTCTCTCATCAAGCATGGTGACGAGGTCGTCGGTGGCAAGGAAGAGGACATCGAAGTAGTCAGCTATCGATCGTGACATGTCTGCCATGGCCAAATTCATGTGCGAGGAGATCACCGCCTCCTCGGCCTCCACCATCTGCAAGAAGCTTGCATTCGACTTCTTCTGCTCCACCTACCTCACCCCCGACCTCAAGACACCATCTTCTTTGGTGTTCACTCCGATCCTCCACCATGCCCCCCACCTCCTCACCCACCTAGTCCATGATGCCCACCGTGAGATCATCGCTTGCTCTGACTCCCTCTGCCTCACCACCACCGCTGCCCTTGGATGCATCCTCACCACCATGACATCCTCCTCCTTTTGACATCTCTCCCACACTCTTTGACCGCATCTCTGCCTCGTGGCTCCACATTACCACCGCTGCCCTTGACTGCTCCAATGCCATCGCCCGTGTCGCCTTCGACTCTCTCCATCGCTCTGCCAAAACAAATCCTAAACCCCCAGCATGAGATAGATAGCTAATGGATTTTATAGACTCAAGCTGACCCGATCGGGTTCTAACTAGACTCGGGCTTAGGCTCAAATCGGGCTTGGGCTCGAGTCCTAGATTTGTTAAAAAAATTTGGGCCGAAGCCCAACCCGAAGCTTGAAAAAAAAAAATCGAGGCAGGCTTGGCTAAGGATATATCCTGGCCCAATTCCAACCCAATGCTTGTGTAGCTTTGGTCGCTAATTGGATGAATGAGATAAGGAAAGAGGGGACGCGAGTTATTTTAACTAAGTGAAAAGAGTTGGTAGAATATTCAGAGAATCTTTAAAGAGTATAAATGGAAGGATTAACTGCTAAATATTCACCATCACGAAGCTACTTGATAGGCATTGCTTCTTTGGTGGAATTCCTACATAACCCAATATCTTGATTCATTTGGGTGCACCGTAGTCCATAGAGATTTGGGGTGTGCACCAACCAACACCCTCTAAATAGCACCGTCAAAGTTGTATCCAGGTAAAATCCATATGGTGTGCGTACAATATAGTCATATTCGATTCTGTACAAAAAATTTATCAACATATTAGTTATATTTTGATAATTAGATAAAATTTGATATCTATAATATAAATGTAACAAATATCAAAATTATTGTCCTAATATTAGCAGAATATAAAATTTATTTCTTAGATGTAGTAAAGTTATCTAGTCATTTATTTATTGTTGTCACTATATATTACATAAAATCTTTTTTAAAAATATTTAAGACACCTAAAATTCTATGTACTGGATAATTTATCTAATATATTGAATAATAGCTAAATCATATATTACAATCCTGAAACCATGAAATAGATCTTGATAAGGCAAAATCATCAATAAGAAAATATCCATGCATCAAATCAAATAACAGAAGAATATAGTAGCTATAAATAAAGATGAAAACAATAACTTAAGAGATAGTAGAAAGAAACAAACATAGGATGATAAATAAATCGGTCAAAGGGCATCTTAATTTAGGTAATACTTTATAAACTTAAAGATGAAACACCACACAAGTCAGATCGCTTATCTCAACAAAAGTGATAGCTTCCTCTAATCTTCAACTAGGAGGGGAGAAGAATGTAGAAACAAGAACCTAAAATTAAGAACAATTCATACATACAGATGGAAATAATTTTTTAATTTTGATTAACAAAAATTAGAGGAGCAAAAATTTGTTTAGTAAAATATTCATCTAATTAGTATAAATTAGTAAATAAAACAAAAAAAATACTTGAAGACAAAAATATTAAAGAAAAATATCTTGGAAGTATTGTTGTATTCCTTATTCATATATTATTTTTTCCTATTCCTCCAGGAACCTCAAAAATATAAACTAGTTTTATGGAAATTAATCTAACAAAAAGTTTCTCTTGAAAATATGTAAAGTGCATCTAAAACAATTCAATTTTCTGACATGCATTAAATAAAATATCAAGTACAAGCATGTCATATATCAAGTGTGTTATATAATACAAGAATAGTTTTTTAATATATATATATATATATACCCTATGCATTGTGTGGGTTTATAAGCTAGTATATATTTAAGATAAAAATTTAGCTTGTGCAAAACTCTCCATTCACTTAATGATGCTGGCATTAATATATCGACCATTATTAAAATTCATTAGAAATGTGCAACATGTGTTAATGTATTATCTTATCTATTATATATATCTTAAATATATAGAGGCTCGGCTTATGTGGAGCTCTATATTCGATACAATATCAATAATGTAGATTGATCATCATCAAAGTTTATTACTTAATATATAATATATATTCATGATATCAGTATTATTGCACTCAGTTGTCAAAAAATTTTATTGCTTAATATGGAATAAAAAATTGACATTTGAAGCATGCTATTTATTATAATTTGTTGTATTGTCATGCATGCATTTCAAATATGGTTGGAAAAAGAGAAAGAATGCTATATATCGCATATTATAGGAGGCCAATATTATTGAAGTCAACATTAATGATATTAATGGAGTCTTAGAGTAGAGATTTTTCATTTATCAGATGGATGCTAGTATTAATAATATTGGTACTAATTACAAAAGTTTTTACTTAACAATCATTGAGATTCAAAGCTTAATGTATAATAAATTAACTACTGAAGTTTTTTATTTATTATAATCTCTCACAATGACATAACTTAAGAATGGTTGGAAAAAGAAGAAAAAAATCATACTCCACAAGTCGGGTTATCTGCTTTTGGTTAATCAAGTGCTCAACTTCTAAAGAGACATTCCATCATTCGAACATGTGGCCATAGTGTTGGATTTGACTCCTAATATGGCCTAATTATCACTTAGTTAGATTTAATTCATTAGGTCAATCATATGTATTGAATCAATTATAGTGAGTCCAATTAATTAAAATGATCTATTCCTAATCAGACTAGACTGGAGTTAATTCTAATTCGAGATAGTCTTATGGTCGAAGAGATAAGTGCAGGTATAAATATAAAGATGGTTTGGCTCATTTCTCTAACTCTCATAAAAAGTGTGAATGATTTCCATCGATTGTCCACGTTAAAAGAGGAAGGTGAGGAGAAAGAAGATCAGATGCCCCATAGATTACGTGATCATTGTATTAGATAGATAATGATGCAAGATATGATCTTCTGTGATTTTATTTTTGCATGAATAAAAGAGCACGATATAGCATAACGAATAAAATTGCTAACACATGGTTTAAGTGAGCCTTTACAATGTCTGTTTCCCAATGCTTTACGATCTAGGCATACGATTTTCTGTGATTCTGTTTTCCAATGTCTTTACAAATAAATAAATAAATAAATAAATATTGTGATCCAAGACTAGAAGGAACATCATACTTCAATCATTTACCTTTATCTTGCATCAAAAAATTATTTTTTTCACCTTTATCATTGTCTCAAATTCCTTCAAACCTCACGCTTTTACTCTCTTCCTCGGTCCAATCTTCCCCAATCCCGATTTTACCTGCTAAAAGTGCATCATCTGTACAATTTACATCGTAAGCAAAGTTTGACACTTGGCTCCTTGGCACCAACCTGCAAACCCTCTCACCTCCGCACCCACGCATGACTTGGCGAAAAGGCATGCAATCGTGGAGCTGGTAGCATGTGGGTTACGCAAGTTGAAACCCGGAAAAGTAAATGTATCGGAAGAGACTCTGCAGGATTTAAGTTAAAAGAATGCAGCCAAAAAAAAATTACCATGTTAGGAAAGGGAAGATGATTTCGAGAACCAGATCACATACATGGAAAAGGTCTATTAGATTGCCTTTGATATTGTCCACCACTCTGACAATATCATGTGAAACTCCATCATTACGATTTCTATAAAATTTCAGAACATTTTACATGTTGATGCCTGTAGTTGTATTTATGCTAGGATAAAATGATTCATCTGTACAAAAAAGATGAAGAAGAAAAGAGCACCATAATTCCATATTCCCCAACCACGAGATAATATATATATATATATATATATTTTTTTTTTTATATATATTATATATATATATATTTGAAAAAAATCTATTCCATATGGCAGCAGGTGATTGGATGGACTCATGGACTTAGTGGCAAGAGCTTTTATTGTGTCAGGGTTGGGTCCCAAACATGTTATCAAATTTGATTATCTCCGCTTCTTCTTGACTAGAGGCGTAATTGAGCAGAATATAATCGAGTAGCTAAAAATTCGAGCTGATTCGATTTAAAATACTCAGATTCTAAATTTTGACTCGAGATCGATCGAATCTTAATATTTAAAATTTTATTAATTTGATTAAAAAAAATAAAAAATTTAAAATCGACTTGATTCGATTTGAATATCAACCAAATTATACTTGAGTTCAAATTCAAACTTTAATCTACTAATAACATATATATTATAAATAAAAATAATATTGTTAGAATATATGTATAAATTCGAATAGGATCACGAGTTTTTGAGTCAAATATCCGATTATTCGAATTCGATTTGGACTTGATAATAACCGAATTGAGTCAAGCTTAGACTGGAGTCAAGCTCAAATAGATAAAAAATAGCTAACTTATTTGTACCTCTACCCTTAAACCACATAATAGGTTGGTAATATATATTTTGACCAGAATACGATGATAATTCTGGAGCTTATCTATGGGAGCCGATGCCCATAGAAGAAGGAATCCTCTTTTTTTTTGTTTGGTAAAAAAAAGAAGGAATCCTTTCTTACTGCGGCTCGTCTAAACTAAAATGTTTGGGCTAGGCATTTACCAAGAGATAAAAAACAAGAAGAGAGGAACAAGGAAGGCAGTAAGACTCCGGGTTGGTTCTCACATCTCAAACTTTTTAGCCTCTGCTAAGAGAAGGGAATGGAATGTTATTTTTATTGGAACGAGCGATGCGGTTAAAAATGTCAGGAAGCATGCACGTGAGGAGTGCGAACAAAAAAAGGTCAGGAAAACAATTTATCGATGGCACTGCATGCTTATGCTCACCACATAGGCCATGGAGCCAACCCCACGTAGACTGTAGAAATAAATCATTTAGATGGAAACCAGCTTAGCTTGCCTCATGATGCATTGGAATGGAATGGGTGCCTACTACCTGATGTGATCAAGCAAACCGAGCAACAAAAAAGATAAATAAAAGGAGTTGTGCCATTTCCATTTGGACAAGGTACATAGATGCACAAAATTCCTTTCAAGAAGATGGCCAAAAATATGATCATATGAGACTATGATTGGAGCATAGACTCGAGCTATTCAACCAAGATTGCTTGGGCATGTTCCTTATACAACACTTTCATAAGTGATATTTCATGGATGAGTTTATATTGGCATACTTGCAATCTCATGGATCAAATGCTTAGGTAATTTCTAGCAAATTTTTTTTGAATTCTTCAAATAATGTTTTACATCTACAAATCAAGCCTTGGGTGAAGCAAACAACCATTGAAAGACTTGAAACATGCCAATTGAGTCTCTAGGCCTTGCAAGTGATCAAGGCATGGCAACTATTAGCTACAGTGAAGGTAAGGAGAGAGAGAGAGGGAAGGGGGAAAAGGATCCATGATTCATGCACATAGCTGCAAATTGTCTGAATGTGTTGAATATGGTACCTATTTAGGGTGCGTTTGGTTAGCCATCAAAAAATATTTTTTTTATTTTTTAATTTTTAAAAAATAAAAATCAAAAAATAATATTTGATAATAATATAAAAGAAAAATCAAAATCAAAAAATCAAAATAATTTTTTATATGCAAAGCAAAAATTTTTTGCTTTCCAAAATTGCCTTTCTTGTTTTTTTGCTTTCTCAATCTAAAATGCCAAATCAAAAAGTAAAAGCCCGAACTTTTCTCCCCAGCTCCTTCTTCCTCTCTTTTCGGACCCTTCTCTTTCGTCGAGCTCTTCACCTGCCGTCCCCAAATATTATTTTTTGCTTTATAGCAATATAGTTATTAAACATATTTTTATTTTTTTATTTTTATTCAATAATAAAAATTAAAAAAAATAAATATTTTTTAAAAATTAAAAATCAAAAAGTACAATCAAACGCATCTTTAATTGTCCTCTTAGGACTTATTTGCATACCGACATTTGTTATTTGCAAATAACCTTGTGCATGTTAAAGAAAAACATATGAGGTGATGAAAGGGAGAGATATGGAATCGCATGAGCTGGTCAAAATCACGGGTATGTTATTGCTAACCGGACTTTCCATCGTACTCTGCATCATGAAGGCATAAATTATTTATGGATAATGAATACTAATATATAGACATGGCCTTGTGTCTAGTTTGGTATAGAGATAGCAGGTGACAAAGGAGTTTATTTTGATCATCCTACCAAAACAAAACCCTTATCTCATTCATTCTTAGATTTAAAGAAAGTTTACCTTTCCCATGATTAAAAAGTATGGATATGAGAAAAGCTAAGTGCCTGTTTAGATGCTAGAAGACCTTTTTATCCAGGGGTTTTTTTTCTAAAAATACGCGGGGAAGAGAGTGATTGAGAGGGAGAGGCAACTAGTCAGATCAGCAACCAATCCCTATATTATAGAGATAAGTTAAATTACCTTGAAGAAGGTATTGTCTATTCATGAAAAATATAGATTTAACTGCTCCATCTAGCAACACCGAGCTTTTTCAACATTTTTCCATTGTATTTTTTTTTGTGCCCATTAGAAAATTTTAGCTAGCAAATAAATTCTTCTGGCATCCAAATAGGTCCTCAGTCATCCTAATATTTCCCATCTCTTATTTCATAAATATATACACAACGTGCCTTCAACCATGTATATTACCTGAGTTGATTATAAGCAATGTTGAGCTTAGCTCAAACGCTGTTGGTCCTCATTTTTGCCCCCTGTTTAAGTGTCCTGGGTTCCGGCTTAGATGAGGTTGGGTGGATGAAGCATGAAGTGTCCCTTGGCCTCCCCTATTTTTCAAAAGTACATCCAATTCAATCCAAAATCATGTCGTCACAAAAATATCTTAGTTTTAGTTGGTCCACTTAAATCTATATCTTGTCCATGACTTATTCCATAAACATTTATAAAAACGATGAAATATCTGCTTTTACTAAACAATGGAGGAAGCCCTTCAAGGTTTTAAGCATCGGCCCTCCTCTTCTCCCCAACCTACATCATATCATATGTTTTTTTTTTTTTCCTTTTTTTTTATATAAAGTGGGATTACTAAACTGAGCAAGTCACCTATTTTGTGAGCACGGAGGTGGGAGAATCTATGCATGTCTATGACTTGTTTCAGCCTGAGGGAGGGGGTGGAACACTATGCTGATGTCACACTTGTTTGAAACTAGCCTAGCGAAGAGGATTTTATCTATTGTGGTGCCCATGTATACTAGTCCGAATGTGATAATATGAAGGTGGGCCTATATGCCAAGAGTTGTAATTAGATATCTGTATGAGGAGTATAGAGGGACTCCGACTAGGAGGCTAGAGGATGCCTGGCTTTGGAGATTGTAGATACAATCGAGGATTAGTCTGTTTCTTTGGAAGGTGGTATGGCACCGCCTTCCGACCAATGTCATCTTAAGTATTAGAGGCATGAACATTGTATCGATATGCCCTTGCTACGGCAAGGAGGAGGAGATTGTGAAATATGTTCTCTTCACTTGTCCCTGAGCATAGCAAGCATAGGAGATTGCGTGTCTTGCCTGAGGTAGCCATGGTCTAAGAGAGGCCAGCTCGGTATTTCTTAGAGGCTCTCAAGAGAAATGTAGATGCTGACTCGTCTATAGCCATAGGAATCCGAGCCACAAATATTGGTTATGATATTTAGCTGGCCAGTAATAGAGGAATCTTCGAGACGACATGGGATATGGTGAGACTCATCCCAAAAAGGGGGATGATTCAGACCGCGAAGGTCATGGACTGTTCATCATAGGGTTTAACCTTGACTACCCAGGATATCTGAAGCCCTCCAGTTGAGGTGATGTTCATTACTTGGGAGCTTCCATCTTCTGGATTCCTCATGTCAACTTTGATGGCAGCGTTAGAGGCCGAGAGAGGGTATGACTTTGTGATCTATAGGATAGTTGAGAATACTGGAGAGACTATGTGGACTGATGTGGGGCATCTTTCACATGGATTTTAGAAGATTATTTTTAATGTATTCATATTAGAACAGTATGACTGTTATATCCAAGAAGAAGGGGAGGAGGAGGAGGAGGAGAAGAAGAGAAAGTTCTAAAACCAACAAGTCCATGTGGCAACTTTTTAGACTGCGGAAGACTGCCTCCCTATCCAAAAACCACTCGCACCGAACCAGTCCTTTACCCAGCTTTGTGCACATTTTTCACCAGCAAGTTTGCAGTCCCACTGAAAAAAATGTTCGTTGTCTTGCATCCTTCTCTGCCATGACCTCCTACGGTACCCTGCGATTGACAATCTATTCGCTGTTTGGTGTTCCAAGTGAACAGCTGATCGGTATTTACCATGGTGGCAAAGTTAGGTAAGGCAGGCTGGCAGAGCAGAAGCATCGAATCTAAGTGGCCGGACATCAGTCGCAGGAATCGTAACCGTTAATTTTTAAAACAGCTAAAGGGCAATACGTCACCTCAAAAACGGACCCTTACTCGAAGTGGGCACCACCATCTTCTCTCGTGGCCCGATCCCCGAGTTCTTGTCCGAGTCAACTCCAGGTCTCTTTATTTTTCCGAAGCAAAGAAAATCTGATAACGTCACCGTTTCCGCTCTCTCCGGCTCCCTTGCTTGTTATAACAACGCACCCGCCGGCGAAGGCGCGCAACGGAACCCACCGCAGTAGCGCATCTTAACCTTGTAGCGAAGCACCGGATCGCACCCCCCATCGCTAGAACCGAAGGCACGCCCCAGAGAGCGGAGCAAGGAACAATCGGAGGTGAACATATCGCCCCGCTCTCGAGGGCGGTGACGTGATCCGTCTTACGAGGGGGCAAAAAGTTAAAAAAAAACAATAATAAAGTCCTCTTGCTTATGCTCTTACACGACGAGTCGTCGGCTTTAGTTTTTTTTTTTTTCCTCCTCGTGGCTGCGACGTTGGAAGCTCTGGTGATTTATAAATGTTTGGGGGTACAATAAAAAAGCGACCGTGGTAAGTGGGGACGGGTGATGAGAACGAGAGGAAAGAAAAAGATCGACTTCCCGCCCTTCTCTCTTCTTGAAATCTAGAGCGGTGGTGTAGAAAGAGACAGAAGAGAGAAGAGAGAGAGAGAGAGAGAGAGAGAGAGAGAGAGAGGAACGGGGAAGAGGATGTGGGAGAGCTCTGGGGCATTCCGAGGAGATGGACACACCGGAGAGGAGCAAGATCGGTGGCACGCCGCTATCTAAGTTCGAGGTGATCTCGATTCAATGCCCTTTTCGCGAAGTCTCGCCTTTTTCTTTGTGGTTTTCGGGATTTTTTGGGTTGTTTCGTTGGATTTGAAGGGGATGGGGAAGTGTAGGGGGTTTTGATGCTAGCTTGGGTTTTTAATTCGTTGGATCGGTGAAGTTTGTGCTTCGTTGGACGGTGAATTGGTCTCTCTTAAGACGGTTTGGATGGGTCGTGTGATCTTTGTTTTTCTGCTCAATTTTCTCCGGCGTTGGAGATATTTGTAGTTCTTTGTGAGGGAAGACTCGGGTTTTGATCTCTTTGGGATGTGGTGGGCTTGGTTCCGGTACCTCAGGTTTTAACTGGAAGTAGCGGGGTGGTTGCTGATAGGGTTTTGATTTGCTTAGTTTAAAGTGTTGTTATTAAATGTTCCTCCCCAAATAGGATTCTGTGTGCTAAAAAGAAAGTCAATTTTGGTAGGTTCTTATTTTTGGTTTTGCTTTCTCTAGGGTTTAATTTCCTGTTCCGTTTCCCCTTGTTGGTGTGCTACGAATTGGCATTGTAGTCCTGATCGTTCTGGTTCAATGGATCTGAAAGCGTCTGAATTTAATGTACACCTCTACTTCTCTCAATCCAAGTGCTAGGATCCGAGTAATTAACTTATGGATTGGAGCATTCCTTCCTCTGATGCAAGTGGTGCAGCACTTTTTGTTAGTTTTTAGCAGGTCTTGGTGCGTTTTTGTGTTCTTCATCCACTGATGCAGCCTTGCGCCGGTCTTTGATATTTGTGTGCGTCAAATTGCTTGTCCTTCTATCTAGCTTCAAGGTCACAGTTTGATTAGGTTAATTTTTGGCAAATCTCTGTATGTAAGAATTTCTTTTGGCTTTGTCTTGGTGTTGTTGCTGACATCATTAAGTTCTTGCAGCGATGGTGCAATATAGGTTACTCTTTTTGATTCAGTGCACATCTCAGGTTCCATGATTTTATTCATGTTGTTTTCTATCATACTAGTGGCAACGTCCATTCAATATCTTAGTCAGTGCTGCTGTGCTGGCCATTCTGCAGTATCTCCTGTAATATTCTCTGTTTCTTGATCCAAGATCTAGGATACTTAATTTCCCTTTTTTAGAGTTTATAGTTTTTCCCTTCCTTATTTGACCTGAGATCTAGTCTAGGATTACATATCCCTCTCAGTTGGCTCTCGTCTGTTTCCTGATGTTTTTTCTCTTGGTCAGGCAATATGCAAAGTATGTATAAAGTTGATTGGTTTTTTTTTCCTCAGAAGTATGGCCTATGTAGTACGTCTAATTGTACATGGGATTCGGCAGGTTTCAGGGGTTACTCGCCTAATGATTTTGTATATCGTTGCAGGATTCTCCTGTCTTTAACTTCATCAATAGTTTGTCTCCTATCCAGCCTGTTAAATCTGTAGATTCAATACACACTGAGCAATCGTATCTGCAACCTGTTTCTTCTATTTTTACTTCACCACATGCAAATCTACAAAGGGAATCAAGATTCTTGATAAGGTATGTAATCATCTTGCTTGTGCGTATTTAAAACTTGCTGTTGCCTTTTTTGAATGTTTTAGCTTTCATTGTGCTTCTCTCTTTTCATAGGAATTCTTTATCAGAGTTCTCAAAAGATGAGAGTTCTTCTGATAATGTGAATGAAAGCAACCTATGTACAGGGGTCCAAAATGCTGTTAGCCTATCCAGATGCACTGTTATTGCACAAGAAAACTGCAGTGTAATATGCTCACTTAATGAAGCAACTGTTGACCCTCCTGATGAATGTTCAATTCTACCTAGTAATTTGCCTCAGTCTGAGCAGCATGACTCTGGTAGTCCCGACCATAATACTGCACCTTGGTATGATATCAAAATGGATGTCACATTGGACATTGACCGTGCACCAGTAGAACTGGTTCATTTTGTTCAAAATGGTCTGGACAAAAGAAAAAGTTTACTTGCTTCTGAATCTGAGTTTCTGGAAAATTATCCACTAGAGCAAAACAAAGATGAAGCTGTAGGGTGCGACTGGGTGAATTTGATATCTGACAATGCTGATGTTCCATTGATTTTTGATTCCAACAATGAATCAGAGGTTTGCAGAGGACCGATCGAGGAATTAGGAGATTCATCAAAGCCTGCACAGGACCTGGATAATTCACAAAAAACACAACCTGATGAGTCTTTTGGTCCGTGTGTCCAAAATGCTGCACAGGATCCTCCAGTCAACCATAGTGCAGAAAATGGTAAGGAAGATGAAACAGCTCATACCCTGCAAATTCTCTCAGGCACTTGTCAGAATCAGGTATTGTTAAGTAATGGAACCAGTGATCAAATTCAATCGGGCCACAAGGTAGATCTTATTCAGAAATTATCAATACCATTGTTGGCAATTTTTTTTTCTTTTTCTGTAAATCTTGTTTGTTGTCTTTAAATTTCCCCTGTTTGAACTGTATTATTTGATCATTTGATTTCAAAATGAATGAAATATATTAGTAAAAAATTTTTGTTTGTGACTTTAACCCCTTGAGGCCCTTCCTCTCATTCTGCTACCAGATGATGTATTCAATCTTTTTAATTGACTTATTTGCTGCTCACTCACCGTTAGGAAGCTGGGTAGATAATACACTACCTTGGAAGTGCTGTTTATTATCGAGCATAGAAGTGTAGTTTGTTCCTTGAACCCTTCCTTAAGAAGAGCCAGGAATGATGACTAAGCTGTATGCTTTTCCATTCCTCCTAGAGTTGTGGTGAGTCCAAGGTACCTTGAGTCATGCTGAATATAGCAATTTAGTGAATGAACTACAGCTTGAGTGATGTCTCTGCATGCTTTACTATTTTGATTGTGATGTCACTCGTCACTTTCACCTATCCTTACTTGCAAGTATCCAACCACTCATTGTTAATTTGCAAATGATGGCTATGATGAAACTTCTCATGTTATTATGTTTGTTGTGTCCAGATACTGCAGTTTTGTACACAGAGTAGCTCAGATATTTAATGCTGTTGTCCTCTGGCTTTTCTGATTTAGGATATCATTCTTGAAAATTTTATGAATATTTTGTCTAAAAATGTTCTTGTATTCTCATAATTTACATGTTCACTGTTCTCTGGGGTAATTTTCTTTCATCAGCAACTTTTTTAGTCTCCAACTTCATGAAAAAGTATGTAGATTCGTTCTTGTTTATCCAATTTCACCTGTATCTGTGATTTGGTTAAGAGTATGCTGTGACTGTTGCTGATTCTCTACTATAGGTTGAGTCCCAGCAACAGCGTGGCATTCGAAGGCGCTGTCTGGTTTTTGATATGGCTGGAATTTCTAAAAAGAATTTGCAAAGCAACTCAAACCAACATTCTTCAAGCTCATTGCTGTCCAATGAGAAAATGGCTTCTGATGATAAATGCTCCACGCCTGGAACTAGTCAAGCACCATGTGTGTTGCCTGGAATTGGGTTACATTTGAATACTCTTGCAACAACCTCAAAAGAACGACCAGTCACTCAGGAGATGCTGGCTTCTGGGAAAGAATTAATCAGCATGCCTTGTCCAGTCGGCCCCTTTGGCCCAACAACATCTGGGTGGAAAGGTAAGTCGTTGGCTGTTGAAAAGGATGTGAGTCCAACTGAAAATGAAGTCCAGAACCTTCAGATTATGCATAATGATGCTTCTCAGGCGCCTGCACTTGGAAATGGTGAGGAGCTAAATCAAGTTAGTCCAAAGAAGAAAAGGTATATTATCTGACGCCACTGGTTGTCTTGATTATTGCCTCATTGTCTGTCTTTCGATATATAACTGGTGCTGAAAAATCATGAGCCAGGCGCAAGTCAGAACATGGTGGTGAAAGTGAGGCATGCAAGCGTTGCAATTGTAAGAAGTCAAAATGTCTGAAACTGTGAGATTTCTTCACTGCACTTAATTTTGCTCTAAATCTGAACTCATGTAGGATAAATCTTACGTATAACTGCTCCTTTTGTCCCTCATATTTTTCATAGTGCTAGGTTAGTATCAAAAAATTCTTTCATACACTAGAAACTTCCTGAACCTGATAGATTGTTTATTTTTCTTACATGGAGTACTCTTGACAGGCAAACTGAAGTTTGTACCATAGTTCTATCTATGTAATTCATAATTCTAAGACATAACTAATTTGTTTCTTCACTGTGTCGTAGATTCAATCTAAGTCTGGCAATTTATGCTTGATTTTGATAATGGTCAAGCTTGAAATTTAAAGCTGGTGATATCTCTGCTTTGATACTTGAATCATGCTCGCCCTTTCATTTGCATCATTTCTATTGCAACAAAACTCTGTTTCTTCACCTTGATAAGCCAATAGCTGAAGTCCCTCAAACTGGCGTACATATCATTGTCAAGAGAACATGTCTTCTCTGACATGTATGTTGTTTGACATCTTTTAATTTTTCACCATTTTTAATTTTATCATTGCTATCCTTTTAGGTAGAAAGAGGCCCGTAGGCAATGGGCTACCCAATCAGGGTAGCCCTTTGCTGAATACCCCTAACCCTTCCAACCCTGGCTAGACCAGGATTGCCACCCAGGTCTCAGGTATGAGTCTGGATCCTCCACAGTGCATGTTTTGCACTGTAGAGAGCTGTGCATGCTCGGACAGCCACCATCTTTTTTATCTTGGAAACTGAGGGCTCATGCATTCCTCAACCACGTGTGAGAGAGGCCATTGCAGACTGTTGCATTGACCTGCCAAACATGCTTGGTCAAGAGATTGTGTGAGAGCCCTCCGTTTCTGAGATGTGCGGTATGGCGGCTATCTGAGCATGCATAGTTCTTTGCAGTGCAAAACATGCATAGTAGAGGAACCGGAGTTCCCAAATACAACCATCAATAGACTTCTATAAGCAAGGTGAGCTGGTACCTTGTGAACGAAGGCAAGGAGTAGAACACTTTCTGGAACTACATTTTTATATGAACTGTTGAGATCTACTGCCCTGTTGTGTCGGCTTTTGCCGACCATCCCTCGGATTTCACTCTTTCGAGCCTTTTTTGTTCTCCGACCCCACCCTAAAGCCCGAGGGTGGTGGTACTTCAATCCTCGGAAGGGACTCTCCTTCATCACCGGTCTTCCATCGTCGATTCATGGATGGAAGAACCAGTTCTTCTTCGTCTCTTCTTCTATTCCTTGGGGGTTCCCTACCTGTTGGGGGGACCTCCGAACCCAACTGAACGAGAACAGTCGGGTGGAGGCCGGGACCGGAAGACTTCCACCGTCTGAAAGATATCTCGGTGCCGAAGCAGAGGGAGCTCGTCACCGAGCAGGCCCTGTACGACGCCGGTCTCAGCCCGGTCCCTCGCTTAGGTTCGTTTCTCTTCTCCTTCCCTCTTTCTTCTTTCCTTTCTTTTTTGGTGCTGATCATCTGTCGCTGTTTGCAGATATGCCACCGAGGGAGATTGACGGCGGCCGACGTCTGGCAGTACGCTGCGCGGAAAAGGCCGGCGCAAGGGGCCGAACCCTCGCGGCCTCCCAAGAGGCCTCAGGTGGCTTCGCCGAGCGAGCCGGCTGCGGCGGAGGTGGAGCCGTCATCGCATGTTGGCGCCGACGGTGCCTGTCGAAGTCCCGTCCGAGGGACGGGGGGGCCGGGGACGGGCGGCCGAGGAATCGATCGAGGACGTGCCGGCTGCTCAGCCGGCAGAAAAGGTTCGGGAAGAGGCGCGCGAGCCCGAGCAACCCGCGTCTGCTGCTGCCGCGCCTTCAGGAGAGATCCGGTCGGGCTCAAGCATGCCATCCTTCTCCGACATCAGGGCCTGGATATCCGTCGAGGGAAGGCCCCGATGGCGTCCGGCGACGACAGAAGGTTGGCCGGTGGTGGGGCGTCGACCGACTCCCCACTTCCTGAAGGAGCGTCGGCCCTGGCCAACCACGACTTGGCCAGGAGGCTGTGCCAGGCGCTCATCCTCCCGGCCGACGTTGAGGCCATGAAGAATCAGCGTATCTCCGACATGCTGTCCTCGTTCTATCCGACTATGATTCGGATAAGTCTTCTTTCTTTCTGTTCTCATCATCATTTTCTATAGGTTCGGTTTTCTGACGGTCGGCTTCGTTTTGTGCAGCTGATTTACAACATATCCGAGCTGGAGGCCGGGTATCGAAGATTCGACGATCTGCGCGCGGCCTGAAGGAAAGGCCGCGGCCGCCGAAGCGACAAGGTCATACTAGTCGACTAGTTGCAGCAGTCGGTCGACCGGGAGGCCCGGCTTGAGGGGGAGATCTCTCGTCTTACCGAGGAGGTCTCCCGACTCACAGGCGCCCTGGCCGCTTCGGGGATCGAGATGCAGTCGGTTCGGGAAGATGCTAAGCGAAAATCTCGCACCGTCCGTCGGCTGCATCACGAGAGGGACAGCTTCGCCAAGGAGCTCAAGGTCGAACGCGAGCAGCTCCGGGCAAGCCTCGGGAACCTTGCTAAGGCTGAAGAAAGTCTGTCCATCGCTCAGGCCGACGTAGACATCGCAAGGGCGGAAGCGGAGTCGGCGAAGGAAGCCATGGGTCGGGCTATAGAAGACTTCCGCGACTCCGAAGAGTATCGGGAGGAACTTCTGGAGAGTGGCTTCCTTCGTACCGAGTGGGGTACGAGGATGCTCGGGAAGCCGTCCGAAGCTTATATCCGGAGCTCGACCTCGGCAGCATCGTTCCGCCAGAGTCGGAGGCCCCAGCTGCGGAGGAGATGGCTGACCCATCGTCGGGAGGTCGCACCACCACAGTAGAAGCCGAAGCAGACGCGGACCAGGCCACCGAAGGTCAAGCGGCTCTGACTCCCGAAGCGGCATCGACCCCCGAAGCCCGAGTGGATTCGCCGACCGCCCCCAATCTTCGCCCGGTGGAGGAAGCCGATTCTGAGGACTAGTCGGTCTTTTGTTTTTACTTTTATTCAGCATACTTGTAATCAGGCTTCGGCCTAATTTTGTAAATTAGCCCGAACTTTAATGAAAGCAAAAGCCTTTTTAACTTTGACTCTCTTCCTTTGTATGTTTTTTTTTAGATGTGTCTTGTGTGATTCGCCGAAGTACCTTTTTGAACGCGTAAGTCGTAAGCCCAGTGCAATAGTTAGGACGTTCGGTAGGATCTCAGATAATGATCCGAGGTAGTCGGTAACGCGCGCCGCAGCAAAGGCAGAGCGAATTTCGACTTTGAATCAGCCTCCCGATTGTTGTGTAACCCGACGGTCGAGGGCTTAAGTCGAATGCCTGTCGCCCGGGCGTGAGTCGGGCGTGTTCGTCGGGTCGAAGGCCGACCGACCTCTGGGCATAACTCGACGATCGGGTCATTCCATAGGACCTAATAGTCAAATATCGTCCGATGCGTTCAGCCGAATGGCATCCGACGCGTTTAGTCGGGGAAACGATGACAAGTCGAGTTCCCATTATCCCGACCTAGGTCGGGTTTATACGTCGCGCCGCGTGCGATAAACGGTGACAAGCCGAATATCCTTCGACCGATCGTGATCTGGTCGGTAAGTTGCCGACGCAACATTGGTCGCGTTGGCGCTTTGCCTTTCTTGGCCAGGGCCGAGTCGGCAAGTCAGCCGTTCGTTTCGCCTGAGAGTTTTAACTGTAGAAAGAGTGTAACCCCCGTCGTCGTGGATGTATTGGTCCTTTCAAGCATCCGATGCATCGTCGGCGATCGGGCCGTTGGTCCCCAGTGGAACGTTAGGCTCAAGTCGGGACGTCGGGGCTCGTACTTCTTGACGAGCGCCGACCCACAGTCGAAGAGTCGAGATTCCAGACTTCGAAGTTTTGAAACTGAATTTGTATTCCGAGTGAGGGATACAAAGTTCATTGGTAGTACAACTTTAGGTTGTCGGCATTCCAGGTCTGGAGAATGGCGTTCCCTTCTAGAGTCTCCAGTCGGTAAGCTCTCGGCCCGTAGGCGTCCGCCATCTTATAGGGTCCTTCCCAGTTCGGAGCTAACTTCCCTCGGTCTAGTGGCTTCGAGACTTCTGCCTTTCTTAGGACTAGATCCCCAGGCCTGAAAAGCTTCTGTTTGACCTTGGCGTTGTAATATCGGGCTACTTTCTGTCGGTAAGAAGCCATGCGGAGTTGAGTCTCGCTCCGAAGTTCGGGGAGGAGGTCTAGGTCGGCCCTCCGACACTCAGAGTTGTCCGGCTCTTGATACCGCTCGACTCTAGTCGATGGTAGCCCGATCTCGAGCGGTATCATCGCCTCTGTCCCATAGACCAAGCTGAAAGGCGATTCTCCGGTCGGGACACGGGGTGTCGTTCGATACGCCCATAGGACGGAATTCAACTCCTCGACCCAGAGGCCTTTGGCCTCATTCAGTCGGGTTTTAAGTCTATGCAGAATGGTCCGGTTGGTCACCTCGACTTCACCGTTGGACTGTGGGTGTCCGACCGATGTCAGTCGGTGCATGATATGAAACCTTGCACAGAAGTCTCTAAGTCCTGGTTGTCGAATTTCGTCCATTGTCGGTGATAATGGTGTGCGGCAATTCGAACCTGAAGATGATGGACTTCTGGACGAAGTCCTCCATCTTCCGTTCAGTGATTTGCGCCAGAGGCTCGGCTTCCACCCACTTAGTGAAGTAGTCGACGGCGACGACTATGAACTTCCTTTGGCCAGATGCCGGAGGGAAGGGGCCGAGTATGTCGATCCCCCACTGGGCGAAGGGGCATGGGGCAACGATTAGGGTGATTCGGCTGGCTGGTCGATGCTGTATGTTGGCGTACCTCTGGCATGGCTCACACTTCCGAACCAATTCAGCCGCATCCTTTCTTATGGTAGGCCAGTAGTAACCCTGCCGTAGGACTTTGTAGGCCAAAGACTTGCCCCCCAAGTGGTTTTCGCAGATCCCTTCGTGTACTTCTCTGAGTGCGTAGTCCGCGTCGGTCGGTCCCAAGTATCTGAGCAAGGGGAGGGAGAACGACCTTTTGTAGAGTCGGCTATCCATCATCACGTATTGGGAGGCCGACCATCGGAGCCGTTTGGCCTTCGTGGGGTCTTCAGGGCTAGTTCCATCGATCAGGTACTGAACGATCGGATCCATCTAGCTTGGCTCGGCCACTAGTTGCAGCACCTCCTCGGTCCCGTCGATGCTTGGCTGCTCAAGATTCTCCACGAACGTCCGACCCAAGGCGTCATAAGCTGAAGTCGCAAGCCTGGAGAGTGCATCGGTCCGAGCGTTCTCCGACCTAGAGATGTGGGAGATCTCGAAATATTCGAAGCGTGCCACGAGATCTTTCGCCTTCAGGAGATACTTTGCCATAGTCGGGTCTCGCACCTCGAATTCGCCCTTGACCTGCCCCACAACCAGCTGGGAGTCGGAGAAGACATGGAGGCTGTCGACCCTAAGCTCTTTCGCCATTTTCAGGCCAGCGAGGAGCGCCTCGTACTCGGCTTGATTGTTGGAGGTTTTAAAGTCGAATCGGAGGGCGTACTCAGTGACTACCCCCTCCGAGTTGGTGAGCAGGAACCCGGCCCCGCTCCCACGAGCATTGGAAGCTCCGTCGATGTGCAGCACCCAGGTAGACCTGGGGTCAGGCTCCGAGATAGTAACTTCTATGGAGCCCTCGTTTTCGATCCTTGGTCGGCTGTCGGGCATTCCGCGATAAAGTCGGTCAGGACCTGGGCCTTCAAGGCAGGTCGCGGTCGGTACTGAATGTCGAACTCGCTGAGCCTCATTGCCCATTTCGCCAGTCGTCCCGATGTTTCGGGGCGGCGCAATATCGCCCTCAGGGGTTGGTCGGTGAGGACCACAATGGTGTGCGCTTGAAAATACGGACGGAGTCGTTGCGCAGACACAATCAGGGCGAATATCATCTTCTCCGTCTTTGAATATCGAGCTTCAGCACCGTGGAGCACTCTGCTGGTGTAGTATATAGGTTGGTGGATTCGGTTCTCATTTTCTCGGACGAGCACCGAGCTAACCGCCTCAGGGAAAGTAGCCAAATAGAGGTACAATGTCTTTCCGACTTCCGGCTTTACAAGCAGCGGCGGAGAGGCCAGGTACCTCTTCAGGTCCTCAAAGGCCCGTTGGCACTCATCCGACCAGGAGAAGTCCTTCACCTGTCTCAAAGTTTTGAAGAACGGGAGTCATCTTTCAGCCGACCGAGAGATGAATCGGCTGAGTGCGATGATCCTTCCTTGAGTTGCTGCACCTCTCTTTTGTTGTCCGGATGTCGCATATCGATGATTGCTTTGATCTTCTCGGGATTGGCCTCGATTCCTCGTTGCGAAATGAGGAACCCGAGGAATTTTTTCGAAGTCACTCCGAAGGCGCATTTAGTTGGATTTAGCTTCATCTGATGTCGTCGTAGAGTGCGGAAGGTTTTCTCGAGATCTTGCACGTGATCTGGAATTTGCCACTCTTTATCAGCATGTCGTCCACGTACACCTCCATGTTGCGCCCGATTTGGTCTTTGAAGACCTTATTGACAAGTCGTTGGTAGGTAGCCCCGGCGTTCTTCAGACCGAAGGGCATTACTCTGTAGCAGTAAAGGCCCTTGGCGGTCACGAAGGCCGTGGGCTTTTCGTCTTCCGACGCCATCCGGATCTGATTGTACCCAGCAAAGGCGTCCATGAAGCTGAGCAGTCGGTAGCCGGACGTCGCATCTACCAGCTGGTCAATTTTCGGGAGTGGAAAGCTGTCCTTCGGGCAGGCTCGATTCAAGTCGGTGTAGTTGATGCAGATCCTCCACTTCCCGTTGGCCTTCTTCACCATGACCACATTGGCGAGCCAATCGGGGTACGTGGTCTCTCTGATGAAGCCCGTCTCGAGTAGCTTGTCCACTTCTTCGTCGATGGCCTTCTGCCTTTCGGGAGCAAAAGACCGCTTCTTCTGCCTCACCGGCCTCATTGCTGGGTTGATGTTGAGTTGGTGAGTCATCGTCTCCGGGGGATGCCCGACATATCCGCTGCCGACCAAGCGAATACGTCGGCATTGGCCTTCAGCAGCTTCACTAGCTGCCGTTGCCCGAGGTCGGTAATTGAGACCCGACCCATACCATTCGTTCGGGATTCTCCGATATCGGGATGGGGACAAGCTGTTCGGCCGGCTCACCTCGTTCTTCCACTTCCCGTTGGTCCAACTTGTCGACCGTCAGGGAGCCCTTCAATTCGTCGCTTTGACGGAGATCTGGAAGCATCGCCGAGCGAGCTGCTGATCCCCGTGCATCTCTCCGACTCCATTTTTGGTCGGGAACCGAATCAGCAGATGATACGTCGAGACTATCGCTTGGAGGGCGTTTAGTCCGGGCCTTCCAAGTATGGCATTGTAGGCCGAAGGCACTTGGACGACCGCAAAGGTCAAGTGTACTGTGCTTTGTCGTGGTTCGGTTCCAGCCGTCACGGGTAAAGTAATTTCCCCTTCCACGGTGACGGCATCTCTAGCGAAGCCTATCAGGGGTGTAGAGACTCTCTGAGCCGGTCAGCCGACAGTCGCATCCGAGAGAAGGTTGAGTAAAACAAAATATTCGTCGAACTTCCATTATCTACAAAAATCTTTCTTACATCATAATTTGCTATTGTTGTCGAGACAACAACAGCGTCGTCATGGGGAGTTTGGACACCCCGAACATCTTCATCCGTAAAAGTAATTACATTGTCTTCGCACAGCTTCTTCGTCGGCTCCCCTCCAGCAGTCGTCCCAGGCCCAGCCGTTTGGAGATCATGTTGATGACCCGGCCGTAGGCTGGTTAGTCGTTGCTTCTTCAGTCGGCTGGGGTTGCCGATCGGTGACGGGTCAAGTCGGCGGGTTCCTCCGGAACTTGCCGAGATACCCTCGGCGTATGAGGGCCTCGATCTCATCCTTAAGTTGGATGCACTGCTCGATGTTGTGGCCATGACCCCGATGGAATCGGCAGTACTTTCGCCGTCGAGGCCTTTCGCCTTCAGAGGCGGAGGCCGTCGCAGATATTCCTCCCTTCGATCTCCATCAAAATCTGCGCACGAGGAGCAGAGAGAGGAGTATA
The DNA here is from genome assembly GCF_000442705.2 of Elaeis guineensis. NCBI lineage: Eukaryota > Viridiplantae > Streptophyta > Magnoliopsida > Arecales > Arecaceae > Elaeis > Elaeis guineensis. Next base: position 128,683,919 of record NC_025998.2, read on the forward strand.
GGAGTCATACCTGGGATGCGTCGGCCTCGGACTCCGCTGTCCAGGCGACCTCTGGTTCCGTCGCTGGGGTGAGATCTGTTTGTCGGTCGGGGCCTGCCAGGCTTGGCAGGGTCCCGACCCTTCCTTCGCTTCTCCTTCGGGCCCTTGGCCTCAATCTGGCGCCGATCGGAAGCTCCTTCGTCCGCGCGCATGTACTTGTATGCACGCTCCAGCAGTTCGGCATACGTCCGGGGGAGGGTCTTGTCCAAAGAGTAGGTGAATTGGGACCCCTTAACCCCTCTTCATGGCTGAGATGGCCATGTCTTCATTGAGGTCCCGGACCTCGAGTGTGGCCGCGTTGAATCGCGTCATGAAGTGTCGGAGCGTCTCATTTTCTCCCTGTTTAAGAAAAAAAAGGCTGTCCGAAGTTCGTGGCGGCTCCGGTTGGTGCTAAAGTGGGCCACAAAAGAATGCTCAAGCTGTCCAAAGAAGTGAACATTTCCTGGGCAAAGGTCGGAGTACCAGGCCCTGGCAGCTTTGCGGAGTGTGGCGGGGAAGCCGATACAAAGGAGGGCATCGGTCGCCCCTTGGATCATCATAAGAGCCTTGTAGCTCTCCAGGTGGTCAATTGGGTCGGTGGAGCCGTCGTAAGGCTCCATGTGGGGCATCTTGAACCGACTAGGAATCGGCTCGTCGAGGATGAGTCGGGAGAGAGGTTGGGCGGTCTGGAAGTCGACGTCGTTCGAGGACTTCTGTCCGTCCACCTGCAGTGGGTAAGCCACGGTCGATTTCTTCGAACCTGCGTTCGTAGTCGTCGGCCCGTCGGTGCTGAGAGACTCCGGGAGTGGAGTCTCCCGATGACTCTGAGAGGGAAGCGGATGGCGTTCGCGGCCGCTTCTCCTTCCTTGCCCGTTCCAGTCGGGAAGGAGTCGGTCATCCAGACCGATGGGTATCAAGCCGCGGCCGCCTCTCCTCCTCTGGTGGGAGTGCTGTAACAGTTGCTCCTGAGGAGGAGACGGAGACCGACGCGGGCACCGACGGCTGCTCCTGGAGGGCATCGGGTGTGCCGCCGGTTGCTCCGCCGGCGAGTGCGGAACCGGGTTGGTTGCTGTTGGAGGCTCTTGACCGCATCCGTCAGCACGGTCATCTGCCGCACAATCGCCGCGATCTGCGCCTCCGTGGTCACCATAGGACGCGGAGAGCTAGGTTCCGCCATGGAGGGTGGAGGAGAGGCCTCTTCCCGGCGGGAAGAGTGCCTCGCCGATCCGGTGATCCTCGACTGCTGAGTTCTGGTTCTTGTCATCTCGAAAGGACGTCTCGAGTTCTGTGGGGGTCGCAATCCTTGTTCCTTAGCTCCGCCCCTACCTGCGCGCCAAACCTGTTGCGGCCAATCCCCTCGTCGCCTGGTCGCTGGAAACGAGCGCCTGCAAAAGAAGTCCGCACTGACTGGAGGTGTCTCCGGCGGGGACCCTCTGACGGTCAAGTCAGAGAGGAGACTAGGCAACAGTAGAAAAGAATCAAGGAGCTCAGCGAGGGAGAGAAAGAGAGAGAGAGTACACGCTCAAGGATTTCGAAAAGCCCCCCTCCGCACTGTTGCCTTCCCCGTTTTATAGTAGGGCGCGGCATGGCGCCATCATTAATGGCGCCGACAATAGGAGAGTTGTCAAATCGCCGAGGACTGTCAAATCGCCGTGGGGCTGTCAAGTCACTAGGGTTGACTCATGCCTTAGGTGGGATAACGCCCTAGGGCGGCTAAGCCGCACGCCGCTGTCAGGGCGGACAACCTCTAGCAGTTGTACGGCGTTTGAAGGAGTCGACCGACTGTATGTCGGTGCCTGGTTAAGGAATGTCGGGCGAACACCCAGGGACCCTCCGATGGTCAGTCGGGCGCCTTACAAGAGTCGGATATCGGGCTTTATAGTTCGGCCAGTCGAGAGCGGAGAGGGTCTGCCCGACCGACATATACTCGGTCGGTCGGTGTCGGCAGTCGTCGGTCGGCAGAGTCGGGCGCTGGTCAGGCGGGCCCGACAGTGAGTCGGCGTGAGAGGACCGGTCGGTATATCCAACATGAACCATGAATTTCTGACCAAATTTTGCCTCGTATTACCCATCCCCTGATCTGGTAACGCTTTGGTAGAAGATAAATTTTGGATAATCTGGCTGTTATAAGCTGTTTTTCAGTTTTGCTTTTTATCATCAATTTTACATTGAAATGGTCTGCCCTGGTCAGAAATCATTGGTTGTTTTGACATATCTTTCTTTTTTTTGGGTTGAATGTTGGTTTGATTTCTTTGATGAAGTTTATCCTCTGGAGAGTTCTCTTATTTTGCAATGTTCTAAAATTATTCTCAAAGCTTCCTGTATGCATATCTTAGAAGTTCTCCCGTCTTTTTTGTTTTAAAGCAAACGTGTTTCGGACTCTATTTGTATGATGGTCATTTATTCTACTGACATTTCATGCAGTTACTGTGAGTGTTTTGCGGCTGGAGTCTATTGTTCTGAGCCCTGCTCATGCCAGGGATGTTTTAACAAGCCAATTCATGAGGAAACAGTTCTGGCTACTCGCAAGCAGATAGAGTCTCGTAATCCTCTTGCATTTGCTCCTAAAGTGATTCGCACATCTGAAACTGGCCAGGAAATGGGGGTAGGTATTTTACGTGATATCTTTTTCTGCTTGCCACCACTCTGAACTTTTCCGCCACATTCTCCTCTCCTTTTTCTTTTCTCTTGCTATTAATGAGATCACCTTTTGGTACCCTTTAGGAAGATGCTAACAAGACGCCAGCTTCAGCCCGCCATAAAAGAGGATGCAATTGCAAGAAGTCAAGTTGCCTGAAGAAATACTGCGAGTGCTATCAGGTTCTTCCTCTTGGCTCACTAAACATGCTTTCTGTATTGTATGTTATCTGATATGGGAATGCTGGTTTCTCTATTAAGGGTGGTGTTGGATGCTCTATCAGCTGCAGATGTGAGGGATGCAAGAATGCTTTTGGAAGGAAAGAGGGTGCGTACTGAGCCCTATATCCATCCTTGAATAATTTGTAATTACTTGCTTCCCTGAAGGGATACTCCTGTTCTATTTTTTTTTTCAAACTTGAAAACAGCTTGACTAAATGATTTTGTTTCTACTTTATTGTTGTGCCTTTTTCCCCGTACTTTTGAGTTTGTTCATTGCAATATTCTGAAGTTGGAAATCATGAAAAGTGGTCAGTTGAATTCCTTAGTTGTCAATCATTCCTTTGCCATTTAAGGAATTGCGGAGTGGACCCTTATATTATCACTTCACATGCTTTTGACATCTTTCTAGTTTTTTTTTTATTCTTTTCCAGCTTGATAAACATTTCAATGGCGACTAAATGTGAGTAGAAATTGACACTCAGGAAAAAAGGTGCTATATGATATTTTAAGAAGAAAAAGAAGTAGGAAATATTGTACCCAAAAAAAAGTAGGAAATAGAGATGCTAATTTACTTTTGGATTGGAAGAACATTGAAAAGATAAATAGAGGAGGCAATTGTTAGATCATGTGGAGTGTGTAGCATTCTTCCAAGATATGTAAGAAGTTGAGTGAGTAGAAGGACAGGGGGTGGGGCGGGGAATGATTATGATCAAGAAAAAAAAAAAGGAAAGTGGGAGAGCTCAAGACCTTTCCAAAAATGAACTTATTGTTGTCATTATCAAATATTTAACTGCAAAATGTGGATCTCCAGGCAACGTGATATTTGGTGTCTGTGGAACTACCATAGAGCTAAAGTTTAATGTAATATAAATTTCAGCAAGAATTTTGAGTTCTAGAGACCGGTTATCTTCATGATCTCAAATTCTATGCTTTTCCAATGTTCCACACTTTTATATGTTTGATTTTTTTGATTTTTCATAGGTGGTGATCAGTTGTTAAAAGGAGATAGCTCAAAGCAATATATATATATATATATATATATATAATGTCAAAGAAGGAAAATGTATAGAGTTGGAAAATTCCGCTAAAAGTTGAATATTCCAATTTTATGGTTTCCAGAATCTTACAAACTTTATTAACAGAAGCAAAGGCAAATGCTGCCTAACATCATATCTTTGCATTACAAAATTAATCTAAAAGACAAGGTATCATGTTTTGTATGCATCTGAAAACATTCTAAAACACTTCTTTTCTAAATAGTGAACCACTGACCCCCCAAAGATTTGGTACTGCCTTTGTTAGCTCGTGATGTATCGATGTGTTGTTCTGTTGCAGCAGTGTAAATACTTGAATTTATATGTTACATGAGAGGGCCATAGCCCAATGTAGTTATACATATTGGGATGTTGCTTCCTATTTTTATATTAATTGCATAGCTCCAACTCTTGATTTCTAGATTTCATGACATCACAAGTGAAAATTGTCATCTTGATAGCGAATCTTCAATTGGATATGTCTGCTATTGCTTGTAAATTCTCCTTGTTGTCAAGTAGTTTGTTCCTTTATCACATATATCATTGAAGCATTGTGTCAGTCCAATAACATGGGAAAGAGTTGAAAACTTCTTGGATCTCGATTCTTGTGTGGTTTTGGTTTTACACTATGAGAGTAACTAAATTTGTGTATAGATCTTCAAATAACTAATAGGTGTTTTTACCTCTGGCCGAATTTTGTACTTAGGCAAACAAGGCCTTGGATTGCTTTTGGTTCACTATGTCATGTTTTTGTCATTTTTCTAACCTCTTGATCAAGTCTTTCATGCTCAATTTAACTCATCCAATTTTTCATGGAGATAAAGCCCCATCTTTGCTTTCTATGTTATAGAGCTCTGCTATTTCTACTCCCATTTTGCTATCTACATTGATCAGATCTTTTATTCATAACATCATCATTACGATGCCATAATCCATTCTTTAGGTTGTTTCATCTCATTTGACCCCTCAAAAGCTTATTCTTTTTACTTTTCTTCCCTGACGTGTTCAGTTCTTGCATCTTGTATGATTCAAGTGTTTGAATTCTGTTTTCTATTTCCTACTTTGTTGGCCTCCCTCAATGACGCATGTTCTCTCCCTTTATTTTGACATTCAGGTGTTTAGTGCACTGGTCGCTTTGAGTCCTTGTGCCTTCAATAATTATCTTGGTGTTTGTCATTCCTTCTTGGTGGGACATGCACTTTATACTTCTAGGACATTTTGGTTCTTTACCTAGCCTGCAATGTTTGCTCACCTAACCGTGATGACTGTAATTTTCTCTTGGTCATGAACATCTAGCCCATTATCTGTGAAATCGGACTGTTGGATCACCTAGAGGGAATTGACTTTTAAGGCATACTTGTGGCTTAGTTCCCAAGCCTTTCTATTCTAAAATATTGAACTTGACATATCCATTTACTCTTCTGCCTTCTCATCTTGAAAGGGTGGCAAGGAAATTTGGAAGGGTTGCTATGATTTCCGGAGAGCCGTCTATGTGTTCTGTCATTGCTGATGTATATCAGACTGCATTTGTAAGGACTAAGGACTGACCACTTCAGGGTTAGTTTGCAGCCTAGTGGCAACCATGACTGAGGGTTTGTGTGCCATCGCCAGTTCTCTTATCAAAGTGAGTGTTCTTTCAATATTCCATTCATGTGTCTAGTTATGCCGAGCATTTTCTTATGGGGCAAGTCATGCTATTGTCGGCCAAAAAGATTTTTTCTTTTTTTTTAATGCTTTAGAGTATCAATAACTTCACATTTTTTATGCAATTACACATATGAGTTTGAGCCATGTCGTGCTACTTATTTCATTCAAATTCTTTTGTTATGTGTTTGACCACTACTTGTTATCTTTGTCTGGACTTGTGGATTTCACCTGCTTTCATATTGCAGCATTCCATTGTACTTCTGTAGCCATCTTCGACATTGTCTTATCCTAGGCTTCTCAACCTTTTGTCTTTTTGAGTTTCTGTGTTCTTTGTGTGTTTTCTGGTTCATGCTTGACCATCTTGAGGTATTGTCACTAATGGCTGAATATGCTAGCATACATGCACGGATACTTTTCTTCATTTTGCCCGTGATGAAGAATAAAAGCTTTTTTGGTGCCTGCTGTTAGAGCTCATCACCACCAACTCTGGCATATGGAACAAGACTTGAGCAGCTGAGTAACAACTCCATTAATATATGTTCCTTTTCAATGCATGCCTCTTCTGGTATGCCTCTCCATTTAGGAAATTGATCTTGGGGCTACTGACAATTTGATGCAGATGATGTCACTGTGATGTCTTATCCATGTCAGGTTTATACCCTTGCAAATACTTCTTGAGAGACCAAATTGAGAACCAGTGTGTTTTTCCCCTAGGAAAATCGAAACTACTAATCTAAGTTGGAGTGCATGAAACCCATAAATAAATTCATGACAGTTGATTGTGGAATAAGTTCCTTATTCTTTTTCTATTCATTTCTCTCTCTTACCAATCAGGGAATAGTCCAGCATTGGGTACCTTCACACAGAGGTGGTGTTAAATTCTAGTTACATGCTTATACTGTGAAGCAGATAATTGACTAGCTCATGGTGAGGTTAAAACAAACATTTGTTATACATTTGGTGTTAGATACATTGTTTAGGATGTCCGGATGCAACAAAAGCTGGTATATTGTAAGATGGCTATTGTGTCTAGGGCCTAATATCCAGGGACTGTGGCACCTAGTACTCACGAGTATTATCTCAGATGAGCTGTTAATGTGGGTCACCTGATCAAGATTCAACTCATTAGTTGCTGGGCCTGTGATGTGAGTCCTGGTTGCTCCTTTTATTTCCCATGCTATGTTTCAGCTGGTTCATGGTTTTAGAACACCCTCCTCCCCTCTTGAGCTTCCAATGGTGATCTCTCTCTCTCTCTCTCTCTCTCTCTCTCTCACACACACACACCACACACACACACACACACAAAATATATATATATATATAATATATATATATAATATATATATATAAAGCCCTTCCTGCAACCATTATTATGCATGGTAACTGTATTCAGTCGCTCTGATTACATAAAAATACCACTTAATTTGAACTTAAAAGTTAAAGATCCATTAAGCATGTGTCATTGATTTCATTTTGTTTGTCTTTAGTTGCATTATTGTCCTAACTGTTCCTTTGACAGGTATTGTACTGATAGGAGCTGAAGAAATTGAACAGGGAGAGCACGAAACAGATCATTGTGAAAGGGAAAAGGACAAACCAGATGATGATGGTCAACAACATGCTACTGTGCAGATTGATGAGAATCATTCTTCTGAAGGTCTTTTATCCGTGACTCCATTGCAAACTTGCAGGTTTAGCATTTTCTACCATTTTCCACCATTTGCCCTAGTTTAGTTTCAGTTATCTTTTCTTAAAAATAATACTAGAACCACAATACTTTTCAGACCATCCGTCAAACTGTCATTCTGTTCAAGTGCAAAGCCCCCAAGATCTTCGACACTTCCTGTTGGATTTTCTCCTTGGTTATATACGTCTCAGCATTTCCAGAAGTCTGAAATCCTTCCTCAACATAAGCTTGAGAAGCACGTAAATACTGCACTTGAGGATGATACTCCGGATGTCCTTAGATGCGATGCACCACCAAGCAATGGTGTGAAGACTACTTCCCCTAACCGAAAGAGGGTTTCACCTCCACATAATGGAATTGGATTGCTTCCTAGTCGCAAGGGTGGCAGGAAAGTGATCCTAAAATCTATTCCTTCATTCCCATCACTCACTGGTGATGCATCTGAAGATTATCCATGAACTATTCCAACAGTTTATTTTAATTCATCTACGTGTGGCTGAGGTATCCTTTGTTTATGCTCATTTTAATGTTTCGATATTTCAAGATTGTCTATGAGGCATTTTTTATACATTTTTTTTGGATCAGGTTGTTGTGAAGTTGCATGGCTGGGTGGCATGAGATTGAGAAAGAAGACTTCCACATGTTGCCATCTCTCACTTCATAAGAATCCTTGCACTGGACGAAACTCTAGTGTTACCTGGTAACAGGTGAAGTATAAATAGCAATGGTCAGTCATGGTTAAAGAACTGAGCCATGTCTAGATTTTTCCTGTTGTATGATGCCTGTCTGATACTTTTCTCTTCATCTTTGTTCACGTGTACTGTCTTCCTACTTCAGTAAATTTATGAAGAGACCCTTGTCTATTGCACTTCTTTTTTTCTTTTTCTCATTGTAGACAGAAGATGATAGATGCCTAATTCTCTCAACTGTTATGGTGCCACTATAGCTGGTAGGATGATGAATAAACCTTCTGCATCTGGCTTGGCAATTCGTTCAAGGTGGTACATTTCTATTTGTTCAAGGTGGTAAATTTGCACTGTGCAATCAATCCCTTTTTGGTGTGTCTTCCCATTTTGCTTTCCTTTGTTTTCCTTGTTCTGAACTGTTCAATTGATGTCCACTGCAATGAATGTTTGCAGCCATGCCTCCCCTTGGTTGTGGCTAATCAGAGATCTAATTCAACATATGGACTAGGATCTTTGGCTCTGTTCTTTGGTGGCGCAGATGCTTTATGCAGGGATTTGTAAATAAACATGGAAATTGAATGATGATATCAATTATACGAGGCGTAGTTGTGGAGTTGGTAATTGGGTGAATAAGCATAGGGAGGCTTACAATGGTCGCTGCAGATTGTGCTAAAAGAATTTCTATTTTGTAATTTTAAGATAAACCTACTTGGGTGATGTCTGTTTGAAAGTGCAAGCACTAAAAGGTATGTTTGGTTGCCCGGAGATGCTTAGAAAAGCCCAGTTTGAGCCAGGTTGAGGCTGCTTAATGCACAATAGCAGAAGTGCGTTAGAACAGGCGAAAAGTCCATGTGATGAACATGTCATACCATGGCATAGGGCAATGATATATTACTGAAAAATATATAAAGTTTCAACATTTGTCGGTTGAGTTTGTCTCAAGACATAGAGATCGATTTCATAATTATCAAAATCTTGTACAGCACCGTGAAGAATGCTTACAATCCTAACATCTTAATTGAAAGTCTCTTAATTTGCCAGTTCTTTATATATATATATATATATATATATATTCAACTAAGGCCCCTATTCTTAAATGACTTTATTTTTTTAAAAATATCCTTTAACTATGCCCCCTGTTCATCATGTCCTTGCAATCATCTTAGAATCCTATCATCATTTAAAAAGTCTCTCCCTGGTTATGCCTGGTCGCTCGCAATCTCCCATCATCCGGAGTCTTGGTGTTATCATGCGGAGTCCCGGTGTCTCAAGTTGTCAGAGTTCCCGATTTTCATTGTGTCAAACTATTATCCAAAGTTTTCTTTTCCCCTCCAGGGCAGTGCATGTTATGAACTCCGTTCGGGAATCAAACTTCTTCATGCAGGTAGATATTCCCCATCCTTTTGTGATCCAATGAGTGATATACTCCATCCTTTTGGGACTCGTTGAGTGAATTGCTTATGCTCCTTCCAAAGGAAGTTTTACTAGCATTTTCTTTCATTAGTTTTTAAGATCATTGATTTTTGACAAAATAATTGAATTCTATTTATTAACTCACAAGATGCTTAGGAGCAAAATCTTTGCTTGATTCCATTAAGAAAAATAAGCAGCTCAGCGTATGAGGTTCCTGTCATTATGGGGTGTAGGAAGGGTCATATATATGTAACTGGTTTTATTTTAGAATTCCGAGTCCAAGACTTTCAACTTGCAGTGGAGCAACCACCTTACCTGATTCCATGAATTGATAAATTGTTTAGGAACAAAATCCTTGCATGATTCCATGGAGTTACCTCATGTATGCACTCGCACCTTGAAATTTAAGTGCTTGATTTAATGCCAACAAATATTGTCTTGTTGGATCTTGAACTTTAAGTGCTTAGATAATAACTAACTAATATTCGTATGCCTTTTAGATTATGCTTCACTTTTGTTTATATATCCTTTGATTCGGTGAAAAACATACCAGTTGACCATATTTACTCATAGACCTCACCTAAGTCCCAACGCTCAGGGATCTTCAGGGTGTTACGACTTGATGGAAGCATTTAGAAAAAAAAAATTCGGAGAGAATAAAATTGTGATAGTAACAGACAACTAAGTTTCTCGATAAAAAGATGTCCCTTCTTTGTTTGCCACAAGGGATTGTTGCCTGTAGATTAACCTCTGCCGTCAATTAACCAATAGGTAGCTCTGCTTTTGACACAGCAAACACTATAAGGATGCTTCCTTGACAGAAATTAGCAAATTTATCACAAGTTTAATAAGAGATGGGGATATTGGAATGGTAGCTGTTTGGAGAAAGATAGAATGGTGTTATCAAATGCTGATTTCAAACTGATTTAGGAAGATTTAGCTAACTCGAGTAACTCTAGGAGAGAATTCCATACTTTAACTGTCACGCCCCAAATCCGGGACATAACACGGCCATGCTACCAAGGGATGGACCCACGATAACACGAAGCCAAAATTCATCTTCTTAAGTATAATGACAGGTGTATCACAAATAAAGATAATAATAAAGTTCAATTCAATTATTTAATTAAACCAAAACTGGTTCAGAGCATCTAAATCCAGAGATAAAATAATTCAAGTCTTAAAATTCATAATGTCTTCAATCCATAAACATAAACTGAATTCCTAGAGCAAAATTTCTAAACTTGCTTTGCTGATCTCCAAGCTTGGATTCTCTTTCCTTCGATCCTAGCCTTATTTCTCTGTACATAAAGAGAAAACAAAAAGAATATGAGCTACACTAGCTCAGTAAGTAGACTTCCGCTTCCTTACCGGATCAAGCATAAGTTTTCTATGATAATGCATCATTTAGCAAATAACAATTATTGCAAAAATAAATATTTCATAGAGCATATAATAAAACAAGTTATAAGCTCATCATGCATGCATAAATCATGTATATTTCACAATTATGAATCGTAAATCATTTTCATCATGTATTCATGTCATGTTTCAAAACATTGCTCACAGATATTCATGCTAAGGTCACTATTATACCCGTGACAGGGCCATGTTTCTTAATCGACAGAATTCTTAATTCATGTGCCAACTTTATACCCGCTAGCAGGGCCATGTTTCGTGTGGATGCTTGCTCCGGATGTCGACCTTCCCGAAGGGATTCATTCATAGCCATCTGAGAGCCTTTGAAATCATTATATCTTTTTCTTAAAGCATACATATACATAGATGAAAAAAACAATGAAATTCATGTTTCATAATCATACATTTTCATAAGACATATTCATGAAATCAATGCTCATAATAAAACATGCTTTTTCATATCACATATGCCGATCCTTATTTTATGAAAAATTATGATTTCATCAATAGCAATTCTTTGCATAAAAACATGATCATTTAAAATAAATAAGGAGCATAAGATCCACTTACCTCGATCGTCCAGGACCTTTTAATCTTCCTTAAAAGAATCAGACAGTCCTATTTAAAATATTAAATCATTAATAAATTATATATTTTTTAATAAAATTACATAATATAAAGAAATGACCGATTTGATAATCAGTCCAATAAATCTCTCCCTTCGGCTCTAACCTGATTTAAGGTCATAGGTCCCTAAAAGTGAAGAAGATAGCCTAATAAGGGATTCATAGGATTTTTTTTTTTTTTTTTGAGAGGGAAAGTAGAGAGAGAAAGTGGAGAGAGAAAGTGGAGAGAGAATCTTCGTATCTTTTAAAAATGGCAATCATGATTGAGATCATCAGAGGTCATATCAAGGTGACTTAATATAGATTAACCATGATTGATATTATCAATTTCGAAAAAGAATCGGATCGGGATCCGATCTACTGCACGAATTTTGGAGCAGTTCTAGATCATCATATTTTCATCTCGAGTTTATCCTAGGGTTTGTGATGTAATCAGAGAGAGAGAATGACCCTAGAGAGATGAAATCCATAATGAGAGAGAAAGGTCTAGAGAGAGAAAATAGGAAGAAATTTTAGAGAGAGAAAATGTAGAGAGAAGGTAGAGAGAAAAGTCTAATTCTAGAGAGAGAAAGACTTAAGAGAGAGATGAGAAAAACTTTCTCTCACATATATATATATTATTATTTTTCTTTTTTTTAATATATTTATATATATATATTCTTTTTCTTTTTCTTTTTCCTTTTTCTTTTTAGAGAGAGACAATAGAGGGAGAAAGAGAGGGAAAAAGAGGGGAGAAAGGAAAATTTTCTCTTTTCTTATTATTATATTTTTCTTTTCTTTTTTTTTTTCTTTTTCCTTTTTCTTTTCTTTTTCCTTTTTCTTTTCTTTTTCTTTTCTTTTTCCCTTTTTCTTTTCTTTTCTTTTCTTTTCTTCTTCTTCCCGGGCTTTCATTGGGCCGAAACAGGGGACCTTGAGGTCCCTGTGCCTTGATCGGCCAATCACGGCCATCTCATGGCCGGTGGTGGCCGGCGGCAACGGCCGACTCTCCCGGGTTCGGAGAGACCAGGGCCGGCGGTCGGCGTGACCGTCGGCGCCGGAAAATCATAGGAAAGAGGCGGCGAACAGGAGGTTTTCTTCTCCAACTAAATCTGGCGAAACCCGTCGCCGGCCATCGTGCTCACCGGCACGGGAAAGAAGGGAGAGAAGAGAGGGAGAAGAGGGAGACCTTACCACAACCTCCGGTGACCCCCACCGGCGAGAAATCGCGGCGAACACGGGTCGAGGAGTCACGGCTTCAAACGGGAAAATCGGAGGAAATCTCCGACGATCGACGGCGACTGAAGGGTCTACCCAAAGAGGAGAGAGAGGGGTTTCTTATAGGGTTCGTCCTAGGGTCTTTTAATGGCCCTAGGACTCCGATTTTTGATCGGAGAAGAGGAAGACTCCGATCGGGAGTCTTCCTGCTCTGTTTTTCCCTTTTTTTTTTTTTTTTTTTTTTCGGGTGGGCTTTGAACTTGTTTTGGGCCTCAATTGGGCCGGGTTATCACATTAACAAAGAAAAATGATGGTAGACTTATAGGAATCGACTTCGAGAATTCCATTCTTTGCTAGTTCTGTCTTTATCAAATTATTTAACCTTTCACTGTTTGTTGCAAAAAGTTGTCCAAGACTTTTCCAGAGCTATAGAAACACCAGCATCCAGCACATAACTGTAAAAACTTTTAAATAAGAACACATCATGTATATATACCATTTATAGACATAACAAGGATCCAAATAGATCCTTTCTTTTATTGATCTTTGAAAAAACAAATCAAGGGTCTGGTCTACATGGACATGTTTATCTGCATTTTGTCATTGATGTCTACAACTTGTTTACTGCCAACCGCTCTAGGAGTCAATTTATATTTATATGTTAAGAGCTCATATCGTTTGGTTTCTTAAATGGTTTATGCCCTGAATACCAAATCTCAAAGAGTTTACCATGACGAGAACCCAGGTAGTAATGTTGCTATGACCTATGCCAACATGTATCAAACCCAACCAATTAAAATTGCAGACACGTTTTCAATTACTTCCTGGACTGCTAGCTCAAGCTAAATTGCCGAGTCCATTAATTGATGTGCCAGTATAATTTTCTTTATAGTTCTCTTTCGGTCAAACTTAGCCGTAGTCTAATCTCTTTTCAATCCTTGTGTAGTAGAGATTTTTAGATATTATGGTTTCTTTTAAAGAATGAATCAAAAATGCACAATGAGTCACCAATCATCTTGTGATCACACCGCCGTGTGCAATAATTAGTGAATATTCCCTCACCCAAATATATAAACAACCAAATATTTGGTGATGTAATTACAATGTTAATTGATTCTATTGTGGTCAAAGACTTCGGCTTGGTATGTGAGGTATTATCCGTTTTGGTCCATGGGCCTCATAATTAAAAGACGCCTCATATGGGAAGGATAGTTCTTTCTTATATAAGCCAGAGTCTCTTTTATCTCACAATCAATGTGGGACTAATGATATTCTTTCTTTTATACTATAATATAGCCCCTCAGTCAAGAAAAAATCTGTGTACGAATGGAAGGTATATTCTTTCTTATTTTTACCACAACCCCTCAGTAAAGGAGGAGTTTATATACGAATAGGAAATGCTCCTTATTTTTATCACAAACTGGTGTGCGGTTAGAAAGAGGTTCATAGTTGCAGAGGTGGTCTCCTAACTAGCATACTACTGTTGCCATCAAGGGCTTGTGGCTCAGTACGTGAGGTATTATTTATTTTGGCCCATGGGTTTCATGAGTTTGCCCTTCAAAAGATGCATCATATGGGAAGAATGGTCCCTTCCTATATAAACTAGATTTCCTCTTGACTCATAACTAATATGGAACTAATGATGCATCCTTTTTATACCACAACAGATTCAAAATTTTTCTCCTTATGCACATTTATTATAACTAGTTTACAGAAAAAAATCGCATCTCATGTGATATAATTACAACCAAACAACTGCTCCATGACCTTACTCTATTTATTTCCCGAACTCAAAATAAAAGTACAAGCAAAATAGTCCATAATTATTTCTACTTCTTCTTCCTCCTATTCTTCTCTCTCTCTCTCTCTCTACTTCTTCTTCCTCCTATTCTTCTCTCTCTCTCTCTCTCTCTCTCTCTCTCTCTCTCTCTCTCTCTCTCTTTTAGTTTTAATTCTCTTATTACTTGTTACTTTTTGAATGGAAGTTATTAAAGATGCTAATGAACCAGGCCCTTGAATTTTCAAAATGTTGAATATGTCCGATTCGATGACTTGACCCAAAGTAGTAAAAGATTAGGCTAGTGAATTGTAGGTTGACATCACTGTTCCTCAGATTGTATCAGATATTGGAATAGATGTATAACCTTTCTTTAAAAAAAGTTCGAGTATGTGATTAATGAGAGAGGTGTCCATGCAACTACATGAAACTATGATTCAACAATCCTCATATTTATACCATGAAATCTCATCTCTCAGTCTCTTTGCTTATCATTTGATCTCAATCCAAAACCTACATTGTCACACCCCCCGATCCGAGATTGTGAATCGAGGATCATGACAACCACCGCATACTCATAGAAAACTCTTCCTATAAGCATGCAAGGCATCTCATCATACTATCCTAAAACAACAGCGGAATAATTAGTCAATAATTTAAATCTAAAAACATAACGACCTAAATTTTTTCTTTAATATCTCAATAAATTCAACAATGATTCATAGGCCTTACATCAAATTCAATAAGACTTTCAACATAAAATAAAAGTATAGAGATTCTGCTTCTGATCACTCTTCCATTCATATCTTGTATCATCTTAATTCCTCAACATCTGTAAAAACAGTAAAATAAGAGATAATGAGCTAGACAGCCCAGTAAGCAATGATCACTTCTCAACAGATTTCATCAAGCATTTAAGTAAATAATCATTTATAGAAAATAAGTATATAGAGTTCATCAATTCGAAATCAATTTTAATTATGCAACATAATTCATGCCAAATTCATCTCTTTTTCGAAAATTCAAGTTTCTTTCCAGATTTCAATTTCTTTCGTTCTTCAATTCTTTTCGTCAACCATGAGCTATGACCACATTTTTCCTGTGGCAGGGTCATAACACCGTGTATCTTCTTGCGGTGAGGTGCGAATCATCTGACAGCAAAGTCCTTCGGAATCACTAGTCTCTCTGGCGGTTTGTCGCTGGTCTCTCTGGTGACGTAAACCCTCAGGACAAATCAATTGCCAACATATATGCCCCCATTGGCAGAGTCCTTTACATAGTCAGGTTGTTAATTCATATTGTTTCTTATATCATAATTCTTTATAAATCATGTTTCATATTCTAATTTTGATAATAAAACATATAATCATGTAGTATTGAAATCAATCAATATAATGCATCATGAAATCAATATGTTCAATCATGCTTCATCATAACATTTCAAATAAGATATTTTCATAACAAAATACCATTCATCCAATTCATGCATCGTTTCACAAATCATGTCAGAAAAATACATTATAATTTATCGATAAATCTAGAAAAAGTGAAACATTACTTACCTCGAATGCATTCCAATAAATTCACATAATTTTATAAATTTTCTTTCAAAAATTCTGTTCGTAGATCATATTGCGATATCCTATGATCAAACATCCACAATCCTATCAGAATCAATTTCAATAATTAGAAAGAATACGAATACCATATTTCAACAGTTTAGATTGGGTCCGATCATCTAATTTCATCTAATCAAAATCTAATTAGGACTTAAACGATCCAAAGTTTGACTATCAGATCAAATCGGATTCGAAGTGATAGGATCGAGATTTCTTCATCGATTTCATAAAATCAAGTAGAGAGAGACAATTAGAAGAGAGAGAATTCATGAAGTGCAATTCGAATTGATCAGGCGACACAATCCAACATTACGATTGATCCAATATCTTGATTGGTGAAATCAACATGATCAAATCAAGTCACGGCTAGATCGAAATCCTGGATGATCAAATCTAAAGATTCATGATCTGATTAAGGTGGGTGCCAGTACGCTGTCTGACAACCATGGATCAGGGTTCTTCATTAGAATCAGATCAGGACTATTAAAAAAAATTTCTTCATTCACTAACCTTTTTAGAGAGAGAATCAATCAAGAGAGAGAATATTTTAGAGAGAAAAAATTTTAGAGAGAGAAAATTTATCTTGAATTCTTCAGACAATATGATTCAACAAATCCGATCGATCAGATCAAATCATGCTCAGATTATCATGTGGATAATTCAATAAAATCATAAAAAATAGAATCTTAAAATACCTGATCTGATCAAAGTGGATGTCGATGTACCGTCCGACGATCACAGATCAAAAATCTATCACGAGGATCATTTAAATTCATCATCATTCTTCTCAAAATTTTAAAAATCTTAGGAGAGAGAAATAATCTAGAAAAAAAATTTTAGAGAGAGAAAGTAGAGAGAGAAAATCTAATTCTAGAGAGAAAAAATACTACTTCAAGCTGAAGGGAGAAAGGGAAGAGAAAGAAACTCTCTTTCTCATATTTTATTACTTATATCATTATTTATTAATTAATTTATTTTATTTTTTTCTTCTTTTCTTTCTTTTTTTTCTTTTTCTTCACGAAAGAGAGAGGAGAGAAAATCCTATTTATTATTATTATTATATTATTATTATTTTATTATTTTTCTTTTTTTTCTTTTTTTTTTCTTTTTTTTTCTTTTTCTTTTCTTTTCCTTCTTCTTTTCTTTTTCTTTTTCTTCCTTCTTCTTCTTTTTCTTTTCTTTTTCTTTTTCCTTCTTCTTCTTTTTCTTTTCTTCTTCGGGCTCTTTCTTGGCCGAAACAGGGGACCGACAAGTCCCCTCCTTGGAGTTCCGACCGGTGGCGCAGCCGGCATGGCACTACAAGAAAATTGATTTTTTGCGACGAAATTGTAGCGACGAAATATTTTTCGTCGCAAAAAAGTAGGCTTTTGCAACGAAATTTAAATTTCGTCTCCAAAAATAAGGTATTTGCGACGAATAAAATTTCGTTGCAAAAAGTTATATCTTTTGCAATGAATTTTTTTTTTTTGTTGCTAGAAGTTCATTTTTAGCGACGAAATTTTTTTTCGTTGCAAAAATCAATTTTTTTGGCGACGAAATATTTTTTTTCGTAGTTAAAAATTTATTTTTTGCGACAAAAAAAAATTTTGTCGCCAAAAAATTATATTTTTTACGACGAAATTGATTTTTCGTTGCTAAAAAAAATGAGTTTTGCGACCAATTTTATTTGTATTTAGCGACGAAATTATTGCGTCGATAAATTTTATTTTATTAAAAAAATTTTGAATTTTTTGCGACGAAACTTTAAATTTCGTTGCTAGAAATAATTTTTAGCGACGAAAGTTTTTTCATCGCAAAAAAATTTTTTTTTTGACGACGGAAAAATTTTTCGTTGCTAAATTTTTTTTTGCGACGAAAATATTTACGTCGCCAAAAATTGAATTTTTAGCGACGAAATATTTGTTTCGTTGCGAGAAACTTGATTTTCCGATCATTTGCGACGAAATTAAATTTTCGTTACCAAAAATTAATCATTTGCGACGAAGCTATTTTGGTTGCAAAAAATAAAATTTTTTGCGACAGAATTTTTTGTTTTAGCAACGAATTTATTTCGTCGCTAAATACCTTTGTATTCTGCCCTAAATTAAAAAAAACCCGCTTGATCTGCTCCCTCCCGGCCCGATCTCCGTCGTGGTCATCCTATTCTTCTCCCTCCCCGATCTCCGGCTACAGTCGTCGTTCCCCGGTCACCAGTCGTCCTTCCCGGTAAGTCCTCTCCCTCCCCGCCACCATCCTTTCTCTCTCTCCCTCTCCACCGCCGTCGAGCCCTCCCTCCCCGCCACCGTCGCCGCTCGAGCCCGCCCCCCGTCGCTGATCGAGCCCACCTCCCAGCTTGCCGGCCATCTCCCTCCCGCCTCGCCACCCTCTCCTCCGCGCACCGAATCCTCCCTCTTCTCTGCCTCCTTCCCTCCGGTTCCCTCCAATCCGTCGAAACCCTAACCCTCCAATCCATAAAACGAAGGTGGCGGCCACCTCTCCTCCCTCCCTTTCCTCCTCCTTCCATACTTTTCTCCTATTCTTCCTCGCCGGCCGCCGCCGAAATGACTACCTCCTCCTCCTATTCTTTTTTGTGGCGGTCGGTGCTCAGGGAAAAAAAAAAAAGGGCTGAAGAGAGGATAAAAAACCCGACAGAAGCTGCCTCCTTTGGTTTTCGTTTGCTGCTGCGACTTCCCCCTCGCTTCATTCTCCCGTTCGGGTACCGATTCGGTTACGAAAGTCGTTGCTTCCTCTCTCTCCTCTCGCCTTCGTTTTCTAATTCTGGAGGTGTGTATAGATTTATGCTTCGTTTTTTCTTTCTACGCGTTGTTAGAATAATTCAAAGTCGATGGGTCGAAGATGAGTACCCTTTCCTTTGGTTTAATTGATTCAAGATTTCTGTGAAAATAAGGGGGTTCATCTTCTTAAAAGGGCCAATTTGATGGTGTCCTTGGTCATCTGGTATTCGTTGCCCGCTTCCTTTACTCGTTTTGGCTCTGGAATTGGGCGTTCTTTGAGGACTTCTTTTTCCTCTATTCTTATTTATACTGTCTAGAACCTTAATGGAACCGATATAGAAGGGTAATAGCAGGTGATTCTTTGGTGCTTTTTTGCTATTTAATTTGTTGATCTGTAGCTTTCAGTCCGTGCTATGTTTTTAATCTTAGTGCTATGTTATCTTGTGTTCTAATTGGGGGATCTTGTTCTATTTCCTTGTTTGTTACCGAGGGTTGATTAGATTGGAGATACAAGCTTTAGTTTTTGCTGATTGATGATCATAGCGTGGGGTTGTCATGCCATATTTGAGTCTAAACCTAATTTGAAAACCTAATTTTGTTTTTAAACCATGATATAATATAATCTAAACCGATTGTACAAAGATAACCGCGGAGATTGGCAAGAGATAAATGAACGGACAGGGAAGTCTTAAAGTATTATCTGTCCAGTGAATGTCTATTACCAAGTCCCAACAGGATACACCAAATTTTGTTTAAGTTTGCTGTGAGTTTTTGAATGTTATGGATTGGCCCATGAATTCTCAATCACTTTATTGATTCCAAGGTTCGAAAGATATCAGTCTGGATTTAGGTTTCAGTCCAGCCAAATGAGTATTGATTCTGGTATATTAGTTGTTCAAGATAATACAAAACACAAGGGGGATAACTGGAATTTCCTTTCTATGCCACTATTTTCTCACTAGGTTTGATGTAAGTTTGAACAAAAGAAACTAATGCACCTTATTTGTCGGCCAACCACCATCTGTTGCTGATACTTTGCATGAAGCGAACCAGAATTCATGAGCACGTGAAAGATTCGACATAAATAATATCTTGGATGATATGACTATGGCACATGCTCACCATTTATGATGGCAGTGCTTGATAATTTTCGTGTATCCACACACTTACATCGATAAAAGGGAAAAGCATTACAAAGAAAATAAATGGGACTTTTCTTTTCAATGAACACCTTGTCTTCATCATCCCTCACATAAGTTATCTCAAGTGTGATCCCTGCAACAATTTATAAGCTATGGTCTTCAGCTAATCTATGAAGTGCTGGTTTCCATTTAAAACTAACATAAACAAGGAATTGCTTATAGGACCTGGTAGCCACTCATAATATGTCCATGTGCTCTAGCCCTTGTCAACCCATGAAAGCTATCACAGTGCTATGACTACTTAAATCCTGAAAATAATGTGTATTTTAACAACAGAGAGATTTCGTTTTAGATCTGTTGGTTACATTGATTGTACAGTTACAGTTGTGCTATGTCATATGTTTTTTATATCACAACATGTATATATGCAAACTTTTCTATCTGTTGATGTATACATTGAGGTGTGCAAGCATGTATAAAATTCTGTCATGATAAAATGACTGACGAGTTATGTATATGTTAATATTATATTGCATTTTTGTCTTGACTTATGGCCTGCAATTTATAGTTCAATCTATTGATGATAAGGGCTTCTGTTCTTGTTGAGTCAAGCACAAACTCTTTATCTGACGAAGGTCAAGAACTCTGCCAAAGGGAAGGTATTGATGAGGGCCTTGTATGGAGTGATGGTTATGACTATATTTATTTGTGGTGTCTTTGCTGCAGCATTATCAGGTTGCTCCGCACTATTGATGGATTTGCATGTTTCTGACAAGTTCTTGTGGGCTGAGGCCTTCAGTGACTTGCAAGGTGTTGTGAATGAGGAAATTAGGAGTCAATTTTCAAGCAGAAAGGTTACCATATTGAAAGAGCTGGATGCAGTTGAAAAATATGCAGAGAGATTACATGCTTTGACAAGTTGTGTTAACGGCAAAGATGAGACTTTACTGCAAAGCAGTTGGCGGAAAGAAGAAACATTACTACAGAGCAATGGTTTCAAACACGAGGAAATAGGTACACTGGCAAAAATTATAGACCAGGAAAAAAGGGAAAGATTGCAGGAGTCCGTTTCAAATCTAGCTGAAGGAACACAGAGGCTTACTGATGGGCTTGATCTTCTGTCAAAGCAAGTGAGGGACTTCTTCCAAATTGTTCTGACAGGACGTGATGCTTTGCTTTCTAACCTTAGGGTATCTAATGCAACACAAGAAAGTAGTGTAGACTAGATCAGAGTCATGAGGTGGTCAGATTGCTCTATGAAATGTTAGTGTTCTTTTGTTGGTGTGTGCTGTAGATTCTCCTGAAAATCTCACATGATGTTGTTCATGAATGAGAAAATATAAGGTTTGCTTTGTTATTGTGTATATTGTATATGTGATATTTGTAATCTGAACAATGCTATAAATATGGCAAGGTTTTTTACATCCATTTCCGTCGTTGTTATCTGCCAGTCATTTTCCCTGTATCATTGCTTTTGCAATTTGTTTTGAAGTGATTTTGAAAATATCAGTATTGTGGTGTAATGTGCCATCTATGTTTTACTCGGATATCTCACAAAACATCCTGGTGTCTGTTGCAACAAATGTTGGTCTAGTTGAGAATGTGTGGGTAGTTTATGTCATCAACTGTGCAATGTGATGATGTCGATCATCTCCAGACTATTCATTGCGACGAAATTTTTTATTTCGTTGCTATTTTGGCGACGAAAGTCTTAATTTCGTCGCTAAAAATTATAATTTTTTACGATGAAATTATTATTTCATCGTCATTATAGCGACGAAATTTTTTTTTCGTCGCAATTTTTGCGACGAAATTATTTCGTTGCTATTTTTGCGACGAAAAAAAATTCCGTCGTTAAAAATTTAAACTTTTTGCGACGAAATTTTTATTTCGTTGCAATTATCGCGACGAAATTATTATTTCGTCGCCATTATAGCGACGAAATTTTTTATTTCGTCGCCCTTTTAGCGACGAAATTTTTATTTCGTTGCTATTATAGCGACGAATTTTTTTTTTTCGTCGCAATTATAGTGACGAACATTTTTTTCGTCGTAATTTTTGCGACGAAATTTTTGCGACAAAATTTTTTGCGACGAAATCTGTCGCTAAGTTTTGCGACGAAATTTATTTTCGTCGCAAAAAATAAGAAAAAATTTTTTTAAATCAAAATATTTAGCGACGAAATTTTTTTTCGTTGTAATTTTAGCGACGAAAATTTAAGCTCTTGCGACAAAATATTTTTGTCGCTAATATAGTACATAACTTCGTCGTCTGGGTTTACTATTTTTTGCGACGAAATAAAATATTTTCGTCGCTAAGGTCTTTTGCTACGAGGCTTTCTCTACAAATTTTTAGCGACGATATATTTCGTCGCAAATAGTTTTAGCGACGAAAATAAGATTTTTAGCGACGAAAAAATTTCGTCGCAAAAAATCAAATTTCTTGTAGTGTGGGGCGACCGTCGACAGGAGGGGGCGGCCCAACGACAAGAGGAGGGCCAAACCGATGGTCGGCGGTGACCACCGACGTCGAAAATCAAAGAAAAATGGGCAAAAATAGAGGTTCTTCTACAACAAAATTCGACGACTCCGGTCACCGACGAGCGTGCACACCGATACGGGAAGAAAAAGGGAGAAGAGAAGAAGGGGAGGAGGCTTACCTCCGACGCCTGCAAGGCTTTTCCGGCGAGCAATTGGACGGGCACAGGGACTGTCTTCCGCGGTGGTTTTCCGACGACTGCCGCCGACTGGGCTTAGGATCTTCGGTGGAAGAGAGAGAGGAGGGATCTCCTCCTTAAATAGAGCGAGAGGAAGGATCTTTTTCGACTCCGATTGGGAGCCGGCGAGAGGAGGAAGAAGACTCCCTTCAGGAGTTCTTCTCCTCTGTTTTTTTTTTGTTTGGGCATTGGTGGGCTGGGATTCTTACTCGGGCTGGGCCATCACATTCTTCCCCTCTAAAAAAATTTCGTCCTCATAATTTTTCTTGCTTGAGCCTTCATAGTTTCTTACTTGAATCTTATCCATAAATATTTCAATATTCTAATTCTTGATATAAATTCATTCTTAAATCATTTCATAAGAAAAAGTCGGTACATCAATATCTATCTGAAATAGAATCATTCATTTTCTTTTTATCAAGACCAACATCTCAAAGATTTTTAATATTTCAAGAATTTTGAAATTATGCTCTCATTCCCTATAAAATAATGTTCAATACCTTATGACTAGATCAAAATCAAATCTATCTCTTGTGAATAGAAGAAAATCAATATCTTAATTCTTGAATAAGAATTTTATTTTTCATCATCATTTATTTATTTTTTAAAATATTATCCATTCTTAATTCCAACCCATCATAAGATAGGAAAAACATACTTATGTGAATCATATGATGACATCCCAATCAATCAAAATTCAAAAAAATATTTTCTCTTATTCGTACTTTCAAAAGTTGAAGATTTATCATTTCAATCTCATTCTCGAACTTTTGATATTTTAATTCTCGATACAACTTCATCATTAAGTCATTTCATAAAGATCAATATCACTATTGTTGATTGAATCAATATCACTATTTCTAGTCATCAAAATTTTCTTACTCAAACCCTCAAACTCTTAAATATTTTAATTTTTGAAGCAAATTTTATCATTAAGTCATTCCATAATAAAAATCAATAACTCAAAAATTGATCTAAATCAAAACTATATTTTTCTTATAATCAAAATCAATGTCTCTATTCTAAGTAAGTATATCAATTTTCTTTATCTAAACATTAACAACTCTTAATAAATCGATTCATTATCAAATTAAATTATAAATAACTCCAATCCATCTTTTGTAGAATAATCGTCAATATCAATAGATAATCTCAATCTTTTTTATTCAGTCAGAGAAATAATAATGATCAAAAGAGTCCAAACTTCAAATTTTATTATACCCTGGAGATAAATATTTGAGTATAATAATCTAAGATCGAAATCATTATTCGATAAATAATCTTAAATTCTTTCAAATAAATAGAGAATTATAAAATTTAATTCTAGGATAGAGAAAATTTATCTCTAAATATTCTAAATTCAAAATAAAAAATCAAAGATCCACTCATCCTAGAATTAGGATGCTAATTATTTTTTTAGCATAGTAGGTGGAAGCACTACTTTAAAAATTACATTAGGATATCTAAAATAATTTAAAATTTTTAAAATATTATTCTTTCTAATATCAATAAATTTCTTGTATCAAACCATATCATCTATCATAATTCTTTAACTCAAAGGGTCAATATTCCTGACTTACTCAAAATAATCCAGATTACCATGCTTCCGCTGCGCACTCTGATCTAACAATCAAAATTTCTTAGCTTCACCAAAAAAATTTTGATCAAATTATTTCTTTACCTTATTAATAGAAAAAAAAATTAAAATTTTAAATTTCAATTGAAGCCAAAGATTAGCTTCTGATTCTCATTCATACTTCTACTGGTATACAATAATCTTGATTAACCCTTGAGTCCAATATCATATTTAAACCATCATATAGATTTACTATAATCAATATGAATCAAATCTTAATTCTCATATCAATTCAATTCGATAATTTTCAAACAAAAAATCTTTATAAGTCAAATTAATGAAGAAAAAAAAATCCTTCGATGCTCCACCAAATTTGGACATAATCAGAATATATAAGAACTTCAAATCATTATTTTTTTTCTAAAATTTTTATAATCAAAATCTTTAATATCTATCACGTATCTTTTCACAACGATCATACAAGCCTCAAAAATCAAATCTCCATTTAATAGTAGATTCAATTAGGGACCTCGTTAACAAAAGTAAAGGAACTCCATATCAATTCCTAAATTCAAAATTTTTAAATTGTAAATTCACATGGATCCCTTAATCTGAAATAAATATAAAGCAGATCTTTTATCTTAATCTAAAGATATCAATTTTTCATTAACAACCTCAACAATAATATCAAAAAATCTCTTGATCAACTTAGATACGAAATCTTTAAATTGAAATTTCATACACATCATGTAGTCTCTAAGAGACATAATAAGATCTATTATCTAGATCTAAGGATGATGATTAAAGATTTCAGTACAATGAATATTCTACAATCTCATAATCGATTTCATCAATAAGAAATAGGTTTCTTTGCAATATCCTCAAATATGCATTCATCCTAATATGCCACTTTATATATAATCCACATACCAAATTTAATTTCGATAAATATTTCAATCAGGCATTATAAAAGATTTTTCTTAGTCCATCTTGGAACAATATTTTATCGTCAAATCTTTATTTGCCAATAATAGTCAACTTCTCAACTAGAAGTAATATCATAGTATTATTCTCACATCGAATTTGAACTTACGATTTACTTGAATAACCAATGATCAAATTAATAACCATAATGCACAATAAAATTTTATATCAATCCTTTTGTAATTACTTTCAATCAAAATCTAACTAATCATATAATGATCAGTAGATCATCCATCATATTTCAAATTCTATATGTCATAATCTCTTGTGATCCTTTCATACATAATCTCAATATTTAATCAAAATTTTTAAATATTTCTCCCACTACAATCATCAAAGATCTACACTATAATGTCCTAGTGTCTATCCACTTACACCCATTCTATATCTGATTCTATGTTTCATAATTCATCCACTTATGCTCTGATACCATATTAATTGTCACGCCCCCGATCTGAGATTGTGAATCGAGGGTCATGACAACCGCCGCATACTCATAGAAAACTCTTCCTATAAGCATGCAAGGCATCTCATCATACTATTCTAAAACGACAGCAGAATAATTAGTCAATAATTTAAATCTAAAAATATAACGACCTAAATTTCTTCTTTAATATCTCAATAAATTCAACAATGATTCATAGGCCTTACATCAAATTCAATAAGACTTTCAACCTAAAATAAAAGTATAGGGATTCTGCTTTTGATCACTCTTCCATTCATATCTTGTATCATCTTAATTCCTCAACATCTGTAAAAATAGTAAAATAAGAGGTAATGAGCTAGACAGCCCAGTAAGCAATGATCACTTCTCAACAGATTTCATCAGGCATTTAAGTAAATAATCATTTATAGAAAATAAGCATATAGAGTTCATCAATTCGAAATCAATTTTAATTATGCAACATAATTCATGCCAAATTCATTTTTTTTTGAAAATTCAATTTCTTTCAGATTTCAATTTCTTTCGTTCTTCAATTCTTTTCATCAACCATGAGCTATGACCACATTTTTCCTGTGGCAGGGTCATAACACCGCGTATCTTCTTACGGTGAGCTGCGAATCATCTGGCAGCAAATCCTTCGAAACCGCTGGTCTCTCTGGCGATTTGTCGCTGGTCTCTCTGACGACGTAAATCCTCAGAACAAATCAATTGCCAACGTATATGCCCCCATTGGCAGGGTCCTTTCCATAGTCAGGTTGTTAATTCATATTGTTTCTTATATCATAATTCTTCATAAATCATGTTTCATATTCTAATTTGATAATAAAACATATAATCATGTAGTATCGAAATCAATCAATATAATGCATCATGGAATCAATATGTTCAATCATGCTTCATCATAACATTTCAAATAAGATATTTTCATAACAAAATATCATTCATCCAATTCATGCATCGTTTCACAAATCATGTCAGAAAAATATATTATAATTTATCGATAAATCTAAAAAAAGTGAAACATTACTTACCTCGAACGCATTCCAATAAATCCACATAATTCTATAAATTTTCTTCCAAAAATTCTGTTCGTAGATCATATTGCGATATCCCATGATCAAACATCCACAATCCTATACAGAATCAATTTCAATAATTAGAAAGAATACGAATACCATTTTCAACGGTTTAGATTGGGTTCGATCATCTAATTTCATCTAATCAAAATCTAATTAGTATCTAAACGATCCAAAGTTTGACAATCAGATCAAATCAGATTGAAGTGATAGGACCGAGGTTTCTTCATCGATTTCATAAAATCAAGTAGAGAGAGAAATTAGAGGAGAGAGAATTCATGAGGTACAATTCGAATTGATCAGGCGACACAATCCAACATTACGATTGGTCCAATATCTCGATTGGTAAATCAACATGATCAAATCAAGTCATGGCTAGATCAAATCATGGATGATCAAATCTAAAGATTCATGATCTGATTAAGGTGGGTGCCAGTACGCTGTCTGACAACTATGGATCAGAATTCTTCATTAGAATAGATTAGGACTATTAAAAAAAATTTCTTCATTCACTAACCTTTTTAGAGAGAGAATCAATCAAGAGAGAGAATATTTTAGAGAGATAAAATTTTAGAGAGAAAAATTATCTTGAATTCTTCAGACAATATGATTCAACAAATCCGATCGATCAGATCAAATCATGCTCAGATTATCATGTGATAATTCAATAAAATCATGAAAAATAGATTCTTAAAATACCTGATCTGATCAAAGTGGATGTCGGTGTACCGTCCGACAATCACAGATCAAAAATCCATCACGAGATCATTTAAATTCATCATCATTCTTCTCAAAATTCTAAAAATCTTAGGAGAGAGAAATAATCTAGAGGAAGAATTTTAGAGAGAGAAAGTAGAGAGAGAATGTCCAATTCTGGAGAGAAAAATACTAGTTCAAGCTGAAGGAAGAAAGGAAGAGAAAGAAACTCTCTTTCTCATAGTTTATTATTTATATCATTATTTATTAATTAATTAATTTTATTTTTTTCTTTCTTCTTTTCTTTCTTTTTTTTTTCTTTTTCTTTACGAAAGATAGAAGAGAAAATCCTATTTATTATTATTATATTATTATTTTATTTTTTATTTTTTTTTTTTCCTTTTTCTTTTCTTTTTCTTTTTCTTCTTCTTCTTCTTTTTCTTTTCTTTTTCTTTTTCCTTCTTCTTCTTTTTCTTTTCTTCTTCGGGCTCTTTCCTGGCCGAAACAAGGACCGACAAGTCCCCTCCTTGAATTCCGACCGACGGTGCAGCCGGCATGGGCGACCATCGGTAGGAGAGGGAGCGGCCCAACGATAAGAGGAGGGCCAAACCGGTGGTCGGCGGTGACCACCGACGTCGGAAATCAAAGAAAAATGGGCAAAAATAAGGTTCTTCCGTAACAAATCCGGTGACTCTGATCGCCGACGAGCGTGCACACCGGCACGGAAAGAAAAAGGGAGAAGAGAAGAAGGGGAGGAGGCTTACCTCCGATGCCGGCGAGCTTTTCCGACGAGCAATTGGACGGGCACAGGGACAGTCTTCCGTGGTAGTTTTCTACGATTGCCGCTACTGGGCTTAGGATCTTCGGTGGAAGGGAGAGAGGAGGGATCTCCTCCTTAAATAGAGTGAGAGAAGGGATCTTTTCCGATTCCGATTGGGAGCCGACGAGAGGAGGAAGAAGACTCCCTTCGGGAGTTCTTCTCCTCTGTTTTTTTTTTTTTTTTTTTTGACTTTGGTGGGCTGGGATTCTTACTCGGACTGGGCCATCACATACATATCAATAGCTAGTCTTATTTGGGAAGGGGGAAGGGAGTTTGGAGCAGCAGCTGGTGATTGTATTATCCCCAAAAAAAGGAGAATCACCTTGCAAGTGGGTTATATTATGCACCATGGTTTTAAGGATTGCATCTCCTGCGAATTCTTTAAACTCATCTTCTATACCATATTCTCTTCTCTTCATTTAGAAGTTGGTCAGGTGAGAGAATGAGAATATTTAATCCATGGATTAGAATAAAACTTCATCGAGCAGATGATGTTATCCCAATATATGCATGTGGCAGACGATGATAGTTTGATCATGATTCTTTTCATGATCGATTGACTATGAAAATTTTATCCCGTGGGGATTAGCTCTGGACGTCTGGCTTCAGAACGAGCCGGGTTATAAAGCCCCAGAAAGCTTTGTTTCGGCCCATTAACGAACCAGATGAAAGCCGTTAGCGGGCCTAATCTGTTAGTGCGAGGCCCATGACCAGCCCAACCCCAAGCCACGAAGGTAGGAAAGAGAGAGAGTGGAGGAAGACTCCCATCGGGAGTCTTCTTCTCCATTCTACTTCCAATGGAGGGAGTTGGGAGTCTTCTTCTCTCCGTAGTCGAACTCCCTCAATCACTTGGAGACTTGCATCCGCCTTTAAAAGACCACCTCCCTTCCCTCTAAGGCTCCACCACGAGTACCGGCCCTCTTTTCTCCCTCTTTCTTTCCCTTCTTCCTTCTGCCAGATTCTTCTCACCAGAAATCGACGGCGGAGAGCGCCTCCGGAGCCCAGGTAAGCCCGGCCTTCTTCTCGTTTTCTGTCTCTTCTTCTATAGAAGGCCTTAAACTACCGCCGCCAGTGGAGAAATTCGCCAGAAATCAACCAAATCCCACTTCCCCTGCTTTTTGGGCACTTCTCTCCCTTTTTCCGGCCGATGGCGCCGGTTCCCTTCGACACCGAACTCCCGGCCGACATCCTCGACTTCTCTAGTTTCCTCCACGATGGAGACAAGATGAACCCGGGCTTCCCCTGTTTTTCCAAGTATTCCTCTTGTTTTGTCGTCGGCCGGTCTCCGAGACCTGCTGTCCACCGCCTCCCGCATCCGGCAATGCCTAGACGCCCGCTGCCCGACCTCCGTCTGCGCCGCCGCAGCCACCGGACCACTGACCACCCTTCTTACCCTGGTTTGTCAGGAAGGAAGGAGAAAGAGGTGGAAAAAATGGAGAGAGAAACCCAGTCCTCCTCCCTTTTCTCCTTCTAAGTTGGTCCATGGTGCCGGCCTCCTTTTGTGGACCCCCGGCCGATCCTTGATAATAGAGTCGTAAATCGGCCCGTGCCAGGGAGTGTTGGACCCTACGTAGAGGCCCATCTCTTTTTTCGATGGATCCAAATTGACCCAACAATTTTGAACCATCTTGGTGCTCGAGCAGCCTATCAGACTAACCACCTCTCTGCCTGTTGACTATTTTTGAAAACCACTATTGATGATCCCTGTTAGATGATCTTAGCCTTAATCAAGTTTGCGCTTCATAATTTATCAATTGAGTCGCTTAAATCTGACCCACTCGGAGCCATGATGACCCGGCCAATTGTCTCCCCTTTTTATTATTTAATTATATTAAATTCATCAAATAAAAATTAATTATATTTTTAATATTTTAAATAGGCTTAGTAGACTTGTGTGATGAAGTTTGAAGGTCCGAGATAAATGAGGTAAGTAAATCTTATACTTCTCCTTTGTTTTTAAATTATCATATTTTTTATACATATGGTTTGCCATTGATGAAATCATATTTTTCTTAAAATAAAGGATTGACATGTGTGACATAAAAAATCATATTTTATTATAAACATTAGTTTCATGAATATTTTTAATGAAAAAAATATGTTTATGAAGTATGAATCTTTACATGTTGTTTAGTATTTTTTAATTTACTTATATGTATATTTAAAAAAGATATAAATATTTTAAAGACTGATAGAGAGCTATATATGACCTCTTAGATTTAGAAAAATTGATCCAAATTTAGCATCCATACGAAACATGATCTTACCAGTGGATATAAAGTCTGCATATAAAATATGAAACTCTATCAATTACGAAATATAGCTCTATTCAGATATAAAATGACCATAACATGAAAATCTATAAGTAATATTTTAAACTATGATATGAATATATAGGAAAAAAATATTTATAATTTTATTTATAATTATATTTATAAAATATTTATGATTTATTCATGTATGATTAGTTTTATGATTTGCTTTATTATATTATACTATGAAAAGGTCTATTTGCAATTATTGTTATTTTCTCTAAATGATATATTGTTAATATAAAAACTTATGCTTGATCCAATAAGGTAGTGTAAGTATTACTTATTGAGTTGTGTAGTTCATATCTCTTTATCCTTTTTCTTTTTCAGAGGAAGAAGGTCATAGGAGCAAAAGATGTTTTAAGTATAGGGTTTGCGCTAGCAAACTTGGTAAATCTTGTAACATAACTTCAGTTTATTAGTTACTTATGACTTTGTACTAAGTGATTTTATGAAATTTGAGGATTATGAGTTTTGATATTTATATCTAGATTTAAACGTTCTGAAACAACATTTGTTTAATTATTTAATAAATGATAGATTTGAACACTTTATTTTCTTTGAGATTATGATTGTTGTCTTTGTGTTATTATAGGTGGTATCCTTAATAGCATAGCTATGTTATATTCTGGATTTGGGGTGCTAGCAAGTTGGTATATACTTGTGGCTTATGATTGCGTTTATGTTTTTGCCGGCTCAACTCAAGCCAATAAACTTGATGGAGTGGTAAATTAAATAGTAGGTTACGAAAAGCCTCTTGAGATTTTTATTTATTACACTTACACGTGATAGTTTATAAAACCTACTCTTACATCTACTTCCATTAATGGTATTAGTAAAACTATTTACATCATATAAAAAGCCAAAATTATCCTTGAGTGGGAAAGAGGATGACTCTTTTTTTTATACATTTATGGGTAGCTGTTATGTCGGTTAATGTTAACGATTTGATTAATATTCTGTTAAGATATGAGTTAAAGTACTGGATAAAGTTAAACTTTATGAGGATAAGAATAAATTTTTTAAATCATTGGATGTAAGTATAATTTATCTCTAATCTCAAGAGAATTTTTGTAATTTATTCTAAATTAAAAGCTCCACTTGAGTGGATCTAAATCAAATATAAATAGATTAGCTTGGGTTTGACTTTTTTTTAAAGAAAAAAAGAAACCTAATGCGGATATAAATCAGTTTGATTTCTTGAATCATTTCAAAACATGATTTGACCTCAATTTCAAGTTCCTTGAAGGATTTAGGATGAAAATAACGTATGTTTCTAATAGCAAGTATATTAATCTCTCTCACCGGGGCCTAACTACAGGTCTCCAAACTAGTGGGCTGGATCTGCAATACAGTTGATTGCAAGGTCAAGATCAAATAAATCTTTGGACATTACCCCTTCACTTGAGGCATACTTTTTGATGCGACACAAGCATTATCTTATGGATGGCATATTTTTAAAAACACCTTTTCTTTTTAAATGAAGTTCTCAAGAGTGAGTAAAAAATAAGTTTGTTGTAAACAAACACAATAATTAGTCATGAGTTATAGCATCATCATAAACATACATATGAAATGTCCTATCTCATTCATAAATTATGAAAATACCTTGTCCGTATCAAATTTTAAGTCCAGTTGATTAATGAATAATACGATATGTACAAACATATTGATGGATAGAGGCGCACAACCTATTGTCTTCCTTGAAGACAATAATAAATGGAGAAGTTGTAAAACATATAATTGGAAGAGGCAAAAGAGTTATCTTCTGTAATCTTTCTATTAATGCTCTCGAAATATATGCCTTTTGTTGTGCATATCTCTGTATTCATAGAGTTATCTGTTGTGTCTCTATACTTTTTTTCTTCGTGCAACCATAAAGGAGCAATTATTCTCTACATTGTATGCACCAAATGATCATATACACCACTAATCATAACCACATATTCATATAGTGATGCATCGAGATGTGTGTTTGATGTATAGAATCTATAAAAATAAATGATCGTGTGCATCAATGCATGATCATGTCGCACATATATTGTAAGTAAAAATTTCTCACCAAAAAAGTCTGATAAAAATATTTAGTACTCCGTCCATCCACGTGAATTGTACCAATCTATTAGTGCCACATCATCACGAGGAACTTTTTGTATGACTTCGAGATATATTTTGCATTAATTGCCCATCATTAATTAGTCACGTTAAGTATACGCTCCAATGGACCGAGTTTTTTTTCTACCAGTTAAGAAAGTAATATAACCATTAGAAAATTATCAAAGCCAGGAATTATTAAAACCAGGAATAAAAGGAAACTTGAAGGTGTCATGACAATGGACAGCAACAGCACCAGATGCAGCGTCCATGGACTAGTCCTAGTATAATGACTTATCTAATAATTTAATGAACGCGTTTTCTTCTATTAGACGATTTTAATGACTGTAATATAGCAAGTATTCAGTAGAAGAGGGATTGCCAAAGTTGGTGGATAGCCATTCGGTTCATGGCATAGTTCCAAGCCGTTACCGCCCATAATTCTCCAATTACATTCTTAATCCCAATAAATCTACCAATTTTGGCACCCAGAATTAATTCCCAGTGTATTTCCTTTCCTTTTCGGCCTCGCTGCTTTGTTTGTATTTTTTTTCCTGTCCTTTTCCTGTGCTCTGTTTTATTTGCCTCTGCTTTCCTTTTGCTAGTACAACAGAACAGGGGAGGTTAATATTATATAAGGAGAAAGATCCCCACACGCAAAGAGAGAGAGAGAGGGGAGAGAGATAGAGAGAGAGAGTTCTTTTTTGCTAGAGAAGCGGTTGGATCTTTCGGTACAGCGGCTGGGAAAAAAAAGATTCGATCTTTTTCATGGATGGTATGATCTTATTGTTATACAAAAAGATTGTTTTTTCCATGATATGATTGTTGTTTTCTATGTTTGATTAAAAATCCAGTTGCAGAGAGACCATATCTAGTGTTCTTCTCAGTGGTTCGGTGCCTTGGTTGGGCCATTTTATGACGCAATTCAGGTACCTTTTTCATATACGTTTAAATTTTTTTATTTTATAAAAATAAAAAAAATTAAAATTTTAAAAATATAAATATGTTTGGATGGTTAAATACTTTTCAAATCATAAGTATATAATAATAGTAATAACAGTAGTGATGAAGATGGTAAAAATACTGATAGCGTTAATGGGGACAATTATATAATGGTAGAGATGGAGATGATAGTGATTGTAGTGGTAAGAATGCTGGCAATACCGCAACAAAGTAGCGATGATGTGATTAGATATAGTGGCAGAGATACTGCAAAAATAGTAGCGATGATGTGATAGATATAGTGGTTGAGATAATGGTGATGATGATGCCCACTATATGATGGAGGCAATGATGGTGGTGATGAAAATATTGGGATATGTTAAAGCAATGATGATGATAGTAGCAGCGTAGTGAAGGCGGAGCTATAATAAGGTGGTGGAGACTAGTGGCGGGAGAGACGATGATGATGGTGGTGGAGATCTGTTGGTGGTGGTATAAAACATGTTTTTATTTTTTAAAAAATATTGAAACTTAAGTTTTTATTTTTTTTTATTATAGAAAAATAAAATAATTTTTAAAAATAGAAAATAAAAAACGTACCAAAAACATTTTTGTCTCAGTTTTGTGATTTATTTTTAAAAATGAAAAGATAAAAGACAAAATCAAAACAAAACAGGCCCTTAATGTCTTAATCATGTTTTTTCCATTCTTTCTTCTTATCCTAATCACTGAATGAATTGGCTTTTTGGTATCTTGGTTATGGCTTCAGTTGATCAGGGAATCTTGCTGCTGTAGAAAGTAAAAATCAGTGGGAACTTTGTCTGCGTTTTGGGTCTCTAACCATAACTGTTATCTGCACTGCACGTAATTTCTATTTTGGTTGAGCCTCTATTCTTCAATTGATTCATTTGTTCCATGTTCTGATTAAAACTCAGATGCAAATGGTGGACTCAGTCTTAGACTTGCTGACTTTTTAATGTATGATGATGTAGTCACTGAAATTATTTGAATTGCTGTTGAAGGTGGAACCTTGGAATGATTTCCTACAAGAAGGCTTTGTTCCTGCTTCTTGACGTGGAGGTGAGGGGAAAAAAAATTATTTTCTTCATCTTTCCACTGTCTGCTGTTGCTGTATCTAAACATTACTCTTTTACATTACTCTTTAGTGACCCATTTGTTGTTTTCTGATGTGATTGCTGTCGATCAGGTGATTTTTGCTGTAGGAAAGCGAACACTCAACTAGCTTATTGGGTTCTTAATGTTCTTCATGCACCATTGAGAGTTTTACACTAACCTCTGTATCTCTAAACCTGGTCTCTTTTGCATTGTTCTGTAGGTGGTTTGGAACTCATCATTGAACTGAGTGGTTTTATGCATTGGGTTTAACGCATATGTTCAAATTCTCTGGGTTTGATCTATTACCAAGGTTTTTATATTGGTAAAAGTATTGAGCCTTTGCAAGACTAGATCAGATAGCTTGGTTTGTTTGCTTGGAGAGATGGAGAAGTTGACGCGTGATGAATCCAGACGCTTGTATTCATGGTGGTGGGCGAGTCATATCAGCCCAAAGAATTCTAAATGGCTTCAGGAAAACCTTGCAGGTATGCATTTTTGCTTCATGGTTGTCTTGTTACCATTTGATACAATGGATAGAGTTTAGTAGAGGAAAGTTTTACAAAATTTGAGAACTGTACTGCAAGCATAAATGCCAGAGTTATCATGCTCAACAAACTTAAGGCTGCGTCTGCTTTTAGAATTTAGATTACTTTATAATGCTTCTAGATACACTTCAGCAACTGCAAAGATTACAGTTCAGGAACCAAACTAATAAGAGACTTGAGATCCAATAGATAACATAATAGAACATTGGCAGTTCGTTCAGCGACAGATATGAGTTTTTAATGAAAACAGAGAATCCCTATCAAATTTTGCTCTTTGTGCATCATACTTCGACAAGTCCCGGGAATTGTGTATTTCACCATGAAGATACAAAATGTTCAACCAAGGAAAGAGATTTTGTACCATGTGCCGGTTTTATGATGGCTGTACCAGCTTTGGCTGGCTGCCGATGGTTGTCGATTGGGTGTCCCACACACTTAAAAGTAGCCCATAGCTCACCAGATGAGATGGCTCCATTTCCTGCCACCATATATGGTTCAATCCTTGTTGCTTCATCTGTAATTTGTTATCTATTGTAGTATGCCCTTCTTAATTGAAATCATCTATGCATTATATATGCATGTATGTGGGTTTGTTCTACTTTTCATCATGAACAAGTTTTAAGAATTCTGTTCAATCTCTTAATAAAAGGAATGCATTCTCAGGGACAAGTTTGAAAATTTGATTTGATGAAAAACTTGTGTGATTTATGAGTTAGAGCCTACTCTTTTTGTTATTTATGTCTAGGAATTGTTCAATCTTGTTCATAGTTTATGTTAACAAAAGTGGATGGGCAATCTTATAGTTGACTTGGTACTAAAAAACTTGTCTTGGATTCCTTTCATTTGTTTGGGTCTTACCTCTTTCCTTTTGGTTTGGATGTTGCATGTTTATATCTATCACTAAGGTCATGCACTTATCTGGACAGAAATGGACTACAAGATCAAAGAAATGATCAAGCTTGTAGATGAAGATGCTGATACCTTTGCAAAAAGAGCAGAAATGTTCTATAAGAAACGCCCTGAGCTTATGAAATTGGTGGAGGAATTCTACCGAATGTACCGTGCTTTAGCAGAAAGACATGATCATGCCACTAGAGCACTTCACCAGGCTCATCAAACAATCGCAGAAGCATTTCCCAACCAAATCCCATTAGTGTTAACTGATGAGCCTCCATCTGGATCTTCTGACAAAGAGGAGGATCCTTGTACTTTTGAGATGCCTCCACCCATTGATGAACTGTTTGATGACTTTCAGAAGGATGCTTTGAGCGGGTCGTTGCATTTGAATGAGATGCTTGCAGCTGGGGAGGAGACTACCAATCCAAATACCACTGAAGAGAGGACAAGACAGGCTTGGATGTCCAAGAGGAACAAAGAGAAGGTTCAGAGTATAAGCTACTGGAAAATAAAATTTCGCGATTGCTGATGGAAAGCCAGGAGCTCGAGAGCCAAATTATTTCAGAGTCAGTCCATGCTAGCAGAGCCGAAACTGAAGTGCAAAGCCTAAAAGACATCCTATCTGAAGTAAAATCTGAGAAGGAAGCTGCCACTCTTCAATGCCAGCAATCCGTGGGAAGGATCGCTAGCCTGGAGATGGAAATCTCCAGCTTCCAAGAATATATAAGAAAGCTTAACAATGAGGTGTTAATTGGAGCTAAGAATCTGAATGTTGCACAAGAGAAATGTCTTCTGCTGGAGCAAGCAAATCAATCTCTAGAGTTGGAGCTAAAGCAGATCATTAAGAAACATGAAGATGAAAATGTTACACATTTGCAGAACCTGAAACAAATGGAGGAGCTGTTAGAGAAGAATGCACTGTTGGAAAACTCTCGTTCAAATGCAAATTTTGAGCTAGAGAGATTAAGAGAGAAGATAAAGACATTAGAAGATTCCTGTGGTTGTTTCTGTGGCAAGATTTCCATCCTTCCATCAGAAAATGCTGTTCTGGTCTCCCAGGTGGAGCCTACTCCACAGAATATGGAGAAGCATTTGGAGAAAAATGCATTGGAGAACTCCCTGTCTGATGTGAACATCGAACTTGAAGATTTGAGAGGAAAGTTGGAAGGCCTTGAGAAACACTGTCATTCTCTTCATGATCAAAATTCTGAACTTCTTGCTGAAAAGATTTCTCTTGTCGCTCAGGTAGATTTTTCAAGAACCGTTCCTCGTCCTCGTTCTTTAGCCCACTTGAATGGGAAATTGGATGATATTGTTCCTTCTGCTTTTTAGGTTTTGGCCCATTTGCTATTGCAAGATCTGTTTTTCTGTTCAAACTTGTCCTTTATATAGATGTTTATGTTTTTAAGATTCATAATATGTTTCTGTAGCTGCTTTTATTTTCCTTTGACAAAAAATGAGAACAATTTATATGCTGTCCTAGAATTCCTTTTTATTATTTTTTACTGGTGATAAATCCTGACTGACATTTGTGCCTCAGGTAGAGAGATTAGCGAGAGTCTGGAAAACTTGGAAAGTAAGTATGCAGAATTGGTAAACAAATACTTAAATTTAGAGAGCGAGAAAGATTTGACACTTCATCAACTCATGGAGCTAGAGGAGGTATTGAAACTAGAAAAGGAAGCACATCAAGCTGCTATCCAGTCCCGCAAGAGTCAGCTGAATACTTTAGAAAACGAGATCTTTTCCCTACAAGAAGAAAATCAATATAGAGAGGAGGAGCTTGAAGTGGAACAATATAAACTTTTAAGTGCCCAGATTCAGATTTTTATCTTGGAGAGATGCCTGTGTGATATGAAAGAAACAAATATGGTTCTTTCAGCAGTTCATCAAAAACATGAAGAGACATCAAGGGATGCAGAAGATTCAATTTCACAACATGAGCAGGACAGCCTCATCCAAGAGAAAAATGTAAGATCTTCTTCGGTAAGTTATGAGAAGCTGAGGGAGGGTGTTCATCTGATATTGAAAACACTAATAGCCGAAGAGTATGGGGCTCTAGATGGTGTCGAAGATGAAGTGCTTTTGCAGATTATTCTGCATGAAGTTAGATGTTTGTTGAAGTCACTTTCAGAGGCCAAGGATGAAAAGCAGCATCTGCTTAATGAGAAATCTGAAATCCATGGCCTTCTGGAGCAGTTTCGACATCATGTAGCAGATTTGCAATCAGAAAAGAAGGTTCTCAAGAAAGAATCTAAAATGAAGACTGAGGAACTTTCAGTGCTGCATGGCAAAAGGCACGAACTCTTTAAGATGAGTGAAAAGTTGGGGCAGGATATACAAGCGAGTAGTCTAAGACAAGAAGAACTCAAGGCTGAAATGAAGAATCTTTATGGACAGCTATCAGATTTATTGGAGGCTCGTTGCTTATTGCGAAGAGAGATTGGTAGGCTGCTAAAAGAAAATTGCTCTTTGTCGAAGACACTTGATGATATGAGGGTGAAACAAAACACATTGGAAGAGGAAAACAGCATTATCTTTGAAGAGGCCATGGCTCTAGAATATCTTTGTCTGATCTTCAGAAGTTTCAGTGCTGAGAATGCATTAAAGCTACAATTGTTAAAAAACGATATGGACTATCTTCGTGGAGCTAGAAATGAGCTATCCAAGGTGAACAGACTAATGGTTGTAAAATCAGGAGCATTAGAACTTGAAAACACACATCTTAAGGACTCGGTTGTTAATCTGGAAGACTGCAGAAGGCATTTGGCAATACTTGAGAATGATCTTAGGGCATGCAGAAGTGTCTGTGAACAACTGAACCAACGAATTGATTCAGGAAGGGACCTTTTAATAAAGAAAGACATGGAGCTGTTACAAGCAAATCAAAAGATCCAACAAGCAGAATATGTGACAACAGAATTATCTCGAAGTATCGAGGGCCTTAAGTCGCACATTGATGAGGGTAAGTTGGCAAGAGAAGAGTTAGAGAAGAAGATTTCCACATTGATAGAAGATTATACCCATAAGAAATTGAGCATGCCTGTCTTCATCAAGTAAATGAAATCTTGAAAGGAGAACTTGATAAATTGCAGAAAGAGGTTGGAGAGCTTAGAAGAAGAGAAGAACATTTGACTTCTAAACTGCAGAGTGGAAGAGATGAGGTCAAGTGCTGCGAGGAAGAAATTGCATCATTATTAGCTGAAATTCAATCTACCAAGATCATGCAGCAATCTTTGAAGAAAGGTTACTTGAACTAATAGCAGCATGTCATAACCTTGAGATAAGTGCCATGGTACAAAGGAAAGTGCTAAAGGAGGAAATCACTCTAAGAAATATGTATGTGAATGAATTAAAGGAAAAACTGGAGGCTCTGGAAAGAGAAAATGGAGAACTTAAGACACACTTGAGTGCATATGTTACCCTTGTCATGTCTCTGCGGGGTGATGTTGCCTTGCTGGAAGAATACATCCTTATGCTGCCCAATCATATTTCAGCAGAAAAGAAAGAAATACAGGTACTCCTTCCACCTTGGTAACAAAGAGGATCATCTTGTTTTCATCTCTGTAGTGCAAATCAGTAGACTGATTTGCATTAATCAAAATTACTTCACTCTCTTGCCCCTAACACATATGGGAATTTGAATCATAACAGATCTGTTGGATTTATTAACTCATGCATGTTATTCCTGAATCATGTTTAATGGTTTTGGCTTGGCTTGACTACATTTGGGAAAGCATCTTGAAGTATCACTATATAAAGAAAACATTAATAGAATTGAGCTAATCAAAGTAACGATTTCTAAAGAAAAAATATTATATCTTTTCTTCCAGGAAGTTCCATTGGTGCCTCTCCAGGGTATGAAGAGCAGTCAAGAGCCTATCAAAGATGACAATGGCATAGATCTGATGGGAATTCAGAAGTTGCAACAATTGCATGCCAAGGTTGAAGCACTTCGGAAGGTCGTCATGGACACTGGAAATCTTTTAAGGAAAGAAAGGTTTGATTCAGATGCTAATCTGGAGGCTGCAATGAAAGAAATTGAATGCTTAAAATCAGGGGGAACCTCAGATGATCGAATCACCAAATAAAGCATGAGCAAAACGTGAAGGATATACAACTTGATCTTGTTTCACATTCCTCACAATATGGAATTGGAAATAGTGTTGGTTCATATGTACAAAGAAAGACAGGAATTTTTAAAACTAATGTTGAGGGGTTTGAATTAAGGGGAACAGCTGAAGGGGACCACAGCAAGCAGATAGAGATGACTCCATTGGGAACTACAGAGCATTATTTAGAGTCTCACCAGATCAAAGCAATCAAGGAAGAAAAAGGTAAGCAACCTGTTTGCGAACTGCTGGATGAAAAAGAGTTGGATGTCGACAAGCTGGAACTGCCAAAAAAAGTTTTAATGGAATCTCATAAAGACTGGAACAGAAGGGTGATTGAAAGGCTTTCTTCTGATGCTCATAGGCTATTGGTCCTACAAGCAAGTGTACATGGACTAAAAGCAAATATGGAAAAATCTGAAGAGTTTAATATACCTAAAGATTTTGAATTTGATACAGTCAAAGCACAGTTGAGAGAGACTACGGAAATCATCTCGCAGTTGATTGGTACCAACAGCAAGTTGACAAAGGAGGCTGAAGGCTTAACTGTGTCCGCTGACAATCTGCTTGAGGAAAATGTAGAAACATGGAGCACAAGACAAAGGATAATCTCAGAACAGGCACGAAGGGTGTCAGAAAGGATTGGAAGGCTGGAAGTGGAGCTGCAAAAAATCAATTACATCTTGCTGAAACTTGGGGAAGGACATGTAAGTAAGAGAACACCAAAAATCTCTTTGCGAGAATATCTTTATGGAAGGAGAAACAGCCGTCAACATAAGCAAGCCCCTACTTGTGTTTTCCTCAGGTTTAAAGCAAAAAAATGACTAGTTCTCATTCCTCCTGCTTCAGTCACTTGACTTTGCATCTTTGAGAGAAGAGAAGGAAAGGTTTATGCAAGCATAGTATTCAAAGTTACATGAATTCAGTAAAGTTATTTCTGTGTCGCTGTCTCAATTTGTAAAAGAAGTCTTCAATTTGATACTTCAAAAATTAGCTGATTTAGCAAGGAAAATTAGTCCTGATCCATATGGCAAACTTGGGTGAATTTTCTCTGCACTTACACATTCATGAACTAGATGCTTATTTGCATTCATTGTTTCCTTTTTATGAATGGTATTTCATTGCTTCTCTTCTCACTCTCCCCACCAGCTCCCAGGGAATGTTGACAACAGTTACAATGTGTTGGCAAATATTAGTTTGATTATGCAGTTGTTCCATTTCTTGCTGAAATTTTCAAGTTATTTATTTCTGCTGCATAAGGAGTCTAACTTGTCTATTCATTGCCTAATTTTCAGAAGGAACTAAAAGCGCAGCATTTTAAACTGAAGGTTTCCTTGAAACATGGAAAGACATCAGGCGACCATAAGTCAAGATGTCTTCCGAAGCAGTTTTCAGTTTGTTTAAAAGTTAACGGTAACCTTGTGTTGCTGACATCATTTTCTTGCTTTTAAACTTCAGCTTCTGGTATCTGGTTTCCTTCTTTGGAAAGAGGGCCAGATATCTCCCTGCCAAGAATGACTACAGAACGGAAGAATGTTCGTTCGTTTCCAATCCTTCGATCATTTACGTAGTCCACAACAAAACTCAGTTTGCTACCTTAGCTTTTGAACATATCAGACAATGGGTGATCTGAAAATTGCCACAACAGGGATCTTATTCGGTTACAAGTTAAAGGCTTTTAAGGGGTCTCAGTGAACTGAATAATTAGGTTCGAACTGAAGAATTCATTTAATGTTGGTTATCTAGTATCACACACCATGTATAATATATATATATAGAAAGCATATCAAGTGAGAGAAGTCGCTTAATATGAGAGGTGAAAAAATATAATAATAATCTTTGGATCCATATCAATAGTTCAGATGAGAACGCGGTTGTCCAGACTGTCCAAATACCTCTAGGATTTATCATTTTTTTTTAAATTTTTTTAAAATACGTGCGGCATTCATCTGAACCATTGATATGAATCTAAAGTTTATTATTATATCTTCTCACCTCTCACATTAAGCCACTCCTCTCACTTGATACGCTCTTCATATATATATATATATATATATATATATTAAGATATTAGTTCTTGATATGATTTCTGAGTTGTCCATTGCTATGTGATTAAGCTGTTCCAAAGGAGGTAGCTGTCAAATATGCAGTGGATGGATATTATTTTATTAGCCCTTGGAACAACTACAAGCAACATTCACTTCATATTGGTTCCAGATGGAATATTAGTCACTTGTTATCATACAGGTATGGTGCGAGACATGCTTGTGCCTGTGTTCTTCAGATTGGAGTCATGTGGAGCGCTTTGCCACTGATCTTGATTTGAAGCTCGATGAGGACACCGATATAACCCCATCCACATAAGCCCTTTAGCATAATTTCGAGCACCTTGCCTTAACGGTGCTCTCCACCAGCATGAAATTTCACTGATTTCTTTTTCACATTCCTGCAAACAAGCATTAGGTGTTGCTGTTGTACATGTGGGATGTATGGTGCTTATCGTTTCATTTACATAATTCGATTATTTTATTTGCATCAAACGATAGATTGAACAAGATTAGTCGGTTTCTGTATTTGCACATTTCATATGTCTAAATTCACATCCCTTCAGGAAACTGATTTGGTAGACTACAAATAAATCAACTGATATCCAAAGCCTCAGGGTTCCTTAAATGAGGTGGAACGAATATTGGAGACTATGGGCATGACTTGCATACAGATTCAAATGGCCGACAAAGCAAAAGGGAGAGATAGTACGGATGAGATGCTTTATGTGGTAGCGGCTCGTCGTGCCATAGAGAAAAGGTCAATTACTAATATAATTTAA
The DNA here is from genome assembly GCF_000442705.2 of Elaeis guineensis. Lineage (NCBI taxonomy): Eukaryota > Viridiplantae > Streptophyta > Magnoliopsida > Arecales > Arecaceae > Elaeis > Elaeis guineensis. The sequence continues at coordinate 128,726,912 of NC_025998.2, forward strand.
CAAATAAATGTATTTTTTTTGGGGTATCAAAAAAAAAAAGTACTTAAATTGGCGCAAAATGGAGCCCAACTTGCAGATGTTTAATAGGAAGAACAAATATTGAAACTTTTAATTTAGGAATATCATAAGATACTGTTCACGAAAACAGATGAAATATGGGAACTGCATGCATGTAGTATACTCAGTGCGTGGATTCTCTGCAGTGTACCACACGTACTGTTGGTGTATATGATTGTATACGCGCGTACATGCAGCCACGTGCAACCATCCATTGTGCGATGGACAGTGTGTACGAAGCACCACGTTGTGCGGTGCATCGTGATACCGTAGAGAATCCGTGTCCATACTCATATGATGATGGTTATCTTATCGATGTTGACCACCAGAGCTACTTGCCGGTTCGTGACTTTTGCTTGTCAAGAAGGAAATCAATCTTCTGAACTAGTTTCTCAGTTGCATACCGAAATTTTTTTGGTAAATCAGATTTCAATTAAACCATTCAAACACAGAAATATTCATAGAAATCAGAAAATAAAATATTCGAGTTTCATGCTAAACTTTAATGGTGGACTCCATTGCATCAACAAGAAAAGATTTCTTGCCGCAACTATGCAGCTCCATATTTTGTAGAAAATTCAAATTTCAAGGGTTCCAGATATTTTCTTATGCCCATGTTAGATTGAATATTTTCTACATCTTTAGCCATCTTCTGGCAATCTTGATTGCACTGCCAAGCCACTAGAAATGCAACTACGGCCTCATTAAGGATTCATTTGGTTAGCCATTGAAAAAATATTTTTTTATTTTTTGATTATTAAAAAATAAAAATCAAAAAACAATGCTCGATAACACCATACAAAGCAAAAGATAAAAATAAAAAAAATTAAAATAATTGCTTTACATGCAAAGTAAAAATTTTTTGCTTTTCAAAACTTGCTTTTTTACTTATTTACTTTCGCACATCTAAAACAGCAAATCAAAAAATAAAAAATTCAAATTCTTCTCCTTTGTCAAGCTTTCACCTCCCCACCATCTTCTCCCTCTCTTCTTAAACCCTTCTCCCTTGTCAAGCTCTTCACCTGCCATCCTCAAATCTTACTTTTTGCTTTATAGCAACTTAATTATCAAATAAATTTTTTATTTTTTTATTTAATAATAAAAATAAATAAAAATAAAAATATTTTTTAAAAATTAAAAATAAAAAAAAATATAACCAAATGCACCCCAAGTTATCTATTGCTTCCAAAACACACCCTTCCTGTTGTCGCCTGAAAAAATAAAAAGAACTAAAAATTTAAAAAAAAAATCAATTGTTAGATGGTGGGAAGACAATTGACAGCGTGTCTCTTTTGAGCAGAGTGGATGTATGTGGGAGCTGGTGTCATGTTTCCATCAGAAGAAAAATGTTGCTCATGAAGACATGTAAAAATCTGGTTGAGCAGAGATACAATCTATAGATCTCGGTCTCAAGCATGTTGCTTGTGAGATGACAGCACTTGGAGTGCCTGATTTGCTACCATTAATTGGTGGCAGATCCAATTACAAGATTTGTTACAATCAAAAAATATATATTATTTATTTTAATAATTATATTATAAATATAAGTTTATCATTGTAATAATATATAAACTTAGTAAAGTATTTAATAAATTTTATGATATTATAGTACTATGATTATTGTCATCAGATTAATACTATGATTGTTATTATTATGGTCATAATATATTTCTATAATTATTACAATGTCATAATAATTTTATTATAACTTATATAAATCTAATAACCACCATCATATATTATGATTTCTTTTAGTTATTATAATATATAGAATAAATTATAAAAATTTTCTTGATGTTTGTGCTTATTATACTTATATTTTATAATTTGTAAAACTTATACTCATACTTAATTAATTCAATGGCATTAATAAAATTATTTATCTTGTAGTCAAAATTGTCTTTGGATGGAGAGGAAGAGGCACATATTTTTTTTATATTTTTAAATGATTATTATATTATTTAAAGATATTTTTATTATTTTTTAATTTTTTTGATGTGATATTTAAATTTCATTTAATGTTAATTAAAGTATAAAATTAAACCTTATGAAAGTAAGTTTAGATTTTTCAAATTTTTACATATAAGTATAATTTATTCTTGATCTCAGAAAAGTTTTGTAATTTACTCCGGTGCATATTATAAATATATGTAGTAATAATAAATTGTTTAATATAATGTTATTTTATTTTAATTTACAAAATAATGATAAGTATATTATAATAGGAAAGCATATTACTATAATATTTTAAAATTATTTAATAATCATTTGTTTATATAATAATCATATCTATTCATAATTATATATTGGGTGGCAGAGGTTTTGGGTTCCAGTCTTGGATGTATGTGCATGAAGGCGGTCGCTCTAGTAGAGGTGGAATTATTTAGCAATCTCCTCGCTCTCTTCCTTGAACTTGTTTACCCTGAGTATCACCAGCTGCTGCTCCCAGGGGATGCAAAGAAAACGAATCCAGCGATCCGAACCCTAAACCCAACCCTAACCCTAGAGGGAGAGCGATGGCCGAAAAAGGCGCCGCGGCGAGCGGAGGCGGAGGAGCGGCACTAAAGGACCAGGGCAACGAGTTCTTCAAGGCCGGGAACCATCTGAAGGCCGCCGCCCTCTACACCCAGGCCATCAAGTTGGAGCCCAACAACCCCACCCTCTATAGGTTCTTCTCTCACCCAAATCTCCATCCATTTCGTTCTTCTTCTTTTTTTATCAGTTTTCAGTTCATTATGAAGAAATCCATATAGCTACGTTGATTGCTGCACTGGATCAGCCTTTCGATCATCTTTACTCTGGGAATTGTTTGCTTTATTGGGTGGTCGAAGGAGCGAGCGGGCGGGCTTGATAGTTGATTATCTTAAGTAGGTTTGTTTGATTTTAGATTAAAAATTCGACTTTGGGTGGAAAAGTTGTGATTGCAAACTCGCAAGCAAGACAAGCCTTTTCAAAAAAGAGGTTTTTTAGCTTCTTTGGATAGTCACTTTGGTGTGTAGTAAGTGGAAGTCTGTTGTAATTGTTCCCCTAGCTTCGATGTCACGGTGTTGGCTTAATAGGAAAAGATGTGAAATGGAAATGGATGCTCTTTTGGTTTAAATGCTTTGTTGATTGTCAGGGGAGCGGGGATTGCTTTGTATGAGGTTTGAGCAAATGGAGAACAGTTTATTGTTCTCCAAAAGCTCCAAGGAAGGGTCGATGGAGTGTGTCACGCCTTACAAAGTTTGAACAAGGGAATAGGAGGAATGGTTTTTACTATCCTATTAATTGTTTTTGTGGGCAAAATGTACGACAACATTTTTTTTTTTTTTTTTTTTTGGGGGGGGTTGTGGGGGTTGGGTTGTGGGGGGGCGGGTGGATGGAAATGAAATCGTCTGTTGGGAAGTGGTTTGACAGTAGAGTTGGTTGATATTTGCTTCAGATGTTCTATTACGAGACTGTATCTTCTTTTGTCTTTACACTACGCAATGAAAAGAAGGAACAGGAATCAGCACTCCAATTTGTTTCCATTGTGGATACAAAGCCCTCTCTATATGACCATCACTATACAAAAAAGAAAATGGTGATTCAACATTTCAACTAAGATGTTTGATATGGCTTCAATTGTTATGCTATTAGACCACTCAGGCTTTGAACACCATACAAACTAGATTAACTGAAATCTACTTATTAAATCTTGAGGCGCTTGAAGTCAGCTTATGATTAAATTGATAACTTACATGCCTACTATGATGTATGATACGTCATTAGTATTTAGTAATAGTTGAAGGTTAATTTTTTGAACTCCATATTTTTCTATTTAATTTTACAATGGATTTTAAGTTAATAATGGCTCATCAAATGAAAAATAATCCAAATGTGGAAGCCCCAAGACCCTATTGCACTGTTTTAAAACCTATGAATGAGAGCTACAAGATTCATTCATGAAACTGTGACTAGAATGTCCATAACAAGGTTAATAGATATGCTCTCGGAGATGTGTAGATTTCCCATGACTTGAAGATGTTTGACTATATGCTTCAACTACTTGGCAAGTTAATGATCTTCATAAAGAAGGATGCTAGTTATGAAACACCAGAAGAGAAAATGGTGTTCATTGGCTCAGAATTGGGGCAAATTTCTGTTAACTGAAGCCAATTAATATAGCTATTTTTCATATGGGTGATGAGGATTTAAGTATACTTATTAAAATATTTTAGTTTCTAAGGACTGTTGTTTATTTTACCGCCCACAACCAAGAGCCTTTAAACATAGTTTATAACATTTAAACTGTAATTTTCAGTTTTGTTCGGTTAGAGGCCTTTTTAATAAACTACATGTGGATATTTTATTATTTATTTTAATTATAATACTCATTGTTGGTAGGGTCAATCTGGTTCTCTAGAAATGTATGAAAGTTTGATTATAATATAATTGCTTGACTTCCACTAACATAGACCAGATATTAGTGATTTCTCACTAGGATCCTGGGTTATAATTGGGTTAGCCTGACTGATCACTGATATACTTTTCTGAGGAAAGATGTTGACGGCTTTGTATCTAAAAAGACAGTTGTACTTGCATCTGTATCAATTCTTATCTTGATTTTTTTTTTTTTTTTTTTTTCATTCTTCGATCTTTTGACCATTTTCAGATTTTGAATAATGTCCAAATCTTATTCAAACTAGGGTCACACCTGGCACTGTTGATTGCTTGACAAAACCCATTGAAAAACATCAGTATGCTTTTAAGCATTGATTAAGACACCTGAACATTGGAAGAATGAGGGACAGAGTTGTCTTGATAGTGTAGAGCATGTATCATTTTAAGGGATCCAAGTCATTATGCTGAAACTTAGCAACAGGCAATTGTGGCATTATTGTATTCGTATAGTTTCAATTTATTTTCTTTCTTGTCAATGTCTATCTCCAAGGTAGTTCCATGCTAACTGTAAAAGTAAATTATGTTTTTAATTGTATGACAGTTACTTCAATATAATTTCAAGACTGTGTGATTGTTAAGCCTGATATACGGTGTTCACCCCTTCCTTATCAGCTTAAGCTTTTGGGATTGATTGGACTGAAAAATGATAGCTAGTTTCCAGTCTGGATTAAGGGTTTGTGCTGTTGCATTAGATGTATTTTAGATTCCTGTTGCTAGTTACTGCCTTTTCAGAAAAATAGAAAGGTTCTTGCAGGGTATTTTTGGAAGCATCGCTGCAAATTTGCTGATCATTAGCAGTGAGAAATGGGTAGGGTAAAGCTATGCTACCTTCAAAGGAAAGTTTATGTAAATGTAGTGGATTATGGAACGAGGTCTTGCACATGATGGATCATGAGTGGGTAAAGAAGCTTACGTAAAGGAAATTTTTCATTATTTCTTGGGATGTGGAAACTTTATAGGTGTCATCAAGTGAAATGGAACAACTTTCCTGGAAATCTGCATGGTCGTAAGCTAGTAAATATGGATAGCAGGATCAAAGAAAATGGCAATGGGTAATGGTGATGGTAATCTCGTTCATGGTAAAACTGTTCTTAATGGAGGGGTGTTAGATGATATTTTAGTCTTCAATTCGGATCTTAGCTTGGCATTTAAAATAGATTTAGAATTGGTTGTCATGCTACTATAAAAATCTGCCAGATTTAGAATTCGCACCATTTTCTGGAACGAGGCTTATAAAATGGCCACATGGCAGAATGATAGTATCACACTTAATTACCAAACATGAGAAATATTTGAAGATTCCTTCATCACAGTTGAAGATCTTGGCTTAGTCTATCCTTTTTATCTTTTGATTTATTTATTATCTTGCTGTCTATTTTTGCTTTCCTTGTCCTAAGAAAAGTGATCCACATCATCTATCATAGAATTTATATGATGATAGAATGATGCTTTTAGTAACAATTTTATTTCACAATAAAACCAGATTAATAATCATCAAAATAGACATGCTACTTGCACCCTTTCATAAAGCTGTTGTCTATATAATCTATATAAAGTTATTGATACGACTCAAATGATATCTACATAGCCTTGTAGTGTACAAAGTATGGAATTTGATCTGTCAACGATCATCTATTTACCACCACTTAAACTTCATTTCAACTGGTTTAAATGAAATTTAATATATGTTGTACTTCTTGAATCTCATGATTACTTCTATTAAAATGCCTTCTTTTATTGTCTGACAGCAACCGTGCTGCAGCATTTCTGCACTTGGTCAAGCTCAGCAAAGCACTTGCTGATGCTGAGATGACAATCACACTAAAACCCCAGTGGGAGAAGGTAAACAAGTATATACATTTTTTTCAAGATTCTGATTGTTTTAATCCTTTTTGATCCAAAAAAGATCCTCAGTTAATACTCATGCTCTGTGTGTTGATCTCTTCGTCTAGTTTGTAGCTTGACCGATTGTTTGTTTCATGCACTTCTAGGGTTATTTCAGGAAAGGATGCATTTTGGAAGCAATGGAGCGCTATGATGATGTAAGCCTAGAAATTCTAGTACTTCTATTCTAGTATATCCATATCTAGGAGGGGTGGCAACGGGAGACCAATGAAGGCAAGATTCTTTATAATTAATGTATTTGGGAATTCTGCTGGCTCAGCCTGACCTAAAGACTTCCAGTATATCATTACTACTTAGATTGGATGATCGGTCTTGCTTAGTGCCTTAGGTGTAGCAAGATGTCAAACTAATTAACTAAAGGCTGTAAAATATCTTAAACTTCGGATATCTAATTGGTGTACTATTCATTCTCTGCATCAGCTAAGAATGCACATGAATTGGATAATCTAATGGCTTCACTGAGCAACTAGGCAAGAGATTAGAAATTTAGATTTTGTGACAGCAAAGAGGTCATTTCAAACTGTTTTACTTTGCTGGTGCATTGAACTGTTATCCTTGTGCATTATTTTATTCATGATTCCTCAAAAATGCAGGCTGTAGCTGCATTCCAAGTAGCTTCGCAGTACAACCCACAGAGTGTAGAAATATCCAAAAAAATTAAGAGGCTCACACAATTAGCCAGAGAAAAGAAGAGGGCTGAAGAAGTAGAAAATATCCGATCTAACATCAACATGGGAAAATTTTTGGAGCCCTTGAAACCTGAATTTGTGAGTTCATGATATATAAAAAGCTTCTTTTACTTTAGCTGATGATTGTAGTTATGTGCATATATATGCTGTGATCTTCCTTGAATTTTCGTTTTCTTTTTCCATAGTTCTTTCATTTCCTTCTTTTTTCACCCTTTGCATAGATGACCTCTGCAAAGAGGTATAAGGCGTGTCCATTGCAGTTGTCAACAACTTTGTTGATTTTTGGCTTTAATGTTTGGAAAGAATTGAAAACTTGGCCTTATATTTACTGCAGTTGTCAACAAGTTGGATTCAGTTTGTTTGCTGAAGTAATTTTTTATTATTTTTAATGTTATGGGGCATTAGCAGGTCCAATCAAACATTTTCTTGTGCACCATCAACTAGGGATGAACTCGTGATACTATCTACAAAATGAGAGGCTGCATGTCAGCATCTTGATATTTTGAAATTTCTGATAATATTTTCTTTGTACATATTGAGATTAGTTTTTAATGGAACAGAGATTCAGTATAGATAATTAGTCATCACAAATTCTGTTCAGTTAATTCCTTTGTTTGTCCGTTCTCTGGGAATGGCATAGGCTAGATTCTTTTGAATTGCCAAAGGTAAGATTGTAATAGTGATTGAAGTTGTTGAGTTCGTTTCTTTTCATCGTTTTCTCCCTCTCTATAAACAACCCTATTGCTAGATTTTGGTTTTAATTATCATGTGGTGGTTAAATTGTCTCAAGGTGTTCTTTTAGCTGAAGTGTGATCAACTAAAGTCAATTTGGCATTAGCAGGTCTGTTTGGACATTTTCTGGTGTGCAAATCGACCAAGAATGAACTTGTGATACCAAATTTTTGCTAGTAGAGAACTGCAGAAGCATCCAGATATCAAAATCTCTTTGACTAACTATGTTTCTTTTGCATATATTGAGAACAGACAAACGATTGTGCATAGTCTGAAGTCATTTGGCATCCTTGACTTAAATTTACTTGTTCTCTATTCATGTTACCTGACTCGGAATAAAATAGCATCTGCTTGGCATTGTGAATTTCACTTAGGTTGAGATTTCAGTGGTGACTGAATTTGTTTAGTCTCTTGCAGGATTTTCTCCATGTATCCAAACAATCCTATAACTATATTTTGGTATTGATTAGCATCATGTTGTAAGGTGTTCTTTTCTTTAAGAAAAACTCAGCTGAAGTTGAAGAATACCAAATACAATGACATTTAATGAGAGACAAAGTGACAAGTGGCAGTCATTATTGCTCCCTACTTGGACTTCTTCTTACTACTTTTGGGCTAATGTTGTGGCCCTTCAGTTCCTATCTCTAGCAAGTTATATCTCTATTTAACCAAAGGACTTTACATGATGTGCACCATCATGAAGAAAGAGATGATCACATGCCATATATGGATCCAAGAGCCAAATTGATGATTTTACTCACGTGCGTAGAAGCATGATGCGGTGCGAATCAGATTTGGTAAGAATTTGAAAGAAATTATTGCTTGAAAAAAGGGTTGAGTTTAGAAGCTTGTTTTGTTCTTCCTAATTCACCATGATCTCCAGCCACTATCATTTCCATAATAGCAAGACGTAATCAAGGTTGTTTTGTTCTTCCTAATTCACCATGATCTTCAGCCACCATCATTTCCATAGTAGCAAGATGCAGCCAAAGTTATTTTGTTCTTCCTAATTCACCATGATCTCCAGCCACCATCATTTCCATAGTAGCAAGATACAGCCACTATCATTTCCTTTGTAGCAAGATATAGCCACCATCATTTTTATGATAGTCAAATTCTGTTATTTCCTTCCATTTACTGAATGTCTTATGTTCCCTCTCTTATCTATATAAAGGGAGGTGACCTATGTATTCAATCAGATTTCAATGAATGAAAATGAGTGTTGCTGATTTCTCTTATCTAACCCCTGTGTGTTAGTGGCGAGTTATAAACCCTAGAACTTATCACTCACATTCTTCTTTTCTTGAGTGTGGCGTTCTACCCCTTTGTGATCTGATTGTGGCGATTTTCTTATCAATCAGATTTCAAAGGTTTCTTTTTTTTTTTTCTCTTTTTCTGTGCTCCAACCTTTATTCTTACCTACACAAGATAGTTATTTAGACCTGGGCACATCAGTTTGGTATCAGAGCTTGAGGGAGTGTTTGACATCCAAATCATGTCTGGAGGAGACGAGGCCCCTGTCATTCCTAGAGGCATGAGTTTGGAACAAGCTCAGATTATGGGGCTCCAGCGGCATCAAGAAGAGATGATGGAGCAACTCAATCGCCTAACACAAGCGTTTGAGCGGTTGGCAACACTTCCCCCACCACCACAGCGGCATGGCCATCCAGCACCACGACGAGTTGATCACAATGATGAAGAGGAGTATGACGAACCCGGAGATGATGATGGTGTGGAGGAACACCCATGGCAAAGGCGGCAGCAAAGGAGTTTGGGAGACAATATTAAGATGAAGATCCCATCCTTTAAAGGAACCAGCTCACCCGAAGAATATCTGGAATGGGTGCAACGTGTGGAGAAGGTCTTTGAATGTCAAGACTATTCTGAGGTAAAAAAATGTAAACTTGCTGCCCTTGAATTCACTGATTATGCTAATCTTTGGTGGGAGAATGTGAAAGCTCAGCGTAGGAGGGATGGAGAAAAGGAGATCCGGAACTGGAGGCTTATGAAGCGGATCATGGAGAAGCAATTTGTCCCTCAATATTATAAGCAGGAGCTGTACATCAAGTTACAAAGCTTGAGACAAGGGGGGATGTGTGTTGAGGATTATGTCAAAGAATTTGAGATGCTGATGATGAGATGCGATTTGCGAGAACCTCAAGAACAGACCATTGCAAGGTTCTTAGGAGGCTTGAATAAGGAGATTGCTGATACGGTGGAGTTGCAATCTTATGTGTTCCTTGACGATGTGATCAAACTTGCTGTTAAGGTGGAGAGACAGCGCAAGCGTGGTGCAAGTAAGTCAAGTAAGACTACCAACTCATCTTCCTTATCACCATGGTCCGTCCCTAAGGCGGTGCCAAAACAAGTAGAAAAAGGTGATTCTAGCAAGCAAGTCACAGATGCGGCCAAAGAAAAAGAGGTGGGGAATTCACAACCTCCCAGACGAAGTCGAGATATCAAGTGTTTCAAGTGTCTTGGTTACGGTCATATAGCCTCTGAATGTCCAAACAAGAGGGTGATGTTCATTCGGGAATCACAAGAAGAAATTGAAAGTGAAGATGAGGCTATTTTGGAAGAGGTAAAAGAAGATTATGTGGAGTTTGCAGATGAAGGAGAGCTATTGGTTATTCGTCGTAACCTGAAACTACAAGCCAAAGTGGATGATGAGCAGCGCGAAAATATCTTCCATACCAGGTGCACCATCCATGATAAGGTATGTGGTGTTATCATTGATGGAGGTAGCTGTACCAATGTGGCTTCTACTATTTTGGTAGAAAAATTTAATTTGGTGACTGAAACATCCCCGTCCCTATAGATTGCAATGGCTTACTGACGATGGTGATGTGAAGGTTACAAAGCAGGTTGTAGTACCTTTCTCTATTGGCAAGTCCTACAAAGATGAGGTTGTTTGTGATGTGGTTCCTATGAAAGCCAGCCATCTTCTTTTGGGAAGACCTTTGCAGTACGATCGAAGGACTATTCATGACGGCTTCAAAAACACCTATTCATTTGCCAAGAATGGAAAGAATATAGTGTTGGCACCACTTAGCCCGCAACAGGTCCAGAAGGATCAGCTTGTGATTGAAAAGGGCAAGAAAGAGAACCTATTTGCCAACAAGGGGGAAGTGAAGCGAGTTTTGACTAACCATGAAATTATTTTTGTTCTTGTAGCTAAACAGGTTCCAAGTGAAGAAATCTCCCTTCCACCGCAAATGAAGGAGATCTTGGAGGAATTTACAGATGTGTTCCCGGAAGAATTATCAAAAGGATTGTCACCAATCAGAGGGATCGAGCATCAGATTTATCTCATTCCAGGGTTTGCCCTACCAAATAGACCAGCCTATAGATGCAATCCCGAGGAGGCCAAGGAGTTGCAGCGGCAAGTTGCGGATCTTTTGGAGAAGGGTTATATGAGGGAGTCTATGAGCCCATGTTCAGTACCAGCTCTGTTGGTACCAAAGAAAGATGGATCTATGCGGATGTGCGTGGATAGTAGGGCGATAAACAAGATCACAATAAAATATCGCTATCCAATCCCGCGACTGGACGATATGCTTGATGAGTTGCATGGAGCTAAGGTCTTCTCAAAAATAGACCTGAGGAGCGGATACCATCAGATTCACATGAAGGAAGGTGATGAATGGAAGACCGCATTCAAGACCAAGTTCGGATTGTATGAGTGGACGGTCATGCCATTTGGATTGTCCAACGCACCAAGCACATTCATGAGATTGATGAATCATGTGCTGCGTAAGTTTATTGGTGATTTTGTGGTTGTATATTTTGATGATATTCTAATTTTTAGCAGAAATCAGGAAGAGCATATGGAGCACCTCAGGGGTGTTTTTGAGGTTCTGCGACAAGAGAAGCTATATGGCAACCTCAAAAAGTGTCATTTTTGTCAGGATCGCATAGTCTTTCTTAGCTATGTTGTGTCACAACATGGAGTGAAAGTTGATGAGGAAAAGGTGAAAGCGATCAAGGAGTGGCCTGTTCTTACTAATGTATCTGAAGTAAGGAGTTTTCATGGCCTAGCATCCTTTTATCGGAGGTTTGTGAGGAACTTCAGCACTATTCTTGCTCCTATCACTGAATGCATCAAGAAAGGAGGAGAATTCAAATGGACTGAAGCAGCCCAAAGGAGCTTCGAGTTAATCAAGGAGAAGTTGAGTTCAGCACCCATTCTAGCTCTACCCGACTTTTTCAAGACTTTTGAGGTAGAATGTGATGCCTCCGGTGTGGGCATTGGAGCTGTTCTGATGCAAGAAGGACGTCCCATAGCATATTTCAGTGAAAAGTTGAATGGTGCAAGCTTGAGCTACTCTGTCTATGACAAGGAGTTCTACGCTCTGATTCGGGCTTTGGAGACTTGGCAACATTATTTATTGCCAAAGGAGTTCGTCATCCATACTGATCATGAGTCTTTGAAGCACTTGAAAGGACAAAGCAAGCTGAATCGTAGACATGCCAAGTGGATGGAATTCTTGGAAACCTTTCCTTATGTGATCAAATACAAAAAAGAAAATGTCAATATCGTGGCTGATGCACTTTCCAGGAGGTATGCTTTGATTTCATTGCTTAATGCTAAACTAATGGGATTTGAGTTGATTATAGATCGATACAAGGATGATCCAAAATTTGCAAATATTTATGAAGAGTGCAAGAAAGGAGCTGTAAATGGCTATTACAGGCATGACGGATACTTGTTTAAGTCAGGTCGGCTGTGCATTTCTAACAGTTCCATTCGAGAGCTTTTGGTGAGAGAAGCTCATGGTGGCGGATTGACGGGTCATTTTGGAGAGAAGAAAACATTGGAGATGGTGAAAGAGCACTTTTATTGGCCAGCTATGATTCGTGATGTGCATCACGTCATTGAGAGGTGCGTTACCTGTAAGAAGGCGAAGAGCAAAGAGACTTCACAAGGGTTGTATATGCCGCTACCTGTACCAGATCAACCATGGGTAGATTTGAGTATGGATTTTGTGCTTGGACTGCCAAGAACACAAAGGGGAAAGGATTCGATTTTGGTGGTTGTGGATCGATTCTAAAAAATGTCTCATTTTGTGCCATGCCACAGAACCGATGATGCTTCACATGTTGCAGAATTATTTTTCAAAGAGATAGTACGTCTGCATAGTGTACCAAAGAGCATTGTGTCTGATCGAGATGTCAAGTTCTTGAGTTACTTTTGGAAGACCTTGTGGAAGAAGCTTGGTACTAGATTGCTTTTCAGCACGACTTGCCACCCGCAAACCGATGGTCAGACCGAAGTGGTAAATCGTACCCTCTCTTCTTTGCTTCGCACTGTTGTTAACAAGAATATGAAGAATTGGGATGAGTGTTTGGCTTATGTTGAGTTTGCTTACAATCGTAGTATTCATAGCACTACTAAGCATTCTCCTTTTGAAGTGGTTTATGGATTTAATCCTATCACCCCACTTGATTTGGCACCACTTCCAATCAGCGAAAGAGTTTGTATGGATGGGAAGAAGAAAGCTGAGTTGGTTAAGTCCATGCATAAGAGCATCAAGGAGCAGATTGAGAGGAAGAATGCGGCTTATGAGAAGGCAGCCAACAGAGGAAGAAAACAAGTTCGCTTGGCTCCAGGTGATCTTGTTTGGATACATCTTCGCAAAGAACGATTTCCAAACCAAAGAAAATCTAAGCTCATGCCACGTGCTGATGGTCCATTCCGAGTTGTTGAGAAAGTGAATGACAATGCTTACAAAATTGAATTGCCTGGTGACTACAATGTGTCCGCTACATTCAATGTTCGAGATCTTTCTCCTTACTTGGAGGATAGTTTGGATGATGAGGAAGACTTGGATTTGAGGGCAAATCCTACTCAACAAGGGGGAAATGATGTGCACCATCATGAAGAAAGAGATGATCACATGCCATATATGGATCTAAGAGCCAAATTGATGATTTTGCTCACGTGCGTAGAAGCATGATGCGGTGCGAATCAGATTTGGCAAGAATTTGAAAGAAATTATTGCTTGGAAAAAGGGTCGAGTTTAGAAGCTTGTTTTGTTCTTCCTAATTCACCATGATCTCCAGCCACTATCATTTCCATAATAGCAAGACGTAATCAAGGTTGTTTTGTTCTTCCTAATTCACCATGATCTCCAGCCACCATCATTTCCATAGTAGCAAGATGCAGCCAAAGTTATTTTGTTCTTCCTAATTCACCATGATCTCCGGCCACCATCATTTCCATAGTAGCAAGATACGGCCACTATCATTTTCTTTGTAGCAAGATATAGCCACCATCATTTCTATGATAGTCAAATTCTGTTATTTCCTTCCATTTACTGAATGTCTTATGTTCCCTCTCTTATCTATATAAAGGGAGGCGACCTATGTATTCAATCAGATTTCAATGAATGAAAATGAGTGTTGCTGATTTCTCTTATCTAACCCCTGTGTGTTAGTGGCGAGTTATAAACCCTAGAACTTATCACTCACATTCTTCTTTTCTTGAGTGTGGCGTTCTACCCCTTTGTGATCTGATTGTGGCGATTTTCTTATCAATCAGATTTCAAAGATTTTTTTTTTTTCTCTTTTTCTGTGCTCCAACCTTTATTCTTACCTACACAAGATAGTTATTTAGGCCTGGGCACATCATTACATCTACTGTTTAAGTGTTTATAGAAAAAACACATCAACTTCCTCACTCATTGTGGTGTTTAACAATCTTTGTGTGCTCAGTTGAGCTCAATCTGTTCTTTTTTTTTTTTTCCAATTTCTTCTTCAAACTTTTTTTTTATATATTTTATGAGATATTTTTGCTAGTGCTTATTATAGTTAGTTGCTAATTACTGACTGATTCATAAGGACTCCCTTTGACTCAATTTCGTTAGTGCATTCGTTTAAGCCTTATGAATCATCACGATTTTATGAAATAATCTTTCTTGTAGTAATATTTGTGAACAAATCCTCATAGAAAACTTTTTTTTTTTTTGAAAAAAAAAAAAAAGATCCTATGTTTTTGTCAACTTTATGCATTACAAATGCAGAATTTCAATGCTCAACCACTCTGTCAAACAAAAACTAACTTGATGCCATTGCATGTAGTCTGCAAAATTTGGAGCTGAAGAACTGTGGCAAGATATCTTCTCTTTTCTTGTTGATATAATGGAGTCAGCTATTAAAGCTTGGCATGAGACTGGGAAAGTGGATCCGAGGGTGAATTTCCTTCTTGACAAGCTGAAGACACAGACCGATAAATATGCTCCAGTAGTCAACATTGATAAGGTATTAAAAGTTATCCTAGTAAGTATATTATATGCATGTAGTCCCCTCATTTTTTGATCTGTTTAAGTGAAAAGTAGGTATCTTATGGTATTCCTTTTAACTTTCTGAACTCAAAAATTCTAATTTTTCTCCTCATTAAACATCTGCAATTTAGGCTCCACTTTGTGCCAATTAATGTGCATTTATTTGTTAAACTGTATCCATAATCGACCTTTCCTTTATGGCATGACTAACCTCTATCTCAACAAACCTTTCATCCTTATCATCTCTCTCTCTCTCTCTCTCTGCTAGGCATTTGAATCTCCTGACACCCACAGCAGCTGTTTTACATTTTTAAGGCAGTATGCAGAGGAGTCTTTTGCTAGGGCATCTTGCTTGATAGCACCCAAGGACATTATATCTTATCCACAGGTGTGTACACTTTTATTTTTTGTAAGTTCTAATAACTGCTTGCATTTGACTGAGCACATGTTTTATTATGCTGTTCTTATTTTAAATTTCATTCATGCTAATGAGTTCCTTTTAGAAGTATGTGTGTTAAACAACTCTCTACACGTGATGTAGGAGCAATATTTTAGCAATAAATATGATCTGTACATGGAGCTTATACCTTTGGAATTTGAGATACTTCTGTTGACTTTATCAGTGGCTGAATGATTTAATAATGGACCAGTAAGCACAAGCAGATTTATATGATTTCACTTTATTCAATGCCTGTGTAGGTTTGGAAAGGGCAAGGATCAAGAAAGTGGAAGCTGGGGCACAGTGATGGCTTTTTTGTGCAATTCGAGTCTCCTGTATTACGTAAACTATGGTTTATTCCTAGTTCGACTGAAAAGGGCCGGACATTGTGCAGGTAATAACATTTCCCTATTCAGAGTTGTGGATAAGTTGGTTTTTAGTCATCTTTCTTGAACTCTTCCATTAGTAATGGGTAGGTGGATGGTCTTCATAGATCTAATGGCTGTAATTTTCAACTGTGAGTGATCAACATTCTTGTCGTTTGGTTTAGCCCTCATCTGAGGATCCAGCCTACGAGAAGCTTAGTTCCATCTGAAAATATTTTAGATCTGAAATTTGATATGAAAGCTAGGATAGTTTCAAGTTTCTGTGCAGAAAATAAATGCACATGTTATCCATCGTGGGTCGGGTCATATTTTGCAGGCCTTACATGGAATAAGACTATGTTCTTTGGGCAATAATTTATATTATCCGTGGTGGTTCTGCAAGCTCAGATGTCAGAAATGAGAGGTTTAGATGTAAGAACTACAAGTTTCATCTGTTCTCAGTAAAACACTCTGTTGCACTCTCTTTTTTCTTGTAACATGAGACCAAGCTACAATGTTTCTGATGACTATACTAAGACACTTAAACCTTCCCCAACAATGAGCAACCAGATTTTTTCAAAGAAGAGGAAGATTCAGCATGACAAAAGTTCATGGAACCCTACATAGAAAAGCTTAGAAGTCACAGAAAAGCTCAACTTTTCAGCTTCATTCAGGCTATACCTGACGTAGGACTTGTAGACACCATCTTAAAGCAGAATCAGATGCCTTCTAAGAGACAGTTATAAAGAGCATTAGGAAAATAATAAAACATTACTTTCTAAAGACCCTTACAACTTGGTAACGCAGCAAATTAACTGAAAAAAGAAACCAAAAGTCATTAATGACTTTATCTGAACTGAATTGAACATCCATATACACCATAGTAACTGTAAAGGACTGTTTGTGGGTCTGACCATAAATTGGCCTCTGTTATAGAAAATAAAATATGCCCCAAAAATTGGTATCTTAGTTATAGGTGCAAAACCAATTTTGGGAATGATCTAAGATAAAGTCGCAAAGCAAACCATCTCTATGTGCCATTAACAAAATTAGATGCTTGAGTGATAGAGTTAACAACTGCTCTTTCCTTCGCCTAGAAGTGCATGTTTGTACATGCATGAGATGATTGTAGATGTACCTTACAAATATTTACTTTCATGAAATACATCATGGCAATTATTGTTTGTGAAACATGTTTCTTTGTGCGTCTGCTGCTTAATGCTGATTGTTAGGTGAGCTTGTCATGAGAGAAACTTTAAGGTCACGATGTACATTGATAAAACATGTGCCCCTTATGCAAGTCTTATCAATAGTCTCCTATTTTTTGTTCCATCTTTCAGGAACCCTGAGGATTTGGATATCAGTGCCCATGAAGTGCTTCCTCGTCTGTTTAAGGAGCCAGGTTCAAATGTCAGATAGAATTTCACTTTTTTCTAATAGAGACAACATCGAGCACACTAGCTTCATGCCCTTTATTGTCTCCTGGTGTGGCCTGTGGATCACAAGCTTGATCATTCCTCGAGTATTTCACTACCAAGAGTTTTCACTGCCAGGCAAGGTGCTTCAATTTTTGTAACTGTACTGTGTCAATTTTGTTCACGGGGACCTGCAAAAGGTTTTTCTTTCTTTCTTTTCTGTGACATTGCCTAAATGATGTCTGATTTGTTTCCCCATCCCCCTTTTCACTCGTGTGCTACTTAAATGCTTGTCCAAGCTGTAACACTTGGTGGTCACCATTTGTTTTGTTTTGTTTTTTGTTTTTTGGGATATATGTATTCTGATATGGTGGATGGTTTGTTGTTGGCTTGAAACCATGGTTTGACATCTTTTATCAATGTTTATGGGTTTGTGTATCAATTACAGACAAGATAGTCAGAAACTGATGTAATGTTTCCCAGATGGAGATCCACATCTCGTGTCGGTAGTTTCACAGGCTTGTGGTCTGGTTGTAGACTTGCAGTGTACTCGTGCTTCAGGCCTTATCTATTCCCTGACAGTTGCGAGATACCGTACCATCATTAGCTAGTATTGTCCTTGTTTAATATCCAAATCGTTGCCCCCCTTTATACGGCATCTTGGTTTAAATGTGCTAATAAGATGAAACACGGGCGGTTGGTGAGAAGAATCCTGAGGCAGCCATACAGGCAACTGCCAGACACACGGGTAGATGGAAACTTCTTGTTCATCTCTTGCTCCCAATTATTTTATTTTCTGTGTAAAGTAGAAATTTTATAATAAATTCATCTCATCATTTCAGCACAGATTAAATCAGGGAACGCCCGAGAAAAAGGCAGAAGTCCAGAGACAGGAGACACCATGATCTGCATCAGAACTCCCAACACGATCCACGTAATTCCCCATCAATCTTCTCCCATTTATTGCATTTGTTACGGCTACTTTTTGGAGAAAAGTGACTCATCCAAATTATGATTACCTAAGTTTAATTTATTAGCAATATACCATTCGGGAAACCAAAATTTAGGGGTGCTAAATAAAGGGCTGTGACCATTAGGACGAGCCCCCGATTCACGCTCATAATGATTGTTAACGTTTCCTACGCAATGATGATTGAATGCAAAACAAGAATAGCATACTGAGATATTGTTGATCAAATATCCCGTATATGGCTTCAAAGCTTGCTATACTTAAACCCATGGACTTAAGTCCTGATGGGACATTCGGTGGGACATCAAGATGGGATGCCATTCCAAGTGTCAAGATTGGACTATCCCTCGATCGGTATGTCTTAAGATATTTTGTATCTCCAATGTCGGGACATGGTAGGGTGGTGGTAATCATAAAAAAATTAGGATAGCTTCGTTCCATAGAATTTAAAATCTTGCTTAAGTCTTATATAAACGTATAAAATTGTCAGTTCTTACTCAGTTGAGTAAATTAGGGTCCACAGGAAAAGTTGGATTACAAGAAATAGTGGTGTGATTGGAAATCTACAAGATTTGATTAGTAAATTTCCCATCAGATGTCAAGCGAGATGGTAAGATGAACCTAAGTTACTAATTTTCTTAGAGCTGAAGTGATTCCAACCTTCTGCAGCATACAATCTTTGACAACTATTTAGGCTAAGTTGGAACAACAATTGGATCTCTGCTTTCAGGTTTGCACTTTGGATTTGGAAACTTAAAAACCGACCGAGTTATTTTATCCGATGTCTCAACAGAGACAAAATTGACCGAGTCATTGGCTGCATCATTGGATCCTGACCCAGGTTTGACAGGTTTCTGGAGACAATCCATTTTTATTCTAAACAGTCAGTCATCCATGTTGCTCTTTTTATTTTTATTCATTTTTATTGCTGAATTAACTTAATTCAATGTTGCCTTGTAAGTTAGTAGGATTATGGAATCCAAGCAAGTTTGACAGTTTGTAAAATAATCATACAATGCATTTCAAATACAGGGCACACTACATTCCACCATCAGAACCGAAGTTTGATAAAACTATTTTGATATCGCCAATCTTTATTTTATTTATAAATAATTCTAATGTGTCATTTGGAACTTTAAAATGTTAGTGAAATGTATTAGTATGCAAAACTTCAGTCCTTATAGATTGTTAATAATAAAGAGATTTTTTTTTTTTTTTGGAGTAAATAAGGGCTACATGAATAAATCTAACATCTTTATTCATATAAGATAGAAGTTAAGGTACATATATTTAACCTTTCTATTTTTTAGTTAGGGCTTCAAGTGGGTTAGTGTTGATCCAGGTCTGATTTGACCTGGATCTGACTTGCATTATCAATAGATTGAAAACTAAAACCAAGTCCAATGCACTCATTTGATAAATCAAATTGGGTTACGTTCAAGCAACCTATGAATTCTAGCCATGTTAAACTTAAGAGTTTGAACTAATTTTGTTAGGTTTAATTGGATCAGTTCAAATATAACAATGTTGAATTCAATGAAAAGTACCTTGGAACCTTTTTTTTTTCCGCTAGTCCTTAGAACTCCTTTTCTGCACACGAAAAGTTTATTAAATTCACTTTTTATTGACTCAAAAACTCATCATTCAACAATTCTCATCTATCACACCAATTTCCACAATTAATGCAAATCAACTTATGGGAATTTTTTGTGCTCACAGGATTAAAAAAATCCATGGTCCATTTGCATGATCTGCATCTTAATTTGATATCTGACTTGGGTCCCATACCCTGTTCCTGATGATCTGTAATGTGGGTCAGGTTTAGACCTATCAGACCAGCAACCAATGATTTTAAGATTAATTTTCCTGTCTATTACCCCTTCACTTATCTTGTCCTAATCTGATCACCTGATCCATTGGGACCACTGAAGGTCTAGGATTCTGGACCACTGCAATTGGCCAGACCCCCTTGGATCTTGGTTGTAATACTCTGATAGGGACAGCATAGCCGTTCACTTCTGTGGACTCACATTCCATCGTCCTTAGATAAGAGGACGGCTACAGTACATGCTATGGTTAATGTACTGTGGATTGGTCGCCCAACCATTCGATCAAGATCCGATGGTCTGATCACAAGTTTAAAAGCAGCTGCACAGCTAAATTCAAGTTAAGTGATCACTATGATGGAGGGACCCTGTGATTCCGACATCACACCAACTTTTGGTGCGGCGGATGCAACATCTTTAGGGTTTCTTTTGGAAACAAGGTAAACAACAAGATTGATGTTATCACTCTTGATCTCTTCAGTATCTTTTGGAGTTACAGACAATGGCCTTTGAAGCCTTGTGGCAGTCAGTACAGCTACCATGGTAGTTAATTATGGATGCACTATGATATTGTCATTATCTAACAATACTGTTTAACATAAATGATTAAATATGAGAGAAAGAATGAATGAGAAGTTTAGAAAGAGCTTTCACAGGCCAAGGTTGGAATAGGGGGATCATGTCAAATGCTTGAGATTTGGTTATGCATTACTTATAGAAAACCGAACTTCAAAATTTTTGTTTGATTAGTAGAGTGGTGGTGCGTGGTTGTCACAAATCTCAATTCCCTATTGAAATGTATCTATTGGGCATGTTTTAATGTCCTAGAAAAATTATGTTAGGTAGATCTTGAATATCCATATAGAATCATAAAATCCAAGAGAAATATTTTTTATTAATTTTTTTGGATGAGATTCTAAATTGTTAAAGATGTTATCAAAATGGACCCAGACTATAGCCTACATGAATTAGGAAATACCGCAAACTATGAGCTAATTGTGCTGGTTGAGATTGAATTTAAATAGATTTGGACTCTCAACTTGATAAGGATGTTAGGGCTTAAGGTAAGGAGTATATCACAATCTGTGCAAAGGTACGTGTGGTTCTATATAAACTATACATCAAGTCAATCTTGGATATCTATATAGAACTAAGGAACTTAAATAACACCTACTCAAATGATCTTTTTAGATAAGTTCTTGGATTGTTACAGTTTTCGTTGTGGTATATTGTTGTATATGATACAACCAACAACCGTCAAGAAATTATGAGCGATATTTTCAAAATTCAGCCTTTAAGAATTTGGAAGACAGTCTCACAACCCTAATAATTCATGTGGTTTTATCAAACCGGCTCTTTTTGCTGGGGATTTCACAATAATAGTGGCTTGAACAATTTCTTGAATTAACCCCAGCTTGAAAATTTTTAACTTGGGCTTGATTTAGCTTGATCTATTCTCCCAAAAACTAGATTACGCGCTAACCTAAGAAATTGGCCTGTCGGCAATCAATCTTGCCTAGATTGTCTTATGTGCAGCTCGTCATTCAGTTCTCAAACAACGAAATCTTTTGGTCAAAGATCATCACCGATTCCTTTGCTTTACGTGCGGCCTCCACCAACCACGATATAAATGATCATGGCTTTAGGATTATACAATAACTGCAATAATATTTTGGTGGTCTCCTGCATTTAAGTTTCGATTTTATTTAGACGGAACGGAAAAAAGTACTGTATAATGCTGTGCATATTTCGAAAATATCCATCAAAAGATGAATGATCGCACGTGCTACACGCATGCATTAAAATACTAAAAAAAAAAAAATAAACCTCAATGATATTTAAATAATTTAAATAAACAGTATATAATTATTATTTTTTTTATGAACATATCAATATGTATATAGTATCATACGATATTTTTTGAATACCAGAAAAGATTCCGTTCTCAGAGTACATGGAGGCAATTATTAATCATGGCAACCCCAACCTACACTAACGTAGGATTCAGTTAACTGAAACATGGCTGGCCCCCCTCCATCCTTTCTCCTGCTAAACTTATGAATTCTTTGCTCTCATCAATATCACAAAAGATGGGTGTGCATGGAATGGACGACGTTCTATTATTTGCGGTTGCCAACATCTGACGTACTACTGATGCCATTAAATTAGATCAAGTGCATCTTAAACACCTGCTGCCATTTTTTTAAGAAAAGAAAATCTATGTTTAAAAACTATTCACAAAAGTTTTAAAATGCTGGATATAAAGAGCATATATATGTGCGCACAATCATGTGAGTGTTATCAATAAGATTGTCTTCTTATTCAAGATAATGTGACGATATATACACAGGCTAACGCATTAAAACTTGACTAAACTAATAGGTGGAGTCCTCAAGTAAATTGTACTTCTTTATCCTTAAAGACTTTAATATATGAACACTAATCCATTAGAACTTAACCAATATGATAATGGTAGTCCTCGAGATGGGTCAGGCGAGCCATGCCAAGATAGTAGTTGACGAAAGCACATAACCCTCATGGGCATTGTATATGAGTCTAGCAAGCTTTATCACGAAGGATAGGATGCATCACATGAGCTGTGCCTTGTCCGTGCATGGAGACAATAAAAAAGCCACAACTACTCCAATGACGACCACGTATGTAGCTATCGGTGCTGCTGCATGTAATTAACGCATGTCCTGCATGCTTATCCTTCTTTTACGCTCTCATGTTATTCCCATGGGAAAAAAAGGCCAGTGGTCACTGTACTCCTGTCAATCCTTAGTTGTAAAGGTGGTGGAAGAGTAGGAGGGGAAACGAGAAAAGAACCAGCAAGCTCTGGCACCCGGAGACATAGGACTCGTCCCGATTACGTGAACCTCACGAAAAGCGTGTTCTCATCAGCGACTACGCACACGGCAACGCGTGGGTAGATCAAACGGCTAGGCAACAACATTCACTCTTTTACAATAAAAAAAAAAATATTAGATAGACCATTCTACAATAAGCAAAATATTTTATAGATTTTGATTGTCTTCTTTTCATCTAATAGTCAATTATGATCCATCATAAATATTAATTAATGAACAATCAATCGATGTGTGGATTTTTAATTGGCTTTGCATCTAGTAGAATGAGTCTTATAGAGTCACTTATTAACGGACCATACTCATGGATACATCAACTATTAGTTTATCCTTAAAAACAAATAGTAATGATGGGTTTTCAAACATAAAGGTGCATTGCTTTATAACATATTTTATTAATTATTGTAATTATAAAAATAATATATTTTATAGACAGTGTTGTCGTCAAGGAGTCGAGCTGGTTTAAGCCATTAAACAAAAGTCAAAAAAAGAATGGTAATCGCAGGACAACTAGTCAAGATTTTCGGAGCTGGGTCTTAATGCCAGATCCTCGATTGATCCCTCGGATTGATCCTGCAAAATCACCAAAAACAAAAAAAAATCTCATGTTGGGGGTTCTTTGATGCCTAAATCAATCTCTCACGAAAACAAACAAAGAAGATCTATGTAGTGGATAAAGAGTAAAGGTAGTGCCGAGTATGAAGAGTAAAAAGCTGGTAATGAAAAATGGAGAATGAGAAGCAAAGAATGATGTATAGAAGGTGGAGAATGGTGGACTCAGAGTTCTATAGAAGAGCTGATTCCAATAAATATGCGGTCTGTTTTTGAGATAAAGCATGCAAGGTCAGTCTTCTTTTGCAAGGTAGGTGTTCACTTATCTGGTGGGTTCTGAAGAAAAGATTTTATAGGTGAAGGCGATACCTATCACTTTTGGAGACATGCGTTGCCTGTCAAAGGATAATAGCTTTAGAGATGTGCTCTGACTATCAAGGAATAACGGCACATACATCTCGAGGTTGCTGAGATCACGTTCTTGTTTGGTGGAGGAGAGAGTTAAAGAGCAAGTGACTAGGCCGTTTGTCGCTGTGAGAACAGAAAGATTTGGAACTCCTCTAATATGACAGTAAAAGATCAGATGGCAGCGATCGGATAGTCACTCCATCATCCTCTATTAAGAACACATGCCGAACTATCACTGGATCATTAGTATCATGATGGATGATTCATTTTAGAATGTATCAGATAGTATTAACTTATACAACAATATGGTAATAAGTATTGAAAATAATAATTTTTATAGATAGAATTAACTTGCATACCAATATGATAAGAAGTATTATGTAAACTCAATTTGCTGTATAGATTCATTCCGTATTATACTGGATGCAGCAAACTAGTGCGCAGTCTCGCATTATACCAAGCATTTCACCTCTCGTACCGTCCTGTCCAATGATATTATAATAGGATGGGATTATTATGTATAACTAGTATCAGCTTTGAATTACGGTGTAAAATAAATTTTAGGAAACAACAATCTATGTAAATGTCAAATAACAACTATCACCTTATAATTCTACTACAAGCATTATGTTTGAGGTCCCCACTCTAACTGCTTCTGCGTTAATTAAATATGATACGAATAAAAACTTTCTACCTGTACCAAAAAAAACTCAATCCGTATACTTACGTACACAACTATAAGATTGGAAAATTATATCTTTAATTGAAGACGTTAGGGTGGAACTGCCGACACAACGGAAGGTCTCGGAGACGTCAGAAGGGACAGGGTGGGAGCATCCTAGGATGCGAAGCGGGCCCAGAGATCCGAACGGCCCCCGGTTGGTTCTTCCATCGAGAGCTGTCCTACGCTAATCATCCACCGTCCATTCAGGTGGGGCCCTCCTGATTGACGGCACATCCTGAAATAGGAGTTATTATTACGATAAAACCGGTGGAGTTACCTCGGAGACGGGGAACGGTAATTTCCTGTCTGTACTGGTTTGTGAGGTGTTCCATCAATTTACCGACGTACATTTGAAAGTTGATACCGATGGGGAAATGGGAAAGGTAAAGTTAAAGTGTGGGTCCTGCAGCCGGGCTTTTTGAATTTTTGACGACAAACTACGGCGTCTACAGCCTTTTCCAGTTTTTGCTGTGTTTGAATGGTCATTTATTGCGAGATTTAGCAGCTTTTCAGCAGCTGATTGGCTGGACAATTGACGACTGATTTGTCCCAAAACTTAATTTTTTATAAAAATAATTTTATTTTTTTTAAAATATAAATTTATTTATATCTATCTATAAATATTAAAAATTTAATTACTAACAATTAACTCATGATAAACTTAAATGAACTCATATCGAATTATCTCTAATTTCATATTGATCTTGTAATGGATTTGCTCTAATATATTTATAATAATTAAAATTTTATTTAAAAAATTAATCAAAAATAATTATTTAAATTTTTTAAATTTTTATAAATATTCAAATTTTACATAATCTACTGTTGATTTAGGATTAAATATATTTTTCACATATGTCCCTACAGATTTATGGTTAAAAACACCTAAATTTGTATAATTATTTTTTTAAAAAAATCTATAATTAAGCTATTTTTGTTAAATATTTATTGTAATTAAATAAATTATTTTTCTATATTATTAAATTTTTATTTAGTTATATTTTGTATGAATTAATAACTAAATAATCAACAAGTTCTAAGCGATTTGTATGCTTGTCTTTTTTAAGTAAGACTTTTTTGCTATACTAATATCACTCATCATCGAAACAAGTAAATTTATACATGTGTGATTTAAGTTTGATATATTAATGTGCTTAAGGGAAACAATAGTCATCACAATAAAGAAGTAATTAAAACTTACAATAATATGCAAGGTCTTTTAGTATTTTAAGCTGTTGTTTATTGCTATGATATATAAAGAATTTGAGTATTTTTTAATAGTGCATTGTCATAATAAATTTTCTTCACTTCTCCTCAACAAAATTTTATAAGACAATAAAATCAATCTAAACAATAAACTGAATAATTGCGTATGATTCACAAACACACGAGCTAAATGCTAGATAAATCTTAATCATAAATTATATGAAAAATTTATGCTTTGATTTATTTTATGTGACTAAATTTTGTAACATATGAAAAATATTTATTTTTAACACCTCCAACTTTTTCTTACAACAATATAGAAAATCTCAAAATATTCGCCCTTTCTGCAGTGACATACCCATCCATATCTTCACTCAGTGATTGGGAAATCAGCGTAAATTATCCTCAAAGCAAACAATAAACAATGCTTTACATAAAATCACAGTTTAAACTATAGGCTCAACTTTATAAAATTCATGGGCAAAACATTTGTTTTGCAAAAGAAAGAAAGCTTACCAGAGTTTTATTAATAAAATCAGCTGCGTTTGTTTTGCAAAGCTTTCTTTTCAGCTGCTTTTTTTTTGGTACATTTTTTTTTTCGACTGCTTTACTACAAAATAAACAAACAAAGAAGGGCACCAAACGGAGTCCACGTTTTACCCAAAACAAAAAAATAACGGAGTCGACGGAGAAGTGGATTAATCATTAAAAAATAGGAATTACTCAAAAAAAGAAAATTACAAACTACAACCCCACACGAGGATTGAGAGCGACGTGTATGCCATATATACTATTTACCATGTAGACCCTATTATTATTATTATTATTATTATTATAATATTTTATTAGTTCAAATAAGTCCAAGCAAACAAAAATTTAAAACGAAAGAAACCATTACTCTCCCCCTTCCCTTCTCACCTCCCCACCACCAACACTGCCCCACTCTCTCTCTCTCTCTCGTCTTCCGAGGCTGCTTCGGTTTCTTTTGTTTTTAAAAACAGAAGACTTTGAAATCCATAATCATCTCCTCCTTTTTGGCCTTTGCCGCCCCCCACTCCCTTATCTCGTTCTCATTTGCTCTCTCTCTATAAAACTGTGATGATGGGGGAGGAAGGAGAGGGAGCTCGACCTCCGGCTCTGTCGTTGTCTCCTTCGAGTTTTCTTGCTTGATTCGGTAGTCTTCTTCTTGTATTATTAGTAGTGAGATCTCTTTAACTTGAAAGAATCTAGAGATCCAGGTATTTCTCTTCGTCCTGATCGATGTTCTCACTGTTTTAGCTGTTCTCGGTTTCTCGATTTCCTTTTTTTTTTTTTTTTGTTAATGTAATGTGAGTGGATTTGCGCTGTTTTTTCTTCTATTTTTGGGATCTTTTATTGGATAATGTTGGGATTTTGGTGGTGCTTCGATGGTGAGATTTGGCTTTGGATAATCCATGTCGTGGGTATTTTATTAGGTTTTCTCTTAAAAAACTGATGTGTTTGTGGGATGCATTTCGAATGTGAACCACATTTTTTCCAGAAAACTTCTTTTTGACGACGATTTCCCTCTTTTTCGGGGAGTAGGTTGTCTTCGAGATTATTATTTGTCATTTCTTGTGCATTTTGTGGATTTCTTTATGATTTCATCTGTAACTTTGGGAAAACAACTAACATTAATTTCTTGGAAGGTTTAGGGGAGCCGATTTTATCGGAAAAACCGTGGGCAACCTACAGGCCCCAAAATGGATCAGTATGAGGTTTTGGAGCAGATAGGAAAAGGAGCATTCGGTTCAGCTCTTCTGGTGAGGCATAAGGTTGAGAAAAAGAGGTGAGGAAGCCAGCAGCCAAACTCCATCTTTTTCTGGTCTTATTATTTTTTTTTTTTGTCCTATCTTTTGAGCTTCTTTCTCTTTCCCGTTATCTGTTGCAGGTATGTCCTGAAGAAGATCCGGCTTGCCCGCCAGACTGATAGGTGCCGCAGGTCTGCTCACCAAGAAGTAAGCATCTTTGCTTAACCGACAATATGAATTAATATCTCATAATATTATATCATAATTATTGCAATGCCCTTTAGGTTGATCAGTTGAACTTCTTCTTTCCTAAGTTTGTTCTCTGCCCCTGGTCATGTTGTTATTTTCACCTTAATGTTTTCGACCAAAATCTTAGTTTATTTAAATGAATCATAAATTTTTTATTTTTTTTTTTGATAAGACAAAAGTAATCTGGAGTTGAAGCATACGTAGATATTATGATTTTGAAAAAAGAATGCAATCATGATTGCTCAGTCCTCAGAAAGTTGGTTACCATAAATAATTCCAATGTCATTTATGACCCTTTTTGGATTATTTAGCAGTTCCATGGAAAAATATGTTTTTTTTATGTACATGATGTAGTGGAGATGCATTATTAAAATGCCAATTTTTTGTAATAATACTGTATTTATTCTGTTTTAAACTTAATTTTTTAATCTTCTTTGCTTGTGCAGATGGAGCTTATTGCTCAAGTGAGGAGCCCATTTATTGTGGAATACAAAGATTCCTGGGTCGAGAAGGTCCGTGAAGCTCTTCTTTCCATAAGATCTGCTGATGCGAATTATAGTTTCCATTTGTGGCGTATCTCATATCTTCTTGCATCAACATTTATCATCACTGGACACTGAGGCATATCTCCTAAAACTCTTTTCTATATTCTTGCTCCCAGGGATGCTACGTGTGCATTATAATAGGTTATTGTGAGGGAGGGGACATGTAAGTTTTTTTACAGGGTGCAATCAAATTCCAGATACTGTTAGTCTATGTCTGAATTTGTAAACATCTCCTTTCCTTGTGCAGGGCAGAAGCTATAAAGAAGGCCAGTGGAAAATATTTCCCTGAAGAGGTTGTTTACTTTAGCACAATACCACTATATCTTTCTGGCCATGTGTGTTATGCTCTAAATTAGTTTTTCACTCTCTTTGTACCCCTCTATGTGCAGAAGCTTTGCAAGTGGCTTGTGCAGCTCCTTATGGCACTTGATTACTTGCACATGAACCATATTCTTCACCGTGATGTAAAGGTTAGTAACCATTCCATGTCATGAGTGGCTTCCTTTTTGCAGAAACTTTATAATTGGCAAATTGATGTTTACTGATGGTGCTAAACTATTGTTCCAGTGTTCAAATATATTCCTTACAAAAGATCAGAACATACGACTTGGTAAGTCACTCTTTTTATGCTGGAGCAATGCTACATCTATGAATTTTAATAATCTGAAATGATGAATATTGCAGGTGATTTTGGGCTTGCTAAAATGCTGACCTCTGATGATCTCGCATCCTCAGTGGGTTCTGAATTTGTCTAGATTAACATGCCCTATAAGATACATCTGGTTGCCTTATTAATGATAGTTATTTGCTCCTGATACAGGTTGTGGGAACTCCCAGCTACATGTGCCCAGAGCTTCTTGCTGATATACCTTATGGCTCTAAGTCAGATATCTGGTCTCTAGGTGAATTATTTATTCTTTGTTCGGCACATGGCTGACATTTTAATTTTTCTTTGACTACTTAAGTTTCATTATATAATTTTTCAATTTATCCAGGGTGCTGTATATACGAGATGACTGCTCTTAAGCCTGCATTCAAAGCTTTTGTAAGTTGCATCGACCCCTATGTTTTATTTTGAAATATGATTGTTTTCTATTATAGGCATGTCCTTGAAATTGCAGTACCAGTTCCTGTGTTTCTGTTGCAAATATTATCTTGAATCCCATGCAGCTGGTATATGTGTAATTGTTAGTAGTTTATTTGGGTAGCAATTTCAGGTCTCAGTAAGACAATGCTTTGGAATTCTACATATGCTTGCAATATAATAATTTTTGCTATACGGTTTGTGTCTATTGTACTTTCCCCTCCATGGATTAAATTCTTGTAAGCCTGCGAAAGCTAAGACTTATGAGCACAATGTTAGCAATCTGATCCTTTCTGTTTGTGCAAAATAATTAAGTGTTCCCTATTTGTTGAATATATAATTATTGATGTAGATATTTTGAGTTATTATTCCAAGTCTTGCATCAAACTCTGATATATTTTTATTCTTGCATGAACTGGCTGATATGTAATTAACTCTTGAAAAAGGCAGATTGTATGCCATATTCATGTTTGAAAAACTTCTGGTGAAGTTGAAATGATATTCTTGGGCCTTTCTGTTTTATATCCTGACAATGGATAGATTTTTTTTTTTGTATTTTTGCTTTAAGCAGGATATGCAAGCTCTTATAAACAAAATTAACAAGTCCATAGTGGCGCCTTTACCGAGTACATATTCTGGTCCATTGTAAGCCTGATTCTTTTTCTCTTTCCAAATTTCATCAACTAATTTCAGCTATGCTGGTTCTATAATAAGACGGATCTTTCTGATTGATCTTGTTCACTGCATGCAGTAGGGGACTCATCAAAAGCATGCTGCGCAAGAGCCCAGAACACAGGCCAAGTGTATGTACTCTGTCAGGGATTGTATACTGTTGCTAACAAAAGCTTGCTTTTGTGCACATACACATCCATACAAACACAACAATGTTTATCTCCATGTCTTTCAAACAATTTCGACTCATGTTTATAATCCTATCACCAGGCTGCAGAACTGCTCAGGCACCCACAACTTCAGGCTTATGTGCTTCAAGTCCATTTAAAGACTAGCGCTACTCGCAATATGCTTCTTGAACAGCCTGCAAGCAAGCACATAAAGAAAATTAGATTTCCTGATGACGAAGGTGCTTCTGCATGCAAGGAGAAGGAGAGAAGGCAATCTTTTGGCAATGAGAGGATCTTCAAACAGAACAAGCCTGCAGCGGAGCAAAACTCTAAAAGTTCTACACAAAGCATAAATGATTATCCAAATTATCTGAATCAAAGGATAAAAGAATTATCGGTTGGTAGTAATCAGGTTGGAGAGATTGGTGTCGACAAGGCAGTCAATACAAAGCAGTCTACCACCATGAAGACCCTGAGATATACTCCTGCCAAAACCTTCACAACTCCAAGGAAGGGAATAGAGCCACCAAAAGCATTTCATACTGGACCAAATCGTGATGTGGTATGATCATAAATAACTATGCTTATAGGCTAATGTAATTAACAATGATATGATAAAACTGTGTAGTTTGTGTTTGATGATATGCATCTATGTGAATGATGCATAAATAGTCAGTATACATGCATAAAATTCTATAAACCATGGAACTTTTTTTTTTTTTTGGTTTGAATTCCTGCATTCTAAGTAATGAAGAAACAAATAATTCAATTGCACTCTTTACTTTATATGCTGGGCCATTAAGCACACTCATCTCATATAAGATCATCTTTCTCGAGCCCCTGATTCTATGCTTTGTGTTGATGTGGAGCATGGGCATGCTAGGTCCCTAAGAAATATTAGCAACACTCTTCTTTGCTGTTGCAAATTTGGGGTCATTTTTCCTTATTTCTTTATAAAAAAATGTGACTTAAATGTTCAACACTTCCTGCCAATGAATGGATTCTTGACCTGGCTTCTAATTATTTGTTTTTATTAGTGTTGCAAATTCTATTATCCTGTCTAAAGTTTTTTCCAGTTGAAACACTGAGATTCCTGTGTCATTATCTTGCATCCATGATTTTATAGAATTTATAATCGTATATATTAATGTGATCGCTGTGTTGTAAAGAACATGCACCTTACGCATTCACAATTGTTTGTTGTGCTTCTGGTGCAGCTCAAACCATCACAAACTCCAGCAGATAGAAGTTCTTGGCCCAGTCGAAGAGCATCTCTTCCTTTGCCTACATTTGAAACCCCCCATCGACGTAATATCAGTATTCTCCACCATGTGAATTCTCCTGATGTTTCCGTCAATGCGCCTAGAATAGATAGAATTGCTGAGTTCCCATTAGCCTCGTCTGAAGATCCCCTGTTCTCCATCCATAAACTCTCATCAGCTCAAGGCTCCTCTTCTGCCAGCCCTCACTATGGTGACCGTACCATCACAAAGGATAAATGCACCATCCAAATCTTTCGGACAGAAGCAGAAAATGGGAGTGATTCGTCAGACCGAAATCCAACAGCTGTGGATGTTTCAAGCCGGGGATCAACAGAATCCAGGCAGCGGAGGTTTGACACTTCATCATACCAGCAGCGGGCAGAGGCCCTGGAAGGATTGCTTGAGTTCAGTGCACAGTTGTTACAGCAGGAAAGATTTGAAGAGTTGTCAGTGCTCTTAAAGCCATTTGGTCCTGAAAAGGTCTCTCCAAGGGAAACAGCTATATGGCTGACAAAGAGCTTCAAAGAAACAACAATATAGTATAGGGACTTAGGCCTGCTGCTGCCTGCTGCTTAGAGACCAAAGTCAGGTGCCCACCATACCGCATTGTTAACACTAGGTATCCTGGGACCTTTTCATCAGTTTTGTGATGTGAAGCAGCTGGATAGGCTGACCATGTAGCATGGAGTTGGTTGTTGATTTTCTTCAGCATCATGCTTGTAGCAGGTTGTGATGATTTCTTCCTTTTCTAGTCTCATCTCCCTATTTTCCCATGTACAAAGATCTCCATTTAGTGACCTTGGATAGAGAATTTAGGGGTGCAGGTGCTGGGAAGATGGTAGCTTGGTGCAATATGGCTGGGCAACTAAAGTTCACACACTAGCTTCTGATTCATGTGCAAGCAGAGACTGTCATCTGGAAGCAAAATGTATTTTGCTTTTGTTGCTGGTTCCACTACGACCACGACTATAATTTAGCACCATTAATACGTATGATTTGATGTTACTGTTCTATGATGCTAGTGGTAGGAAGTTAATGGAAGTTGTGATTCTGTATATTTGATACATGTTTGTTGTAAAGTCACCAAATTGGTTTCCTAATTGGCTGATTACTGTGGTTTTGGTGGTTATGCTGTCGTTTAACAGCGGAAAGGATAAAAATCTCTCGGAGGCCAGTGGAATATCTAGAAAAGCTAGTGGGTAATTGGGCCATTTGTTTTGTTGTGACATCTAACCGTGTGATGTTTTGCTTGTGACTGGGGAAATTAAGGGAAGGGCATGGCTCCACCAAAAAAAAGAAAACTTGTAGTTGGTGCAGCCGGCCAATTATACTGCGGTTCTTCTGCCCAGTTGAGGGCAGCTTAGGAGGTGTTATGTACTGCTGCTGTTGACTCAGGATCAACTATGAATATATTGTTGCGATTCAATGACTAATTTATTGAATCTTGGATCCTATGTTTTGCATTTAATGGGGATTCTTTGCAGTTTGATTCAATTTTGTGGCTATTATCCTTAAGGACCTCCTCGCACGCGAACTCAGACATTATTCCTCAAGAATTCTTAACCTATCCGATGTGTAACTATTATTCCTCAACATTATTCAACAGAGGGGCTTTTGTTTTTGTTGCTTCTCTACTCCAACATTTCTTTGATCCTGTAAGGTCAGACAGCTGTTGACATATTTTCCAACATTGATGAGGCTTGACCTCCGTCCTTATCATGGGGCAAAAATGAAACAAGCTGGCTTTGACAGCTAATTATTTGGCCATTTCCAAGCTAATTATCGAATGGATATATTATAGTCCCACCGGAAAATGCTTCAGAATTTTCTCCTTATCATAGCGTAAATGGATTTGGTAGGTGTCTAACGGTAAAAATCATGCTGTGAACAAGAAAAATGATGAAACTTTCGCTTGATCAAATAATAATATGTATCCTTAGGTCATTGTTAGGTTGCTGAGGAAAGTGATACCTGATTCTCTCCACTATTTCACAGGAAATGCATCAGAATTAGGTCCACCCACCTTATAATTGAGTTTGATCACGCTCTAAGCACCCACAGGAGTAAGATTAGGGTGCACTTAACCTTGGACCGGGTATCCGATTGAAGTAAAACTCCACCTGCAATTTTTTGTTGTTGCATTCAAGGAACCAGCTAAACTAACCTACTCTTCGTCGAACAACTTGAAATCTATGTCTGGTCAAAATTTCCCATACAATTGCACTTGTCACTTTACATTTCAAATAGAGAATGTGAGATCATTTGTCATCCTTGCACTTGTCATGTGCAAATATGTTTTTCAGAAGAAAGAACATAGTTACAAGTCAACAACATATATTTACACTCAGTCACATTTTTGGTATTACAAATATCAAAAATATCATCTATTAATTCATTTGCAGCAGCAGATATATAGCTCTAGAAGATGGTCTGGATATATGAAAATTTTAGATTTAGTAATAGCAAGCCAGCATCCTTGATCTCAGATATTCCAAGACAAAAGTCCTTCTAGAAGTTGAATAAATGTATCAAAACGGAAATAACATTAGCCTTTCAATGCAAATTATTCCTATTCCACCTTTCGTAATTCTTATAATCCTATTCCACCATTTGTTATTCTTATAATCCTATATTCCACTTGATGACTTCCCACCGGGGACTGCGAGGGCGAGCAAACGAAGCGGGAGGTGGTGATGGCGTCCCCAACTCCAATTCCATGGCAGCCGGTCCCAATCACACGCTCGAGCGCCAGCTCCCATGGCCGCACCCCCTCTCCCGGGAAATATCCCATCGGCAACGGGTCCCCGCCGATCCTATCTCTCCTCCAGCAGTGCTCTTCCCCGAGAGAACTCTCCCAAATCCACGCCCAACTCCTCAAATCCAATGCCATCCAAGACCCTCTCTACCTCTCCAAGCTCCTCTCCTTCTACGCCTCCCTCGAGCCGGATGGCGACCCCAGCCACGCTCTTCGCTTGTTCTCTTCGCTCTCGTATCGTGACTCTGCTCAGTGGAATTCTTTGATTCACGGGTTTAGCCTCGGTTCGACGCCGGAACAATCCATACTGCTCTTTATTAGGTTGCTGGAAGAAGACCCGATTCTTCTGAATTCCTACTCCTTCCCTCCGGTTCTCAAGGCATGTACGAGGATTATGACGGTCTCGGAGGGGATCCAGATCCATGGTCTTGCTACCAAGTGCGGAGCAGTGGCGGATCCGTACGTGCAGAACTCGTTGGTACGGATGTACTTCGGTTGTGGGAGATCTCGCGATGGGCAGCTCTTGTTTGACAAAATGCCAGAAAGGAGTGTTGTTGCGTGGAGTTGTGTTATTGGGGGCTACGCAGAGTTGGGCTTGTGGGAAAGAGTCAAATCTCTGTTCAGGATGATGGTTTCGGAGTTTCACTGTGTGCCCAATTCTGTCACGTTGGTGAGGGTGATCACTGCATGTGTTAGATCTGGGGACTTTGAATTGGGGAAGTGGGTCCATCAGTACATCAAGGAGAATGGGGTTCCTTTGTGTTTGAATTTGAGGAATGCACTCATGAATATGTATGCTAAATTTGGTGAGATGGGGGAGGCCAGGAGATTGTTTGATCAGATGCCGGAACATGATATCGTGTCACGGACTACATTGCTTAGCGGGTATGCTAGCATGGGACATTTGACGCTAGCTCATGAGATTTTTGATAAGATGCCTGATCGAAATGTCGTGGCATGGAATGCAATGATAGCTGGATATGTGCTAAATGGCTGCTTCGAAGAGGCGATTTTGCTTTACAAAGAAATGCTGGTAAGAACTTGTCTTACTATTAGTTTGTAGACAGTAGTAATTTAGACCTTTTCTTTTATTTCTAATGCCAGAAAGGTTAAGATGTGGAGAAATGGATGGCATCTCTGAGATTTGGTGATTGCAGAGTCCACCTTATACTTTGTCAGTGGTTAATTCAGGGCGCTCAAAGAATTTTTTTGTTTTAACGTTAGGGGATAAAAGAGAACCTTTTAAGATTGCTATGGTCACGTGCAATGAAGAGCATAGGAGGCCTTGAGGAGGTGACCTTAATTTTTTGTCAAATAAGAGTGTAGAGAGGTTTAAGAAAACCAGGATAGAAAATGTGTGACATGAATGCGCCTAAAATTCTGCACTGATCGATTACTTAGCTCTTGGTGGTTATATATTACTTACAATGATTCAAAGAGCCTACTCAAATGGCTGGATCGAGGCTTGTTGATCTTTTTGATTATGTACAGCTAGAATCATGATACTTGCTGCCTACTCAAATTAGAAGTTCAAAAATTCTGAAATTTAGTTCTTCTTAGTGGGTAGCATAAATATCATTCATGATGTAACACTTACATTTCTTTCCTAATATTCATTGATTAAATCTATTTTTGTGACCTATACTATCTTCAGAGTTGTGAAAGACATTGCAACTTTCAAGTTGATAAACCAGAATTTAGATTAGGCAACTGTTCCGATCGATCAGCCTTCTTAGTAGGGAAAAACAAATCGAACATATAAGTCAAGCAACCAAGTTTATCAAAGATTCCTTATAACATTAATTTGACTTCCACAGGCTCTCAATGTGGAAATTGACAAAGCCACGATGATTAGTGTTTTATCTGCTTGTGCAAAGTCGGGATATCTACTAGTTGGTGAAGTGATTCATGGATACATCTATAAGGTTGGTATTGAAATGACTCTTGATTTGCTTCACTCTATTCTAGGCGTGTATTCAAGGTGTGGGAAGATGGACTTGGCTGAGTTATTGTTCAGTAAAATGGATGTTAAGAATGAGATCTCCTGGACTTTAATGATGGTGGGGTATGTAACCATTGGAGAAATAAAAGCTGCACTTGAAACCTTCAATCAGATGCCCCACAAGGATTTAGCTGCATGGAATGCCTTGATAAGTACACTGGCCCAATGCAATTATTTCAGTGAAGCCTTGGACATCTTTGAAAAGATGCAGAGGACGAAGGTGAGTCCTAACTGTTTTACTTTGGTTAGCATATTGTCTGCTTGTGCCAGGGTTGGGGCTCTTGAGCTGGGCAAATGGGTTCATGCTTACATTGAGAGGAATGACATTGAAATGGATGCCTACTTAGGTTCTTCGCTTATCGATATGTATGCAAAGTGTGGATGCATTAATCTGTCCCTTGAAGTGTTCAATAGAATGCCCACAAAGGATCTATTATCCTGGAGTACCATGATTGTAGGGCTGGCCATGCATGGCCACAGCGAGTATGCTATAGAGTTCTTTAGACAGATGGAAGACTATGGAGTGCAACCGGATGCTGTTACCTTTGTTGGGGTTTTGAGCACTTGTAGTCATGCAGGTTTAGTAGAAGAAGGCCAGTATTATTTCGATATGATGTCTAAGAAGTATGGCATCACTCCTACAACTGATCATTATAGTTGCATGGTGGATCTCTTCGGTCGCCATGGCCTCTTGAAGGAGGCCAAGGAATTCATAGACAAAATGAACATTTCCTCAAGTGGGGAGGCCATTTGGGGAGCTTTACTTGGTGCCTGCAAGCTTCATGGAAATGTTGAACTGGCTGAGTATGCTACAAGTCATCTTATAGAGGTGGATCCGAACAATTCAGGAGCACATGTGCTGTTATCCAACGTATATGCTAGTGCTTACAAATGGGATGATGTTGGAAAGGTCAGGAATATAATGAAGAAGAAAGGAATTGAAAAGGTTCCTGGTTGTAGCTCAATTGAAGTAGATGGTGAAATACATGAATTCTTTGCTGGGGATGCTTCTCATCCGCTGTCTAGAGAAATCTATATGACTTTAAATGGACTGGAGAAGCTAGTGGAAGCAAACATACTGTAACCTCAACTTGAGCATGAACAAAGAAGGAAATGGAACTAATATCATTTATTTATGGAGCTATGATCGCAGACCACAGAATGATGATAAAACTGGGAAGTTTGGAATGCGCTTATTTGGCCCTTGGTGGCAAGACTCCATCTTCATGGATTGCTATCAGATTGGTTGTGAAGCATGCTTCTCCACAGTGGACAAAACAGTATTTGCTAATGTATGCTTTTGATATACCCCAGGAGACAATAATTCGCTGAAGTTTATCCTCTGCAATCAAATTTTATGCAGATATGCTCTTGTACATATGGAACACCTTTATTAAATGCATACATTTTTAGAGTACCGATGTACAAAATTTTATGTTCCTTTCTGATATTATTCAGATAAATGATGTAACCTTTGACATACATATGCTTCTTGTCGCTCAAAGAGAGTAATTCAAAGAGCGTCCATGGATGCTTTTGATATTAACTTACAGGTCTTTGCAGTCTATTAAATTTTGTGTGTATAAGCTCTCATACATATTGAACATGGTATTTCTACATACTTTTCTGCCATCGATTCCTCCAAACTATGCAACCTTTGGTGCACAAATTCTTCTTTTCACTCCAAGTGACTAAAGGGTGTCATCAGATGCTTTTGATACAGGATATGCAACTCTGCATCGACCGACACTTGTACAGGTGCCAGGAATTGAAATCAATGGAACAGTCATTGGGTGACACTGCGGGAGGAGGTGGTGGAATGCTGAAACAAGCAGAAAAAGGGTTGTTTCCTCTCCCCATACCCCCAACCCCAACCGCCACCCCCTCTGTCACCTTCTTACCTTCACCCTTCTGGCTTCTCAGACACCACCCGAAAGTAAACCCAACATACTCGGACCCAGAATTAAACGTGGAAGCTAGTCTGTTAAAGCTATTGAATAAATGGAGAAGGAAGAATTCAAATTCCAACATCCCCACAAACAGGAGGAGACCAAGAAATGGAATGGTCTATGGTTGCCGTTTTGCTGGCTATCAGAGTCATCAGTTCTGCCACACTGCCACCAAAAGGTGCTGCAGAAGACGTGCTGAACCCTGTTCTCAGAATGACGGGCTGCCTCTCTGCGTTCTTTCAACTGGTTTTATTTAGAGACGTTTTAACTCCAAACCACATGGTTTTCATGAGATGTTTCTCACTTCATTCTTTTCCTTCTCAAATCTTCTACCATACGGCTTTCTCACATCTCCTCTTCCAAGTTTTAGCGGTTGTTTTTATGGTTTTAGCGGTCATGCACTCATAGTCCTATTCCGAGATTGGCAGTGACAGTATAGAAATGAGGATGATGAATGACTTGGAGAAGCGTGGGTCTTTCGTGAATGTCATCAATATAACATGAAAAGCAAACAATTTGTAATTTTTGTAAATTGATTATTCAAAAAAAAAATATATTAATATACTTAAAAAATGGAAAGAGTGATAAATTTTAACTCTAATTTGTGCTTCTGGTGTTTGTGGTGAACTTCGTGGCTCGATTTCTTTTGAAAATGATCTACATGTTTCTCAGTTGCATTCATCTGCAATAGCATTGAGTTGAAGTTTTTGTTTGAATTGCAGCAACTAAATCGAGGATGAACTTGACAACAGATGAGAGGAATTGACCATCTTCGAAAAAAGGATAGCATATATTCAAGACAACAATAGAACCGATGAGGAATGAAACATAGACATTACTCAAATGAGTCCATGCATAAAAGAAGCAAAGAACTAAAAAAAAAAAAAATTAAAGCAGTGACTGGCTTCCCTAGCGCCCTCAAACAGTCGAGATAAAAAATACTGGATATGGTAATCAAGCAATAACTAAAACAACAAAAGAAGATAACAATTAACCTTTCGATGATGGGTGCAATAAAATCTTCAGGAAAATTGTTTACACTGGAAGAAGAAAGAAAGAATGAGTTGTTATATTTCTGCAGCTATAAGTTTGCAACCCAACAACAGCGTCTCAATGCATCTATTGCCAACAGGCAGGGGGAATGGGAAAAGAGGAGGTTTGAGCTGGCCTGCACGGGAAATGCATGGTGTTCTTGGCAATTGTCAGCTGCCAGCTGCAGCAAAGGATACAAGTCCAACCGGTGGAGATGTAGATCTTGTGCCAGCCAAGGAAAGGGGCTTTGGATCATAACCTAGTCATCTAGAGACTTGGGTACCCTAAGAAGTGAGTGGACTCACTATGTCATTACTCATTGAAAGATGCATGTAGCACTTAATTGAGGGCAACTAAATATGCCGATCCAAGGTTATATAACCTTTCAAAACAATAAACTAAGCTTAACTGTGGCTACTCAAATTATCTCTAGATGTAATGCACATTAGAGTAACAAAAGTAAAATTTAAATACTATAAAACACCAAACAATGGTTAGTTAAATAAGCCTATCCAATAGTCAGCATAAGAAACTATTGCCACATTAGTTATGATTTTAGGTGTTCAAAATTGTACTCAAGTAGCAAACATGATTTAGCAAGCTAGACTCAACAAAGTTGTTATTATCATTAGCGGTAAGAGGTGATCTAACTTGGCAAAGTGGGTTCAGAAAATACAAGATTAGTTGCTTATTGGCTTAATATCATTTAATTCTATTGAAAGCCTAGCTTCATCCATCTTCAGGGTGGGTTACTATGCCCTGGTTTTGCAGCTGAGAACTAAAGTGATGCTCATTTAAAAAGTCACAAAGATAAACTTTCCTAGAAATCACAAAACATGAAAAGAAGCAATTTATGAAGATGAAAAAAAAAAGTAGCTTGATCAGATACAAGGCGCACTTGCTTATGTACCAATTCCAAAACCAAGTGTGTCATTAAGCGAACCCAGAATGTTCATCACAAGATCTGATAATGACTCACTTCAATTGTAACTCTCATTAACGACATCTTAACAATTATAAGCACTCCAAGAAAATTGAAGGACTCAAAGGATGATTACAATACACATGGAGTTTTAGTTTATGATGACATTTTTCTTGCACAATTGGAAGTTTACTAAGTAACAAATCAACAACTCAACATGAAAAGATATGATTATTAGTTCTTTTAACTTCCACAGATGGTGGTTGCATAAGCACAACACAAATCCCTCTATTTTGAGCATTTGGAGGTCATCTAGAGAATGAAACATTAAAAATCAAAATTAACAATGAGTTCATTTTGAACATAATAAATCCCTCATTATTTCTTTATTCAATTGAAGGAAACCACATCCAGCCCATTAGAACATAATGGTGACCAAAAATATGACTCAGCCATATTTGAAGAAGGAAGAAAGGTCAATTTACAATTTTACCTATATCTCCTGATAAATTCACTTTGACTTGATGCTTACCCCATCTTTCCCTGCAATAATAACAGCGCTCGCCATGTCCAAAAACAACCCATGCTCTACAACCCCTTCCAAGGCCGAGATTCCTTTCCTGCAGCTGGTGCATCCTTAATTGGTGTTTTAAAGTACAAATCCACAATGTAGTTTGAATTGTCAGTAACATAAGGTTTTCCATCAGCATCCAATCTTAGCTTTGCCTCACATCCTTCTTCTTTAAATATCTCTTGCAACCTCGTATGATTATACTTCCAACAGAACTGCACAACTTCCACCGGCATTGCCAACCCACTCCCACCCAAACCAGGGACGAGTTTTGTCTCATCCACAACCACGACAAATTTATTCGATGCAGCCTCTACCATCTTCTCCCTCAAAGAGCCCCTCCACGTCCTTTCACGAGATTAAGATCTGGGTCCACCTGTTTCAATGCAAATTCACATTCTATAAAACTCAAATGAACAAATCCTATGAGCAATCATTGGAAAAAAAAAAAAAAAAAAAGGGAAAAAGAGCATCAAAAGAACCATTCCATGTTTCTTATCACATGTTCACGAAACTAAAACCATCAAGTTATTTACAATAACTATCATTATCACTAGTTATCTCAATCAAGCAATCAAAGAAACATTTAGGGGGTGCTTGGTTCGTGATTGGAATCAAATATAGAATGGCTTAAAATCAAAATCGGAATGGCCAAATCTTCTAAAGTGCTTGGTTCGTGATTGAAATTGAAATTGGAATCAGAATGAAAATTTGAATCCATAAAGGAGAATAGGGATTGAGGGGGTACTTGGTGGGGGGGTCAGGAATCGAAATGGGAATGTGTGACTCATTCCAATCGTTTGGTTGGGAGGACTTCATTCCGATTTGATTATGGGATGAAATGAGAATGGCCCAATCTATATAAACTCAATCTCTACTCTCTTCTATAAATTCAAATTTTCATTCCAATTTCGATTCTGATTTTGATCACAAACCAAGCATTTCGGAAAATTTGACCATTCTGATTCTGATTTCAAGCCATTTCAATTTTCATTCCGATTTCGATTATGGTCGTGAATCAAGCATTCCCTGAGTTCTATGTAGATTGGGCCATTCCTATTCCACTTTGGAATCGGAATAGGACTCCTCCTAACCAAACGGTTAGAATGGGAGTCATCCTCTTCTATTCCGATTCCAAACCCCCACTCCCCTCAACCAAGCACTCATTCCCATTCCAATTACAAACCCCCACTTCCCCCAACCAAACCCCCACTCCCCCCAATCAAGTTATTTACAATAGCCATCTCAATCAAGCAATCAAAGAAACATTCATATCCTAATACCAGGAATCACAGAGAAAAATCTTCACCAAATTAACAAACTAAGAGAAGCAAAAAGTCAAGATATGTAGAGGATTCAATCCCAATCAACTCTAATCAATTAAAACACCGCACTAAGCTAAAAATCCAAACTTTTTCCGAGAGAAAGCTAAAAATCCCAACTTTTTTTTGAGAAAAAGCTAAAGCTCCCAACCCTTTTTTTTTTTTTTTTGTGTGTAAAGGAGGCGGAAAAGGAGGGAAATAAATAGAAGTTGAGAGGTGACCTCATCAGCACCATCAATGGCGAGGTCAAGGCAGGGGTGATCGTCGAGGGTGGAGAGGGGGATGCCGAGGGACTTAGCCTGCTCGAAGGTGCGCCTGGAGGTGGGGACGCCAACGATGCCGGTGAGCTTGCCGGAGGTGAGGAGGGCCCCGATCTCGGCGACGACGAAGGCGGCGGTGGAGCCGGTGCCGAGGCCAAGGACCATGCCGCTGGTGACGTACTCAACGGCCTTGACGGCGGCGAGCTTCTTGAGGTCGTCCTGGGTGAGGGCGCCTGGTGGGGAGGGGGAAGGGGAGGAGAGGGCTCGGATGGGGGCCATGAGGTGGCGGCAGGGGGAGGTGAGGAGGGAGGGACGGAAGGCGAGGGCATGGCGGCGAAGAAAAGAGGATTTGAGGGAGGAGGAGGAAGAGGGGAGGAGGGATAAGGTGGCCATGAGGAAGGAGGGGGTCTCGGGGGTTTTCAGGGAGAAAAGAGGCGGTTTTGGAAGGAGCGGAGGAGAACAGGGAATTGGGGATCAAAGAGGGAGGATGGGAGTGGGTGGTTGTTGGAAGTATTTTGCTGCTTTCTGCCGGAGGTTCTGTCTTTGAACCAGTTTTTTGTTTTTTTTTTTTGGGAAGGTGGGATGCGTGGGAAGTTGGTGGGATCATGAGAGAGAGAGAGAGAGAGTGCATATATAAAATAAAAAAAATAATTTTTTTAAAAATCAAAATATTAGAATAAGATAAGAGATTTCAATAGTAGAGGCGACCACCAAATCTGCTGCCCTTCGTATTTCTATAAACATGAAACATGGCAAATAATATGCATTTCTCAATAAGTCATCGAGCATCTATCAATAGGAGATATACAGTAATGATACTGTGGTTTTAGAAATCTATTACGGATAAGAGCTTAATTCATTATATAATGAGATATTATTTATTTTATTTATAAATTTTATGATTTTATCTTTTACAAGATGTCTCATATAAAAAATTTTTTTTTTATAAAGACGAATTCTCTTGACTCATAATCAATATAGGACTATTGATGTCCTACATATTATTAGAACCACAACAGAGTCCTTCAGTCAAAGAAGCCCCACAGTTAGT
Organism: Elaeis guineensis; assembly: GCF_000442705.2. Lineage (NCBI taxonomy): Eukaryota > Viridiplantae > Streptophyta > Magnoliopsida > Arecales > Arecaceae > Elaeis > Elaeis guineensis. Next base: position 128,770,387 of record NC_025998.2, read on the forward strand.
CGAGATGGACCTCAGTCCCAGAGAATCGAGACAGATCTCGACTAAACCCCCGTTGCGGCCAATCCCCTGTTGTGCCTGTCACCGGAGAAGAGCACCTGCAAAAAAAGTCCGTATTGATCGAAATTGTATCCAACGGAGATCCTCCGATGCTTAAGTTAGTGGGCAGTGGTGAACAGTAGATAAAATATTTAAAGTGACAGAGTATCAGTCCAGAATTATCTGACCAAATGCTGTTCATTTACCTCCTTTTATAGACGAGTAGTTGGTAACCGTCTGTAACAATTAGACACATGAGTCCCGCTCATTCCGGTATTATATGATCGTGGGGTGGGTGGTTATACCAGCCACTGGTCATGTTTTGATCATTATGCATTTTCTGCGCTGACAGTTTCAGGTAAGCCAACTATACGTCAGTAATCAAGATATGTCGATCGTATGTTGGTGTTGTGAAAATTCGAATGATCATCGGTCGGTAACTCTGATATACCGTCAGTCATCAGTCTGAAATGAGTCGAGTCATCATAGTTGGAGCGCATCAAATTTGTGGATAGCGATTGTCAGTCGACTAATCAATTGATAGTCGGTAAGTTATGCTTATCAGGCCGATCGTAAGTCGGAATCGGGGGGTCGGCTGAATCGCCCCAATAGTTGCCCCTCACTCCTAAATCCAAAGTAGTCTGATATACGTGTTGTCATGTGGTCTGTCACGTTGGATGAAGAAAGTTGTCATATATTGTCTCGAGCCCCAATTCGACTGCATGCATTAATAATTTTTTGAAATACGAAAGGTCTCCAGCCATTTTGTTGTTTCAATATCTGTGAGATCATTATTGGAATGTCGTTTCGGAAAGATAATTCGGCATCCGGAGAATCCAGACGATTTGATTTTAACTAGTAGATTTTGGCCACGTGTCTAGATGTCATTGGCTCTATACTGTTCATGCAGATAATATGAGGTGGTGTGATCTGGGAGTAGGTGCGTCGAACCGTCCGATCAATGATCGATTTTGATGTAGCCAAGTGTCGACATCTGAGAAAATCTTGATTTGAATGATTTCATCTGGACCGTTAAGGGGTCATATATATATAAAGTCGCTTTCATTTGGATTTTTTGCTTTTGCACTCGTCATTCTCCTCTGCAATAGAAGGTTGTGCCCCAGTGATAGGAGCTTTCTAGTGTTAGGAGCTTTTCAAGTTTCTCTGTTCTTCGCATTATCCATAATTTCAAGTTGAGTTTTCACTCCTTCTTAGTTTTTATTTTTTTTTTATTTTCAATGATAAGTAGGAAAATGAAAGCTTCATCTTCTCAGGATAGTCGATCGGAGAATCCGATTGACGATTCTCCTTCGGGTCCGAAGACGAAAATCTCTTTCTTATCCGGGCTCAATGTTGAACAACTTCGAGAACAGTACTATATCCTGAAGCAATATCAGCTTTCTTCTCCTGCTCCGGATGGTCGGGTGAACTCTCCTCCTCCGGATCAGGTGCGTTCTATGTCGAGGATCTTCGGACCGATTTTTAATTTTTGATTCCAAAATTTATCTAAAATCTTCTTGATTATTATCAACTTTATCTCGCTCAGTTGACTCCAAACTCTATCCGGCTGATTATCAGCTTTACTTTATTGTATCGTCTTATCCTAATCAATCCTCGTCCTTCTCTTTTTTGGGTTTTCTTTGTTCTTCGTTCCCATCCCAAGGTCAAGGGTTGGTGATTTTTCAATCTAAAGAAGGATCTTTTTTTCATCTCTGATCTTCCATCGTCTATTCATGGATGGAAGAACAATTTTTTTGATTTCTTTTTCATCTCCTTGGGGTTTTCTTCAGTTAGGGTGATCCGAAAATCAGCCCCAACGAGCATAGTCGGATTGATACCATTGATCGAGAAGACTTCCTCCGACTAAAAGATATGAAAGTTCCACCGCAACGAGAGCTGATGATCGAGAAGCTTTCTATGATGTTGACTTAGCTCGGCAACTTCTTTAGGTATAGCATAGTCGGTCACATCACTTTTCTCTTAGTTTATTTTTAAATTTTATATTGAACTTTATCTTTTGATTGCAGCTATACGGATGAGGGCACGTGTTTCGACTGTCGACATCTGCTTACGTGCTGCCAAGAAGAGGGCAGCGATCGATGTTGGATCCTCCCGACCATCGAGAAAAAGTCGGGTTGATCCCTAGTTGGTATCGGCAAGGGAACCCGACGTTCTATCAATGATAGCTCCCGAGCCAGTTATTGCATTGTTGGCTCTGATAATGCTTCCTCGACTGAAGTGCCATTGACTGGAGTCGAGACGGTTAGAGATGAAGATGCCGTGGTAGAACCTTCAGCGGCTCCATCAATGGAGGTTCGGGCGAGTCAGAAATCGCAGTCAAACCTGAACAATCTGCTGCTATGCCAGCCATTCCTCCACGGAGTGGTCTCGTGTGCAGTCAAGCATCGACTTTGTGGCGATCTCGAGCGCTTGATCGCCGATGGGGATCAGGGGAAGGTGTTGGCTATTTTTATCGATGATGGGTCGTCTGCGAGCCTCCCCACCCTCTTCGACATTCGTATCTCTGTTGGTGAGTCGGCCTTGGCCAATCCATCATTGGTCAGACGACTCATCGAAGCTGCACTTCTTCCGATTGATAGGGAGAACAGGAGAAATCAGACAGTATCTAAATATTTTCTTTATTTTACTCGGCGATGCTTGGGGTAAGTTTCCGACATTCCTCTCTCTTTCTTTTCTTTTCTTTTTGATTTGACTTGACTTATTTTTTTCTTTTTAGTGGATGCACGATATGTACGCTCTAGAGAATGGATATCAGAAAATCGTTGATCTTCACCGAGCATGGATGGATAAGATGCGGTCGACAATGTCGAAAAGACTACTATCATTGAACAGCTTCAGGCGGCAACTGAACAGGAGAAAATGCTCCAAAAAGAGATTTCTCGTATGACGACCGATCTACAGTCCTCTAAAGCCAAACTTGAGTCAGCTCATCAGAGCATCGCATCTCTCGAATCTCGAGTTAAGAGCAAGAAGCATTCTATCAGTCGACTTCAGAGGGAAAGAGATGGATGTATGAGGAGCTAGAAGTGAAGCGCGGGAGGCATCGGCCACCATGGAGAGGTTGGCATGGGCCGATGTAGAGTAGCCTCTGCGAAAGAAGAAGCTGAGTCGGCAAGAGGCCTTTAAGTCTGGCCATCGAGAATTTTCAGAGATTCATAAGAATTCAAGGATAAAATTTCAAGGGCGGATTTGCCTCCTACTACGTCAGATACGAAGACGTCAAAGATGCTGTTGGGAGATTGTATCTAGACTTGGATCTGAGCAGCGTCGTCCCCTCTAATTCGGAAGAAAAGGTTGCTGAGGAAACCGCTGTGCCTACTAAAGAAGATGCACCGACTGCATCAAAACTTGCTCCAACTATCGAGGCTATGCCAGAGCAAGGTGATGAAGAAGCCGACTGATGACTGATGTAATATTTTTTTCTTTTTTTTTGTAATCAAACAGTTCAATTTTGTAATCAGACCTTGGGTCTAATTTTGTAATCTTCTTCAAAGAATAAAAAAAAATTTCTAAATATGAATCTCTTTTTATTTGTACTTTCAATATCGTACAATCGAATTTCTGATCATCCATCGGTTAGTTAAATATCGATCGATAGTCATCGTAGAGTTTGTCCACTAGCTGGATGTCAGCCAACTTAGTATATATATTTTCTAGATATTTGACAGATGATGGTAAGCTGAATATCCTTCGATTGACGTAGTCAAATCAATATATTTTTCACTCGATTGGAGTTGAGTCGGTATAATATTTTGCTTAGATAAAGCTAAATCAGCATGAGTAGTCATTCGACTTAAATCAATTTTTACAATGAAAAATCAAGATACAGTCTGTAAGTCATTTTTACAGTGAAAATCGAGATATAGTTGATAAGTTGATTTTTACAATAAAAATCGAGATATAGTCGGTACAAGCTGACTGATTGTTTGTTGATTTGATGCTGTCATTCGACTTAAGTCAATTTTTACAGTAAAAATTGAGATACAATCGATAAAAATAGATCGATTATTTATCGCCTGATATCATTTTGTAGATAACTTATGGATGACTGAAGCTTTCATGATTCTGAATCCCAACATTTATTTTGAATGTCATATATATGAACAACTTTATTGATAGTACATCTTCAAATTATCGGCATTCCAAATCTGAAGAATAGCCATCCCATTAAGGGCTTCTAGCCGATATGCTCCGGTCAAATATTTGATTATTCTGTAGGATTCTTTCCAATTCAGAGATAATTTTTTTGATTTAGAGGCTTTGAAACTTCGACTTTTCTTAGGACTAGATCTCTCGGATGAAAGACCTTCAGCTTAACTTTTGCATTGTAATACCGGGCTATTCTTTGTCGGTATGCTGCCATCTGAACTTGAGTTTGTTGTCAGATTTTTGAAAGTAAGTCTAGGTCAGCTCTCTGACATTCAGAATTGCTCGCTCATTATACTATTCCACTCTTACGATGGTAATCCGATCTCAAGTGGAATCATCGCCTCTGTCTTATAGGCTAAATTGAATGGCAATTCTTTCATCGGTATGCGAAAGTTGTTCGATATACTCATAAGATCGGATATAATTCTTCTATCCAAGGCTTTAGCTTCATTCAATCTGATCTTGAGACCATGTAGGATTGTTCGATTTGTTACTTTCACTTAACCGTTAGATTGTGGATGACCGACTGATGTGAGTTTATGCGTAATATGAAATTTCACATAAAACTCTTTGAAGCTCTGATTATCGAATTATCGATCATTGTCAGTGATGATGGTATGTGGTAGATTGAATCTACATATGATGACTTCTGAATAAATTTTTCATCTTACTTTTAGTGATTTGTGCCAAAGATTCAGCTTCTATCCATTTGGTGAAGTAATCGATGGCAACTACAATAATTTTCTCTGATCGAATGCTGGAGGAAAAGGACAAGTATGTCGATTCCCTATTATGCGAAGGGCCATGGTGCAATGATTGACGTCAGCTGACTGGTTGGTTGATGTTGTGTGTTAGCATACTTTTGACATGGTTCGTATCTTCGGACAAGTTCAGCTACGTCTTTTTTCATGGTGGGCCAATAATATTCTTGTCGTAAGACTTTATAAGTCAAACATTTGCCCCCCAAGTGATTTTTGTAAATTTTTCATGAACTTCTCGAAGTGCATAGTTGGCATCTGCTGGTCTCAAACACTTCAGTAAGAGAAGAGTGAATGACCTTTTATAAAGTTGTCCATTATCAAAATATATTGTGAGGCCATCCACCTTAGTCATTTGGTTTCTGAAGGATTTGCAGGTAGAATTTTATCAGAAAAATACTGGATGATCGGATCCATCCAGCATGACATATCATTGATTTGTAGTACTTTTTCGACTTTATCAATGCTCAATTGCTCGAGACATTCGATGAATGTCCAATCCAGTGAGTTGAATGAAGTGGTTGCAAGTCAGAAAAGTACATCAGCTCGAGCATTCTCCATTCTTGAAATGTGAAGATCTCAAAATATTTTAGAGTTGATGTAAGATTTTTCACTTTCTGAAAGTATTTCATCATAATGGGGTCTCAAACTTCAAACTCATCCTTAATTTTCCGATAATAATTGTGAGTCGGTGAAGACTTTCAAGTTATCAATGTTAAGTTCTCTGGCAATCTTCAAGCCGCTAGGAGAGCTTCATACTCGGCTTGGTTATTTGAAGTTAAATCGAAGGACATATTCGGTTACAATCCCTTCGAAATTGATGAGAATAAGACTGACTCCACTACTCTGTGCGTTGGATGCTCCATCAATATGTGCACCCACATCGATGTTAAGTCGATTTCAGGAGTTTCAACTTGCTTTAATTTGTCATTGGATTCATCCTCAAAATTATTGTCAAATATAGTACACTCGATGATGAAATCGATCAAAACTTATGCCTTCATCAACGATCGTGGACGATATTGAATATCAAACTCACTGAGTTTTATTATCCACTTGCCATTTGACCTGAAGTATCATGTCGGTATAAAATTATCTTCAACGGTGATCTATCAAACAACTATAGGATGTGCTTGAAAGTACAACGAAGTCGCTGTGTTGATATGATTAGAGCATAGATCATCTTCTTCACTCTTAAATATCTCACTTTAGCATTATGAAGTACCTTGCTGGTATAGTAAATTGATCGTTGAATTTAGTTTCCATCCTCTTGGACAAGTATCGAACTAACTGCTTCTGTGGAAGTCGTCAGATAAGATATAAAGTTTCTCCCACTTTTGATTTTGTAAGTAATGATGGAGATGTCAGATATCTTTTTAGATCTTCGAAGGATTGTCAGTATTCGTCTGACCACGAAAAGTCTTTCGCTTGTCTCAAGATCTTGAAGAAGGATAAACATCTTTCTGCCGACCTTGAGATGAATTGGTTGAGTGCAGCGATCTTCTATTAAGTTATTGTATCTTTTTTTTGGAGCTTGGATGCTTCATATTGATGGTAGCCTTTATTTTCTCGGGATTGGCTTCAATTCCTCATTTGACACAAAAAATCCAAAAAAAATTTGAAAGTTACTCTGAATGCATACTTAGTCGGATTCAATTTTATTTGATGTGGTCGAAGTATACTGAAAGCTTCTTCCAAATCCTAAATATGATCAGAAGTTTGGTGGCTTTTCACCAGCATATCATCAATGTAAACTTTCATATTTCATCCGATTTATGCCTTGAATATTTGTTGACTAGCCATTGATATGTAGTTCCGACATTCTTTAAATCGAATAATATTACTTTGTAACAGTAGATGCTTTATCGATTATGAAGGCATTGTGCTCCTCATCTTCGGATGCCATCCAATTTTATTATAGTCCGCAAAGGCGTCCATGAAGCTTAAGAGTTGATGTCCCGAAGTCGCATCAACTAGTTGATTGATCTTTGACAAAGAAAAATTATCCTTCGGACAAGCTTTATTTAATTTGTATAATTGATGTAAATTCTTATTTTCTATTGATTTTTCTCATATCACTTCATTGGGAGCCAATCGGGATAATTGACTTTTTCTGATGAAGCCAGCCGTGAGGAGCTTATCGACTTCTTCATCGATGATCTTCTGTCTTTCAGAGATAAAATATCTTTTCTTTTGTCTCACCGGTCTAACTTTAAGATCAATGTTCAGTCGGTGAATTATTACTTCTGGAAGAATTTTAGCATATCGGTTACTGACCAAGCAAAAATGTCAGCATTCGCTCTTAGTAGATTCATCAGTTATTGCCACTCCGAATCAGACAACGACGATTCAATTTGGATCGTCTTCTCAGGATCTTCTTCTTTTAATGGGATAGAAACAATTGCTCAGCTGGTTCATCCCTTTCTTCATTTTTTTTTGGTCTAATTAATCAATAACAAAGAGTCTTCAGATTGATTATTTTTTATAAAGACCAAAAAGCAACGTCGAGCAAGTTGTTGATCTCCAGTATTTCTTCGACTTCATTTTTTGTTAAGAATCGGATCAGCAATTGGTATGTTGAAACTACTGCTCTCAAGGTATTAAGTCCAGATCGTCCAAGTATGACATTGTAAGCCGATGAAACTCGAACGATCATGAATGTTAGAAAAATAGTACTTTATCATGGATCTATTTTTGCGATTAGTGGGAGAGTAATTTTTTCTTCCACGATAACTGTATCTCCAATAAAATCGATTAATGGCATCGAGACTCTTCTGGGCAGTCAGTCGATAGTCGTATTCAGCAGAAAGTCAAGTAAAAAAGAACATCAGTTGAGCTTTCATTATCAATAAATTTTTTTTTACATCATAGTTTGCTATTGTCACCGAAATGATGATAGCATATCATGAAAAGTTTGTATTCTCCTGACATCATCTTTCAAAAAAAAAGTATATTGTGAGTCATCGTTTCTTTGTTGACTTTTCTTCGAAAGTTGCCCCCCAGTCTGATTGCCCAGAGATCATATTGATTACCCCGCCATTGGCCAATTGTTGATTGTTTTCTCAGCTTGCGGCTGAGGCTACTGGTCGGTGGGAGGTTGAGTCGGACAATCTTATCAAAATTTTTTGAGGTAGCCATATCGAATCAGGGTCTCTATTTCGTCCCTAAGTTGAATACACTATTCGTATTATGATCGTGATCATGATGAAATTGACAGTATTTTTTCTGTCATGACTCTTTGGTGGCACTTTCATTAGTGGGGGATGTTGTAGGTATTCCTCTCCTTTGATCTCCATTAAGATCTACGTACGGAGAGCAAAAAGAGTAGTATAGGAGTCATATATGTTGCCAAAATAACTCAACCTTGAACTTCATTGACGAGGTGAAGCTCGCTTATTGGTAGTTGACCGACTTGGTTCGGTCAGAGCTTTCATTTTTTTTTTTTTTTATCTTTTCCTTCTGTCTGGTGCCGGTCAGAAGCACCTTCATCCGCATGAATATATTTGTACACGCGCTCCAAGAGTTCAGCATAGGTCCGAAAGAGAGTTTTATCCAGAAAATAGGTAAATCGGATCCTCTCAACCCCCTCTTTATGGTCGATATGGTTATATCTTCATTGAGGTCTTGACTTCAAGTGTGGCTGCATTGAAGTGAGCCATGAAATTTTTCAATATCTCTATCTCGCCTTGCTTGATTGAGAAGAGACTGTCTGATATTCGTGGCACCTTTGGCTAGTGCTGAAATAGGCCACGAAAGAATGTTCGAGCTACTCGAAAGAGTTTATGCTTCTCAGCTGTAGTCCAGAATACCAGGCTCGAGCAGCCTTCCGAATAGTCGCTGGAAAGCCAATGCAGAGGAGGGCATCAGTTGCCCTCTGGATCATCATAAGAGTCTTGTATCTCTCTAGGTGATCAATTGGATCGGTGGAGCCGTCGTATGACTCCATCTGCAGCATCTTGAATGAGATAGAATCGACTCATCTAGGATGCGCTGAGAGAGAGATTGGATAATGAGAAAGTCATAGTCATTGGGTAACTTCCGACCTTCCATCTGAAGTCGGACAAGTTGGTGGTCGATCTCTTTAAACTTGCGCTCGTAGTCATGAGTCGCCGTTGCTAGGATAATCCAAGGGTAGAATTCTCCAAAGAATTTGAGGAGGAAGAAGGAGAACACGCGGCCTTTTCTCCTTCTTGATGCTACATATATGGGAAGGAGAAGGAGATCATCACGAAAGATGGACGGTGTGACGAGAATGCTGAGAATGCGACTGCTCGATTCGATGAGAATACCGACGACTGTCGTTTTGGAGATGAAGAGGGTGAACTGTGGGAAAAATTCAGTGCAGGGATAAAATGATAATTTTAAAATTTTTTCAAAATCACTATTTTACAGTAAAAATTATTAATTAATCTAATTATTAATAAAAATTTATCCTACACTAGGATCTAAATATGATATATAGCATGCATACATTTAAATTTGAAATTCGAATTTGAACAGTAAACACTTTACTGTAATATGTTCAGAACACAATATCTTTGTGCGGGTAGTAGATCGTCACAATCTGATCACCGTCGAAAGAGTCTGATCATCGTGATGTAGCTACACAGTGTGTTTGGCCTCTGTGGATCATTCACATGAAACTTCCGGTCTGATCGACTCCTCATGAGTGCTAGCTCATTGTAGAGCCATTTCGACGGTGATGCTGATCGAACTCCTTCGATCGATGTCTGTCGATTCTTTGGATGCTTGGATCATCAACAGACATGCTTGAGAGAATGTTAAAGATCTCTCTAAAATTTGATGGGCTCACGACACTCGTAGCTCACCTTCTCACTTTCCGAACTCCAGGCTGAAACCCTGAAGAACTCACTGAAACCCTGCGCACACTTTTTCTTTCTTTTCTTTCTTTTTCTCTGGAAGGATATAGACTTCACCTTGCACACAAAGATTCCTCATGCCTAGATTTTCTCTTCAAAATTTTTTTTCACACGCCCCACTCTTCTCCTCTTTTTAAAACAATGTCAAACATCTTATCCACGTGAGAGGATAAAGATGAGTAATTGCACATTTGAATTCAAATCAAATTTTGAATTCAAATGGAAACAATTTATCCCTATCCACTAAGGATGTGAGAAGAGGAGGGGTGGCTTAATTTGTGCATGAGTGATTTCATGAGAAAATTTTCTCGTGTAATAAATGGGGTGCTAAAAGAGGATAAGGTCAAGGCCTAAGATTGGTTGCTCATTCAAATTCAAACTTTTTTTGAATTTAAATGGCCAACCAATCATCCTTATCCACTCATTTGGCACATTAAAGTAGGACGTGAGGAGGGCTTTGCGTGAGAAAAAATTCATGAGAACTTTCTTCTCGTGAATTCAAATGGGCGCAGTGGAAGTGAGGTGGCGCAGGGAGAATGGGTCAAGGTGGTTTCATTATTTAAACCAACCTAATTGAACCAAATAAGTTAGGCCCAATTAGACTAATTTAAATCTAACTTAATTAGGCTTAATTAGGCTCAGTAAAATCCTAATCAAATTAGAAATTGATTAAGTCCAACCCCTGATCAAATCAGGGACCAAACCATCTCGATGATTAAGTCAACTCTTAACCTAATCGGGTCAAACCCAATTGAATCCAATTCAATTAGACTTGATCCAAAAATAATTACTCAATCAAATTGAGTTAATTATGATCAAATCATTAATTAAACCTCTCATAAATATTGAGTCCAAATTCGATGGGTAATCGGGCATCAGAATTCATCGTATATAACCTGATCGAAGAGTCCCAAACCAGTGGACTCTTGACTCCGGTATCCAATATGTGTGGGACTCATGATCAGAGAATCCTGATTCTTGATCATAGAGTTCCAGACACGTAGGACTCATAGTCCATGAGCATTAGGACTCTTCATCAGCCATCAGATCAGATAGGAACCTCTAATGTGTGTAACCCCGCAGGTTCGAACCTAAGCCGGTAGCACAGGAACCAATTCCTGTACTAATCGAAGTGACCATCTAGCAATGGTACCCGACGACCGGATAGGTCGAATAGTCACAATCGAACACTCAGAATCTACGTGAATATGGTTACTGTATAATTCATCCTTTTGACCTCTGTGTTTAGGATGACTCAGGGTTAAACTGTCAACCCTGATTAGATCATCCGAATCGTGCTCAACTCAAACAGTCCTGTGACTCCTCACAAAGACTATCCTGGTCAAGGTTTTGCTAAATTGAAACATGACTGTATACAGCTCCTGAACTGGAGTGGTCAATCCCATATTGACACACGCACCGACAAGTCAAGTACTTGACTATACCCAGCAGCCTTCCGTCACTGAATTAGAAATTCAGGTAGTCCAGTGCCTAAGTGCAGTGAGTTGCTTGCAAGTCACCGTGGCGGTCTCAGATCGGAGGGACATTTATATCCATATTCCATCGGAGTAAATCTTGACAGCAGAAATAACTCCGGAGTCGGTCACGTTCAGTGCAGATGTACCCTTACATCTCACCTGTATGCCATACCAGTGTCTCCACACTCATTGGTTAAGAGGAAACCAACCTATATGGCACATAACGACCTATGCTTGATAAATGTTGTCGTCCTTGGTAACAACGTATCATTTGGTCACGAACAGATTTAAGGACTAAAGATAAATCCTCCTTTGTCGAGTCTAAATAGTCCTAAGGACTTCACCATAACATAGGAGTTCATTAGAAGATGAAACATTTTATGATGAAAAATATCAAAATAATTTTTATTAATTTATAATTCATGTACATATATAAAAATGAGCACAACCGTCAACAGACTGACGATTGCTTTGGGACACTATTCCCAACAATCTCCCACTTGACCTAAAGCCAATCGGTGCAGTATCTAATACCCATCTTTGACTTGTAGTCGTCGAACTCCTTCACCGCAATGGCTTTAGTGAATGGATCGACCAGGTTCTTCTTTCTGTCGATCTTCAGAAGGTCGACATCACCTCGATCCATAATTTTTGGATGAGATGGTAGCGACGCAGAATATGCTTCGTCCACTGGTGTGCCTTGGGTTTCTTCGCTTGAGCAATGACTCCAGAGCTGTCACAGTAGAGCAGAACTGGACCAATAAGGGAGGGTGCTACTCTGAGCTCGGTGATGAATTTCTCAGCCACATCGCTTCTTTGGCAGCATCTGATGCAGCGACATACTCCGCCTCGCAAACTGAATCAGCCACTGTGTGTTGCTTGGAACTCTTCCAGCAGATAGCCCCACCATTAAGGGTAAAAATAAATTCTGACACACTTTTGCTGTCATCGTGATCAGACTGGAAACTAGAGTCTGTAAACCCTATAAGTCTCAAGTCCGATTCACCATAAACAAGCTACTGGTCCTTAGTATTTCTTAAATACTTCAGGATGATTTTAACAACCTTCCAGTGATTCTCCCTTAGATCAGATTGGTATCTACTCACTACCCCTAGTGAGTATGCCACATCTGGTCGTGTACATGTCATGACGTACATGATAGATCCCACTGCCGAAGCATATGGAATCCTACCCATACGCTCTCTCTCTTGAGGTGTTGTCGGACAATCCCTCTTCGAGAGAGAAATTCCATGGCCTATCGGTAGATAGCCTTTCTTGAAATTTTCATGCTGAACCTCTTCAGCATAGTATCTATGTACGTAGACTGGGATAAACCAAGCAACCTTTTAGATCTATCCCTATAGATCCTCATCCCTAGGATGTAGGAAGCTTCTCCCAAATCTTCATGGAGAACTGTGACGACAGCCAAATTTTTATTCCTGTAATGCAGGAACATCATTCTCGATTAAGAGAATATCATCCACATACAATATAAGAAATACCACTACTGGACCATTAGCCCACTTATAAATGCAGGGCTCTTCTCCGTTCTTAACGAAGCCATACGTCTTGATCATCCTATCAAAAGTATGTTCCAACTCCGGGATGCCTGCTTAAGTCCATAAATGGACCTCTGTAGTCTGCACCCCTTAGACTCATCAGTGGATGTGAATCCTTCAGGTTGTATCATATACACCTTTTCATCCAGCTCTCCATTTAGGAAAGCTGTCTTCACATCCATCTACCAGATTTCATAGTCCAGATGGGCAGCTATCGCAAGCATAATCCGAATGGATTTGAGCATTGCCACAGGAGAAAATATCTCGTCATAGTCTATACCATAATGTTGACGATATCCCTTGGCAATCCAGACGGGCTTTATAGGTTTCCACCTTTTCGTCTGCACCCCTCTTCCTCTTGAAGACCCACTTACACCCTATGGATTTTACTCCTTCAGGTGGGTCAACCAATGTCCACACATCGTTGACCTTCATGGACTCCATTTCGGATTTCATGGCCTCTAGCCATTTTTCAGAGTCGGATCTCTGCATTGCATCATGTAGGTGATCGGATCCTCATCGTTTTCATCAAGTTCGATAGGATCATCATCCCGGATCAAGAAACTATAGTATCTGTCCGGTTGACGTGGTACTCTACCAGATCGCCTTATGGATGCTTGAACAATGGGCTCTGGATCTGATCTAATCAAATCTGATTTAGGTTCAGCAACTTGTGTCGATTTTTTCACCTGTCGAACTTCATCAAGTTGACCTTAGAGGCAACAGTCCCTTCACCAAGAAACTCTTTTTCCAAAAAGATTGCCTTAAGGCTGACAAACACCTTTTGCTCATCAGTCAGGTAGAAATAATACCCTTTGGTCTCTTTTGGGTATCCTATAAAATTACACTTGTCAGACCTAGGTCTTAGCTTATCCGTAATTAAATGTTTAACATAAGCCGGACACCCCCAAACCCTAAGGTGCGAGAGTACTGGCTTACGTCCTATCCATATCTCATATGGTGTTTTGGTTACAGACTTACTCGAAACTCTATTTAGAAGGTAACAAGCCGATTCGAGCGCATATCCCAGAGAAAATCGACAGACCAGCAAACCCCATCATGGATCGAACCATGTCCAACAAGATCCGATTCTTCTTTTCAGATACACCATTATGCTGTGGTATTTCAGGAGGAGTCCATTGAGAGAGAATTCCATTCTTCCAAGATATGTCAGAAACTCATTGGAAAGGTATTCACTTCCTCGATCAGATGAAGAGTTTTAATACACTTTTCAGTTTATTTTTCTACCTCGTTTCGGAATAGTTTGAACATTTCAAACGACTCCGACTTATGCTTCATTAAATAGACATACCCATACCTCGATAGGTCGTCTGTGAAGGTTATGAAGTAGAAATATCCACCTCTTACACTTGTGCTCATGGGTCCACATACATCAGAATATACCAGACCCAAGAGTTCACTGGCTCGCTCATCTTTTCCAGTAAAAGGTGACTTGGTCATTTTGCAAGAAGACAGGACTCACAGATTGAAAGTGATTCACAATCACCTACTTCAAGAATTTCTTCTTGAGCCAACCTGTTTATCCTGTTCTTATTGATATGACCTAGCCTACAGTGCCAAAGGTAGACTTCTGACACATTATCTATTCTAGGATGTTTACCGGAGGTTTGAACCACATTAACAGGTTGTGATAGAAAGTAAATTCCATTATAAAGTTGTCCAATAAATATTGTAACACCATTCAAAATGATATTGCTAACGTTTCTTTTTATTAAAAATTGATAACCGTTCATGGCAAAAGGCCTACAGAAATAATATTTAATAAAAAGCTTGGACAATAGTGACATTCACTCAGAATTATATTTCGAGAATTGATTACAAGGTTCATGATTCCTAATGCTAGAACTGAAACTTTGCTTCTATCTCCAACGTTCAGGAACCTCTCGCCTTCATCAAATCTCCTACTGACCTGTAGACCCTGCATCGAATTGCAAATATGATAAGGGTTTCGGTATCCAATACCCAGGCAGTAGTATCACAAATGAAAAAGTTGCAAGGTGTTATCATATAAGTACCTTGCTTTTTCTTTGGCCTGTTCGATCCAGTGAGGCAATGTATAGAGGACAGTTCCTCTTCTAGTGCCCCTGCTTCTTGCAAAAGAAGCACTCCGCCTGGCTCTGGTCGGCTTGCGCTTCTTGGTCTGACCCTGTGCAGACGTCTCAGCATGCAGCTGCACCTTCTTATTCTTCTTCTTCTTGTTCTTCTTTCCTTTCTTAAAGGGTCGACAATCAGAAGAAGACCCTCCCACAACATTCACCGACTCCTTATGGAGCTGGTGATCCTTCTCAAAGTTCTGCAGCAACCCCAACAAGCCGTGGTAGTTCACTGCAGGCTTTGTCATTCGAAAATGAGTAAGGAAGGAAGGAAGGACTTGGGCAGAGAATGAAGGATCGCATCCTTACCGAGCTGCTCGTGCAAGGAAAAATCCAGTTTACTTAGGCGCTCAATCATTTCGATCATGTACAGTACATGATCAGTGACTGAGGCTCCATCCCTCATCCGAGCATTGAAAATGGCACAACTAGTTTTATGCCTTTCAATGTCGTCAGGCGTGCCAAAAGAATCGTTCAATATTTGAAGCATCTCCTGTGGCTGGGCGTTCTCGAACCTGCGACTGAATTCATCATTCATTGCCGCCAGCATTATGCACCGGATGTTGGTGCGGTCGTTAAGCCACTTCTGGTAAGTATCTCGGACCGTCCCTCTAGCATTCAGGGCTGGCTCCTCAGGTGCCGGATCCGTTACTACATAAAGGATCCGCTCATGCTCAAGGATGATTTTTAATTTTCGATACCAGCTATCGAAATTAGTCCCATGAGCTTGTCATTATTTAATAATGATCGGAGCGACAGGGTAGTGACCATAGCTGCATAAAGAAAAATCAAACCTATATTAGTACGTAAATTATTAATACTAAAGACTTGGACTTTAGTCTAAAGTTTCTCCCAGTATTTTTACGAATTGGTAGCCTCAATCTCCAATTCGAGGAATTACTTTAATTCCTTAGTGGGTACTAGAATCCACACAGACTACATACGAGCCCAACTTTGGTTGGTCAACCTATGTGCATCTATGGTAGGTTCATAACCAGTTGTTTCTCTAAACAACTTCTAGTAATTAATTTTGCCCCAGAACCTAATCAGTAGGCTTTGGCCTCCATTGAAAAAATCTGGTTAGGTCCAACCATTAACATGATTTGATTTGGTGAATCGGACCAATAAATGATCAAGCCTGACTTTGGTCGGCCAACCTAACCACTATCAGAAAGACTAAAACCAAATTATCATACTATGAATGATAATTCCATTAGTCAATAAGCACCAGGCCTTTGGGCCTCCAATGATTATTAAACTAATGGACTCATTATCACTCACTTAATGGGAGGCTATGACTTAGTTATCAATATAACTTAATCATTTTTAGGACCTAATAATTTTTTTTTGAGGATTTTATTAAAGAATAGATGAGAAGAAAATATTCAGCCAATTTTAATCCTCCCACTGACTTCACCAAGTCAGATTAAAAAGGATTTACTTAAAGCTGGCATTAGGAGCACCTAAATCAGTCAAACTGATTTACCTAATGACATGGGTGAGCCCTAATCATCAAGTGATCTAATCAAAACCTAATTCATCAGGTTGGCCAGGTAAGTGAGATCAGTGGTGGGGATAAGCCATTAACTCGTCAGAGATCGAATCACTGCGAGTAGCTCCCGCTTAAAAATCACTGGTCAAACTGCCAAACTTATCTTAGACACCAACCAGTTCATTAGTTTTAATTTGATCAACTTAGTAAATAGGGTTCCACCGCGTAGCCATGAATTAAGTCCATCTTGGTCTAGTTAAAGACATGGACCCATTCAACTACAACTATTGGAGTTGAGTCTAGAGTATCCTTGACCTAATCTAATTCAACTTTTGATTAGATTTGACCAATTACTCTAATTTAGTCTATTTCTTTAAGCTAACCTTAGGTCTAACCCAATTATGGACCTAATCCATCTAACCCATTGACCCACAAGTTTATGCAATTGTCTTAGGTCTTAATTCACAATTCTAGACCTACTAGACAACACTTAATTCTTTTAATTAAGTATTTGAGCTGATGGGTCAGGGTTTGGCATTTCGAAAATAATTTTTAAATTTGAAAAGTTTTATTTTCTGTTCACCAAATATGTTGACTTATTACACAAATATATCAGCACATTTCATAAATAGCAATCCTATTGCTAATTACATAACAGAAAATAACTCAATCAAAATAAATCATGAATATTCCTTTCGCTGCTTCATCTGCATGGGATATAATCGCATCGGCACCCCTACCGCCATAGGAGACCCCATCGAATGGGAAGAGAGGGCCTTTAAATCCTACTTTTCTCCTATGACCGGACGGCCATGGCAACCAACCCAATTCGATTACTTGCTACTTGGATCCAGTATATCTAAATATACTAATTTTAAAATTTAAATTTAAATATCAAATTTTAAATTTTAAATTTTAAATTTTAAATTTTAAATTTTGAATTTAAATTTCAAGTAAATTTTAAAATTTTGAATTTCAAATTTTGAATTTTAAATTTTAAATTTTAAATTTAAAATTTAACAAATTTTAAATTTTAAATTTTTGAATTTTGAATTTCAAATTTCAAAATTCAAAATTCAAATTTAAAATTTTTGAGTTTTGAATTTCGAACAACTTTCAAAATTCAAATTTTAAATTTTAAATTTTAAATTTTAAATTTAAACTTTTAGATTATAATTTAATCTACGCATGCAAATATATATATCATATCTAAGACCCGCTCTGATACCATTTGTGGGGAAAATTCAGTGCAGGGTAAAATGGTAATTTTAAAATTTTTCAAAATCACTATTTTACAGTAAAAATTATTAATTAATCTAATTAATTAATAAAAATTTATCCTACACTAGGATCTAAATATGATATATAGTATGCATGCATTTAAATTTGAAATTCAATTTGAACAGTAAACACTTTACTGTAATGTGTTCAGAACATAATACCTTTGTGCGGATAGTAGATCACCGTAATTGATCACCATCGGAAGAGTCTGATCATCGCGATGTAGCCACACAGTGTATCTGACCTCTGTGGATCGTCCACACGAAGCTTCCGATCTGATCGACTCCTCACGAGTGCTAGCTCATTGTAGAGCCCTTTCGACGGCCAATGCTGATCAAACTCCTTCGATCGATGTCTGTCGATTCTTTGGATGCTCTAGATCATCAACAAACATGCTTGAGAGGATGTTGAAGATCTCTCTAAAATTTGATGGGCTCACGACACTCGTAGCTCACCTTCTCACTTCCCGAACTCCAGGCTGAAACCCTGAAGAACTCACTGAAACCCTGCGCATATTTTTTTTTCTTTTCTTTCTTTTTCTCTCGAAAGGATATAGACCTTCACCTTGCACACAAGGATTCTCATGCCCAGATTTTTCTCTAAAATTTTTTTTCACACGCCCCACTCTTCTCCTCCTTTTAAAACAATGTCAAACGTCTTATCCACGTGAGAGGATAAAGATAATTAATTGCACATTTGAATTCAAATCAAATTTTGAATTCAAATGGAAATCAATTTATCCCTATCCACTAAGGGTGTGAGAAGAGGAGGGCATGGCTTAATTTGTGCGTGAGTGATTTCATGAGAAACATTTTCTCGTGTAATAAATGGGGCGCTAAAAGAGGATAAGGTCAAGGCGCTAAGATTGGTTGCTCAATCAAATTCAAACTTTGTTTTGAATTTGAATGGCCAACCAATCATCCTTATCCACTCATTTGGCGCATTAAAGTAGGGCGTGAGGAGGGCTTTGTGTGAGAAAAAATTTATGAGAACTTCCTTCTCGTGAATTCAAATGGGCACAGTGGAAGTGAGGTGGCGCAGGGAGAATGGGTCAAGGTGGTTTCATTATTTAAACCAACCTAATTGAACCAAATAAGTTAGGCCCAATTAGACTAATTTAAACCCAACTTAATTAGGCTTAATTTGGCTCAGTAAAATCTAATCAAATCAGAATTGATTAAGTCCAACCCCTGATCAAATCAGGGACCGAACCATCTCGACGATTAGGTCAACTCTTAACCTAATCGGGTCAAACCCAACTGAATCCAATTCAATTAGACTTGATTCAAAAATAATTATCAATCAAATTGAGTTAATTAGCGATCAAATCACTAATTAAATCTCTCATAAATATTGAGTCCAAATCTGATGGGTAATCGGACATCAGAATTCATCGATATGTAACCCTGATCGAAAAGTCTCAAACCAGTGGGACTCTTGACCCCGGTACCCAAAATGTGTGGACTCATGATCAGAGAATTTTGATTCTCGATCACAGATCCCAGAACATAGGACTCATAGTCCACGAGCATTAGGACTCTTCATCAGCCATCAGATCAGATAGGAACCTCTAATGTGTGTGACCCCGCAGGTTCGAACCTAAGCCGGTAGCACAGGAATCAATTCCTGTACTAATCGAAGTGACCATCTAGCAATGATATCCGATGATCGGATAGGTCGAATAGTCGCAATCGCAACACTCAGAACCTATATGAATATGGTTACTGTATAATTCATCCTTTTGACCTCTGTGTTTAAGACGACTCAGGGTTAAACTGTCAACCCTGATTAGATCATCGAATCGTGCTCAACTCAAACAGTCTATGACTCCTCACAAAGACTATCCTGGCCAAGGTTTTACTAAATTGAAATACGACTGTACACAGCTCCTGAACTGGAGTGGTCAATCCCATCTTGACACATGCACCGACAAGTCAAGTACTTGACTACACCCAGCAGCCTTCCGTCACTGAATTAGAAATTCAGGTAGTCCAGTACCTAAGTGCAGTGAGTTGCTTGCAAGTCACCGTGGCGGTCTCAGATCGGAGGGATATTTATACCCATATTCCATCGAAGCAAATCTTGACAGCAGAAATAGCTCCGGAGTCGGTCACGTTCAGTGCAGATGTACCCTTACATCTCACCTGTATGCTATACCAGTGTCTCCACATTCATTGGTTAAGAGGACAACCAACCTATATGACACATAATGATCTATGTTTGATAAACGTTGTCATCCTTGGTAACAACGTATCATTTGGTCGCGAACAGATTTAAGGACTAAACGATAAATCCTCCTTTGTCGAGTCTAAATAGTCCTAAGGACTTCACCACAACATAGGAGTTTATTAGAAGATGAAACATTTTGTGATGAAAAATACTAAAATAATTTTTATTAATTCATAATTCATGTATATATACAAAAATGAGTACAACCATCAACAGGCTGACGATTGGCTTTGGGATACTATTCCCAACATTAACGCCGTGGAGGACGGCGGCTATGCTAGAAGCATTGAATAAGCCATCGGTTCCTCCACCGACGGTCGCTACTACTGTTGTGTTTGTTACTGTTGGAGGCTGTGAATCGCCTCTGTTAACACCTTCATTTGCTGCATCAAGGTAGCAATTTGTGCATTCGTAGTGACTCTAGGACGTGAAGAGCTGGGCTTTGCCAATGGAGGAGCAAGAGAAATATCTTTCCAATGGGAAGATTGCCTCACGGATCCTGTTGAATGTTAAGCTCTGATCTTAGCCATGGTTGCTCATATTTTTTTCCTACTTGACGCGCCAATCTGTTGCGATCAATCCTCTGTTGCACCTGTCACCAAAGAAGAGTACCTGCAAAAGAAGTCCGCACTGATCAAAATTGTGTCCGACAGAAACCCTCCGATACTTAACTCAGTGGAGAGTGATGAACAACAGATAGAATATTCAAAGTGGTAGAGTATTAACTCAGAATTGCCTTACCAAATGCTATTCATTTACCTCTTTTTATAGACGAGTAGTTGGTAACCGTCTGTAATGGTTAGATATGTGGGTCCCACTCGTTTCGGTATTATATGATTATGGGATGGGTGGTTATACCAGTTACTGGTCATGTTCTAGCCATTATGCACTTTCTATGCTGGCAGTTTCAAGTAAGCCGACTATACGTCGTAATCAAGATATTGAAAAATATGTCTTAAAGTCAATCATCTAGGTTGTAGATGATTGTGTTTCATACGAGTATACGAATTATAAAATGATAAATGTTATCTGACAGATTCATCATAAAGAATACATCTTCTAAAATAGAACTCATATGTTATGATGAGTCCTTAGAACTACTTCTAAAATGATAAAAGAGGATTTATCATGTGGTTCTTAAATCCTGCTTGCGACAAATGATACAATTATCACAAAGATGATAATTGTATCGAGTATAGATCGTTGTATGTCATATTAGTTGATTGTCCTCTTAACCAAGATATGTGATGACATGGGTATAGCATACGGGTGATATGTAGAAGTACATTTCATTGATCGTGACTACTTTCGGAGTACTCTATTGTCAGAACTGCTCTAATGGGATATGGGTATAAGTGTCCCTCAGACCTAAGGCTGCCTCGGTGACTTACAAGTAACTCACTGTACTTTGGTATCGGACTATCCAAATTTTTAATTCGATGATGAAAATTTTTGGATACAGTCAAGTATTTGTAAAGTCTGAGTGCGAGTCAAGATGGGATTGACCGCTCTAAGTAAAATTGGAGATGATGCATCATTATGTTTCAATTCAGCAAAATTTTGGCCAAAATAGTCTAGTGAGGAGTCACAGAATTTTTGAGGTTGAGACATAATATGGACCACTCTTCTTGGGTTGATAACTTAACCCAAAATCGTCCTTAAGCATCAAGTGTCAAAGGGATAAATTATATGGTAACTATATCCACATGGGTTCTAGAGTGTTGCTAGGCATACATTCGGCCTATCCGGACGTCGGATTCCATTGCTAGATGGTTACATCAAATAGTATAGGAATCATTCTTATGTTACCGGCTTAGATTTCAATCTATGAGGTCACACACATAGAAGTACCTGTCTGATCAAATGGTTGATCGACGATTATGAATCATTAGAGGGTTTAATTATCAATTTGATTGATGATTAATCCTATGCAAAGATTATAATAAATTATTTACTAATGGTTAGTAAATTAAAAAAATAATTAATTAATAATATGATTTTAATTGACTCAATTTGATTGAGCAATGAAGATTGGATTAGATCTAATTGAATTGGATTCAATTAGATTGACTTTAAATTAATTGGATGTAGTCCTATCGAATGGTAGGGCTTATTCCAATTGATCTCAAGGATGCATAAATATGAAATTATTTTATATATATTTTGATTGAATCAAATTTTATTGGATAATAGGCTTGATTGAATCAAGCCCTATTATCAAATAGTTTCTCTGATATCCATGAAGATTGTATCCCTAGATCAATGGGGTTTTTAATCTAACTAATTCTCAATTAGATTAGGGCCTAATTAGATTCATAATTGGGTTATGATCCAATTAGTTAGTTTATTATAACTAATTTTTAAATTGGTTAGAATTAGATCCAAGAATTAGTTAGAAGTTGAAAAAGATCTTGAGTCTTATTTGGAATAAGACTTAACCAACTTGAAACCGCCCCATATGATATAAGATTTTCATGCACCACATTTCTTCACATCGAGAAGAAACCCCATGCCTCATTTTTTTGTGTGCCCCCTTTCCTCTCTTCCTCCTATGAAAAAGGAAGAGGCATCCCTCCCCTTGTGGTCACCTAAGAAGAAAAAAAAATATAAGGGGGCATCCAAGAGTTGGACGCCCCAAACTCCTCACGCCTACTTTCTCTTCTTCTCTTCCTTCTTAAGATTTTGTTGCTGATTTTTGTGCATCAAAGAGAGACTTCTCTGCTAGTTTTATAGTAGAAAATTGGAGAAATTTTTTTTTTTCCAATGAGAGAAAGATAAGGAAGAAGATGGATCTTCTTTCTTATGCACAGTCTTGAAGAAGAAGGAGTTTTTTTTTTTTATTTTATTTTTTTAAGATAAAAATTAAATTATATTTAATTTTTAATATGTGGATTTAGAGAAAAAATATCAAAAAAAAAAATTGGTTGGGGTTTGGGGCTTCTTGAAATTTTAGATTAAGGAAGAAGATAGATCTTTTTTCTTATACCAGCCTTGAAAAAGAAATTTTTCTTTTAATTTTTTTTAAAATTTTTTTTAAGATAAAAATTAGATTAAATTTGATTTTTAATATAAAAATTTAAAAAAAATATATCAAAAAAATTTGATTGGACGTTTGGGGATCTCTAGAGTTCTAGATCAAGAAAAAAAAGGGAGAAGAAGAGAGAAGAACGATTCTTCTCTTGGATCCCTCTTTTGGATTTTTCTACATCTCAAAATTTTATGTGATTTTTAGTATGAAAATCAGATTAGATCTAATTTTCATCATAGAAAATCAGAGAAATTTTTTTTTTAAGGACGTGAAAAAAAGAGAGAAATATTCTCTTTTATGCATAAAAAATTAAGAAGAAAGGGTTCTTCTCTTGATCTCTATTGTAGAGATCAGATGCATAGATTCAGAAAAAAAAGAAAAGAGTCTCCTTATTCTTCATTTCCATCATGTTTATCTTAGATTAGCCAAAGGATGGTGTTCTTGCGAGCTAGCACTTCTGGGGATATCGATCAGCACAAGAACTTCGTATGGATATTTGTAGAGGTCGGACACGTGTGCGGCTGCCAAGCATCATCAAGAATCATCTATCATGAATTTTGAATGCGGTGATCTATTACCCGTGCTCAGGTATGAGATTTTGATCTCAATTAATTTTTAGATGTAATCTAAATATGAATTAGATATAATCTAATTACACATAGATATGATCTGTACTTACTAAATTTTAGATTTCAGATATGTATACATACATATTAGTTTACGTCATAGACCCTGTATGGTGATTTAGATTTGATCTATGTATGTATTATAGATTAAATTATTTAATCTATGTATATTTTGCTATAAATTTTTTTTGAAAATACATGCACATCACCCACCACGTTTTTCTTCACAAGATTGTCGATCGTATGTCAGTAGTTGTGGAAGCCCGAATGACCATCGATCGGTAACTCTGATATGCCGACGGTTATCGATCTGAAATGAGTCGAGTCGTTATAATTGGAGCCCATCAAATTTGTGGATAGCCGACTGTCAGTCGGCTAACCGATTGATAATCGGCAAATCATGCTTATCAGGTCGATCGTAAGTCGGAATCGAGGAGTCGGCTAAATCGCCCCAATAAAATTCATCTAATCATGATAGATGAATTTCTTTTAAAGAAGTACATGATTATTCTTACAAGATTTGTATTAATAATCCATTTTAATAGAAAAAAATAGTTGATTAATGTTAGGGAGCAAGAATAGCATATCATATTCCTTCTCATGTAGCTGGATGCTTCAAAAAGCTCTCCTCTCTGCTACAAAAAAAAATCAAGAATTCAAGCCTTAATTTCAATCACTAACACTATCATCAAAATTAATTTTAATAGACGATTATGAGCCAGTTAAAAAAAAAGTGCATGGTCTTTAATGAATCGATAGAAAGAATTCTAGAAAGAGATTCTGCTACCATCATCGATTGGATCCAGAATGATATAGGATAGTTGGAGGTCTATTTACTCCATGACATTTAGATCTGTCTTCATGATTTCATTATGATATATGCTCAATATGTCTGGAAGATGAATAGTACTGTTATTGGATCATTTCTTACGTGGCTGAGTATATTGATGATTGAATCTAATGTCAGAATCAAACATATATGAAAGTCTTATAGAATATTTTATTTTATGATTTTATGGAATGTACTTACATTAGATTGGGGTGAGCGGCCACTTACACCAAAAGAAAAAAAAATAAAAATCTAGTGCCGAGTGATCAAGCAAACAACGATCACTAATATTTCATAACAATAAAATGTATGTCCATTTTGCCAATGTCCAAAGTCTAGCTGTATATTATGATATCATCACAGCCATTGGATACCTAGGGCTGTCAAAATGGGTTTGGCCCATAGGGTCGGCCTGACCCAACCCTGTAAATAAGGTGGGCCGGACTGTCATATGAATAGCCCAAATAACAACTGGGCCTGTTTGGCCCACCCCACATTAGCCCAAGGGCTAATATGGATTGGGTCGGGCTAGCCCAAGTGGGCCACAAAAATTAAAAAAAATCTTAAAAAAAAACTATTATTATTAGGTTTCTAATTCCAAATGTCTAATCGCTCTGGAAGGCTGGGGGCCTGGGATCCTAAGTTTTTTAATCTCGACTCCCAACTGCTGCCCCCCATCGTCGGCCGCCGCCACTGTCCTGCTGCCCCCATATCGTCGGCCACTGCCGTCGCCCCGCTGCCCCCACATCACCGCAGGACGACTGCCTCCGTCGAGCAGTAGGATGACCACCTCTGCTAGTTTCTCTCCCTTTCACCCCCTCCTCCTCCTCATCATCGATGCCGTCATCTCCGGCTTTCGAATCCGATCACGAAGCCCCACATCGCCGACCTCCTCCTCCTTTCCATCGACGGATGCCTCTCCATCCAACCTTCAGACGATCCTCCTCCTCCTCCGAACCCCTCCTCATTTCCATCGACTGACGTTCCTCCTTCTTTCCGACCGTCGCCGACCGACGGACGATCAATGTCATCGATCGGACGATTCCTCTCCTTCTTGTCGTCGGTGCTGCCACCTCCGAGTCAGGCTCCAGTTCGATCTCTCCTTCTCAAGCTCTCTGCCTCTCTCGATTTCTCTCCATTGCCGGCCCCCTCCTCCTCCTCTCTCGATCTCTATCTTGATCTTTCAAGGCCCATGGGCTGGCCCGACTCGATCCGACCCGTGAGTCTTAAAGGACTAGGTTAGGTCAGTAATATTATGTTCTATTTTTTATATAAATCTAATCTAATTTAATTTATTAAATTTTAGATCTTTATGTGCCGAACCAGATCAGATCGGCCCATTTTGGTATCACTATGGATGCCTCTCTTCAATCCAAGTTTTTTATTTATTTTTCTTTTCGTACTGCGCGGTGGATTCCTAATCCTCTAAGCTTTGAAAACCTCCCCACTTCCTCGCGAGTCCAAGTGCTAGAAGCAAACTCGGGGGATTTGGCGCGCGCTCTCTCTCTCTCTCTCGCTCGCACGCATGGCTTCGGTAGCTTCTGCTGCGATCCCACGAAGCCAGGTAGCTCTCTATCAAACCCTACGTCTCTACCCCTGCCGCGCTTCCGATTCCGCGGATTCTTCTTACTTTCGTGACTTTATCCCCGCTCCTAGGCGGATCTAGTCGCTTTCGTGGACTGGAGAGGAGTCGAATGCCTCAATCAGAGCACGAGTCACTCGCTCGACAATGCGTTGAAACAGGTGATTGATCGGAGCTGGCATCTCTCTTTCATCCGTCGCTTTTAATTTGATTCCTTTTTGATGAAGTTGTTGCTGGTGCTAGTTGAATTCACTTCATTTCTTTTTTTTTTTCTTGGAATTCTTGTCCTGTTTTGATTTTAGGGTTACAGAGATGATGATGATTTGCATCTCGAAAGCGATGCAGATGAGCAGCTTTTAATTTATATTCCCTTCACTCAAGTGATCAAGCTGCATTCAGTAATTATCAAAGGGCCAGAAGAGGAAGGTACTGCTAGATTCTCGTGAAATTAAGATCGAAAATTGAATTAAATATGAGTTTCAGAAATTTCAAATATATACTAGTGCAAGAGAGGGGAAGACCATGTTGATGAGGTTTCAGTGATTCTTTTTTTTCCCCCCCTGTTGCGTGGTTTCTTTGGCTGTTAATTCAGATCTGCGCTACTATAGTTTTTGTGTTCATTATGTTGAATTGGTGGGAGCACCACCTGGACTTTCTGTAATTGATATCTGTTACAATTACACAAATTCTATGCCTTTCTCCATGTAAAGATGGATTGCCATTAAAATGTTGTCATAATTTTTGTTTTCATTTGCTTTATATTAGTACCTTATGTGCTAAGCATAGTTGAGTGATAGTGCATTAAAAAAGGAGAATTAGATCAAAAAAGCATACTCAAGTATTCTAAAGCTAAACTTGGAATTTGAACTAATTCTCAGAAACTTATCGAGGAGTTTGGTGGGGAAGGGCGAAGATCTCCTTCCTTTTTCTTATCAAAATCCTCGAGAGAAAATCCAGGAGACCTATGCTGAACCTAGTCTAGATGGGCTGACCTATGTGCGTAAGTAAAAACTAACTAGCTAACAAAATTAAAAGAAAAAGAGAGAAAGGACTTCCCTGGATATGCTCATGCCCCTGTCTGAACTCCTGCAACATCATCGAGCCCTCTGTGGCCTAAAATGCCGTATAAAAATAATAGTTTTTGGATACCTTAGTTAAGCAAACCACAATCTGTAGCAATTATGCTTGTTGCAAGCTAATCAATGAGCTCTTTCTGTGATTGCTTGATGATTTTGGCCTTGCCTAAAGGGTATTTATAATGCTTAGGATTGTTGTATATTCAATGTCGGACTAAAGAAAACATTAGAAAAATGCGTAAATTGTGTGAAAATTTTAGGGAGATGAAACTTTAACATTTCAAGTTGAAGTAGGATGAGAATGCATTCTAACAGCAATTGACACCGAAATCCAACTAAGTTAGCTAGCCATCAAAATGGAATTGGTTAATACCAAATGTGCTATCAGAATGATCCAAGACCAATGGAGTTGTTGATGGCCATGACCTCTAGAGGATGAGGACCTTGACTGGCATTTCCTCTTGAAAAATGCTAGTCAAGGAGGGGCAGCTAGAGTCACCCTAGCTTTTCACAATGCATGAAAAAGCCAAGTAATTTGTGAAAAATGGTACTTTGAGCATTATGACCATAAAAAGGGCCTTAACTATGACCATCACCATGATTTAAGAGGGCTACAGCCAATTTATGAATCAACTGAGGTTAACCATCTTGTGTTCGAAAGCTTAACTAATGGCTTTTGGTCAGATCCATCTGAAGGTGCAGCTATCACCTTTAAATTTTCCTCTGATGATTATCTGTTAGTTGAATTTTGATGGCAAGTATCTTATTATAGAAATGGATTTGAATCCACTTGAACTTGAAATCTTAAAATTTTATCTCCATATGTTATTCCTATGAATTTACTTGATCTTCAAGGTTTTTCTTTAGTCTGTCATTGGATATGACATAAATTAGGGTTGAATATGGGTCGGATTTGGTCGGGTTGAGAAAAAAATTTCATCCGACCGAACTCAATCGGATTGAATAAAATTTAATTCGCTGCCGATCATTTATCATGTATAAACCGTTTGAAATCGAAGTGAATGGTTTATAGCGGGTTCGGGTGGGTTGTGTCGGTTTGGATTTCAATGTTGAACTAATGTTGATTTTAAGTTCAATGTTGGCCCACTTAAGCTTATTTGCTTTTTTCTTTGGTCAATTTAATACAAAAAATGCCTAAATCTTATCAATTACAAATTTTGAACTTATTTTTGAATCTATACAAAACAAAATAGAAAAAAAAAATTTACTCATCTGAAAGTAACTACATCTGGAAGCTTTTATTTAAGAATTGTCTCAAATTGATGTGCTTCCATCAATAATTCAACATCAATATTTTATGAATCTAAATGGATGATGTGGTATTTTTTAGAATGAAGTATTGAAGTCTAAATCATGCTCTCCCAAAATAAAAGTGAGTTTGTGAAATACTAATTGGTTGGGTTCGGTTTTATACGGTTTAAAAGTATAGAAACTGAATCCGACCGTAAATAATTGATTTTCTACAAACCCCAACCTGATTTCATCCGATTTATGTCTTTCAACCGACTGAAACAGATGTTTATGGGGTTGGATTGGATGGGTTTCTTCGAGTTTCAGTTATTCACTCAGCCCTAACATGAACCTACCTCCTGAGGAGCACTATGAATACCTGACAAGCCCTAAGGCCAGAACCATTAAGCAGTTTCAGTGAGGATGCATAGCTAGCTAGCAAAAAGCATGCTTGTAAGAGCTTGAGGCTTGCTTGACTAAGGTGACCAAATTAATTAAATTTTTTTCTGCAGTTTTGGAGGGTGTGTAGGGTTCGATGGTGCTCATAGGAGATCACTTAGGGTGCCAAGTATATTCAGGAAAGCCCTTTCTTTTTCCTTTTCTCCCCCCATTATTTCATGAAAGAGAAATTAAAGGAACATAATAGTTGAAACAAATTGCAATCATGAGAAGCACATCGGCCTCACCATGCTTTACCCTGCTTGGAAGTGAACCTAGAAGTTTTGGCATCCATTAACTCAATTAAAAGAATTCTAGGACCCACTTCTCCAGAATTAAAATACTTAGAATTTCATGTAAAAATTGTTAACAGAAGTTGAAGCCTGCAAGAGACTGGTCAGCCATCTTGTTGTCCATCAACCTTCCTTTTGAGGCTAGCTCAACAACCATTTGTCTCCATAGTTGCTGTCTTATTAAATAAACAAGGCACTTCTATTGTTCAATTTATGCCTCTTGCTCCTTTCAGTTTGGTTAAATGTCCCAGAATTAATATGAGTGCTAGAATCAAAATCTCCAATGGTCATCTGGCAGGCCCAAAGATGGTTAAGCTTTTTGCAAACAAAGAGCACATGGGCTTTAGGTATGCTCTACTTTGGTTCCAGATAAACCCACTTTGTATTTGAAAGACACATGAAAACTATGGCTATTTCTAGCTTAAGTCATTTATTTTTTTGGTATTTTAATAACTCTTGCAGTAATGTTAATGACTACCCACCAAGTGACTCAATTGCTTTATCCCCAAAAAATCTGAAGGTAAAGTTTTGTCAGATATCATCCTTGTTCATGTTATGGTTAAGCTTACATTGCTATCTGTGTATGGTAGGCCTGCAAATGGGTCGGGTCGGACAGGATCCTGAGTGATCCCGACCCGACCTAGTTTCTTGATCGGGTCTTGATATTGGACCCATATCCATCCCAATAAAAAATTGGATCGGGTCGGTGGTCGGGTCCATATATAACCCGGCCCCAATCCATGAAATACGGTTCGGGTCGGATCGGATCGCGGGTTTAATTTATTTGAAACCTACCATCAGTGAATACTAATGCTAGATGACAACTAAGAAAGGCCTCTTTTCCTTCAATCCTCCAATTGTTATGTCTAATAATTAATTGTATTGGATAGCAGAGGAAAACAAGCAGTTTTTGAGAAGAATCAAGATTTTAGAAGTCCACACAAAAGAAGAAAAGTAAAAGAAAAAAAAATATGAGTTTTATATAGTGATAATTATTGTTCCAAGCTAAAACATCATACAAGAGGAATATTTGTACATGATTAAAAATGAGATTGCATATACTGTGGATGATGCAACATCTGTGCACATTAGAGCATGCTCTGAAATTTTTTATATTCAACAAAATGAATTAGAATTCAAGAAGTTCTCTTGCTTTTGTACCTCATGGCACAGTAAACATAAACCAGAAGGTTTAAAAAACTGAGTCCAGCAAAAAGTCAGAAGAAGTAATCGAGATGTCCTTCATTTAAATTATCAGGAATCCATTCAATCTTTCCCCCTCGGATTGTTATAGATGTTACAACAGTCCGAATAAAAGAACTGAAGGGTTTGAAAAATTTTTAGTTTTGAAGATTTTTAGTTTGAGAATCGAATGGGGAAGATCGAAGGGTTTGAAAAATTTTGGCCTAAGCCCAAACCCCAATTTGGGTGAGTTACTCTAACTGGGTTCGGATCCTATGTTTGGGTTCGGGTTGGGTCGGGTTATGTATCTTAAGATTCAAATTAATCCAAAAATCTCCACGGGTCGGGTCAGGTCAGATCAGGTCCAAATTCGAAAAATCTAGATCCGATCCAGAAAAGAGAACGGGTCCAATTTTTGAACCCGACCCGGCTCGGTCTTTTAAATGGGTTCGGGTCGGGTCTAACTGGGTCGGTCGGGGCGGATCACGGATCAACCCGACCCATTTGTAGCCTTAGTATAAGGATGCAAATTACCTATTTCCCCTAATATGTTACTGTAAAGACTGTTTATTTGGGGAACTATTCATGTCATACCTTTGTTTCATTTGCAGGAACGGCCTGTTAACTTAAAGTACATCAAGTTTCAGGGTGTTTGCAGGTATGAACATTTTGTATTCTGTTTTCTTGTTTTTGTTATTATTAATCATCTAGTTGCATAAACCAATACTATCATAAGATTATCTTATTATAAGTTAAATTTGATCAGCCTGACAATTTTTATTGAGGACAACCAAGGAGGTAATGACATCTCTAAGATTTAGAAGATTGTCCTTTATGGAACTACGTGAGTACTTGACCCATTACTTGCTCACCTTTGTTTTTTTCCATTGGGACATCTTTTGATCCCATTGACTTTTATCTCATCATAATTTTTTCTTTGCTGGATATTTCACTGTAATTATATCCAGATATTCTCTCTCTCTCTCTGTATGTGTTTGTGTAATGTGTGTATTTGTCTGTGTATATATGTATGTGTGTATACATATATGCGTACCATCACTTATAAATGAGTGATTACAGACCAACTTGTAATGGTTGGTGGGTCGTTGGCAGTGGTGGATTTAGGAATTTTATTTTGTGGGGTCAATATAAAAAAACAAGTGAAAGAGTTATTGGAAGAAAAAGAAGAAAGAAAAAATAATTTAAAAATAATAAAATATATAAAAAATGATAATATGTAATATCTTAAATATCTTTTATAATAAAATATTATAAAAGAGCATCGTAGTAAAATCTTAGATATTATTAAATATTAAAATTATAATAGCTAACCAAACATTATTTAATCATATATATTTGATATGAGTGAAACAAAGGAGAAGACAGAAAAAATTAAAAGAATGTTATAAAAAAGGAAGCTAAAAGGGACATACGTGATTCAGGTTGAGAAGAGAGACATGAATAACATATAGTTTTCTATTGCATTTGGATTGATTAGGATATAAAAAATAAATTGATGTGGAATTTTAAGAGGTAGAATAGATGGAGACCATGGGATTGGGTGGGGCATTAAAAGATAAATAGAGAAATAATAAATAAAAAAATAAAAAAAAAGAGAGGGGAGAGAGGTTAAAGTGGCATAAGAAAGGAAAAGAGAGGTGGGATATGTGAATCATTAAAGAGAAAGAATGTAGGTCATAATTACTCTTTTTATTTTTTGATGTGGTCCTTTTAGGATATAAAAAATAAATTGATGTGAAATTTAAATATGAGAGGTAGACGCATAGAGTTAGGATGGGGTATTAAAAGATAAATAAAGAAATAATTAATAAAGAAAGAAAAAGAAAGAGAGAGAGGGAGAGAGGTCAAAGTACTGTGTGAGAGAGAGAAAGAAAGAGATAGGGCATGTGAGTCATTAAAGAGAGAGAATGTAGGTCATAATTACTCTTTTGATGTGGTCTTTTTTATTATTTATTTCTTCAAAATTTTATACGAGTTATGGAGTCAATTTATAAAATTAATGGGATCAATTTTGGCTTTTTTCACTAGTCAATTTGGCTTTTCTTACTATTATATATATGTGTGTGTCTGTGCGTGCGCATATGTGCATGCGGGCGGGTGGACAATTTTTTTTTGTGGGGTCAAAATTTTTTGTGTGGGGGGTCAATTTTTTTTTGTGGGGTCAATTTTGTGTGTGTGTGTGGGGGGGGGGGGTCAATTGACCCCACATTACCCCACTTGTATCCGCCAATGGTCGTTGGCCAGAGTTCTGTGTGATCCAATAAGATCAAGTTTCTAGAATGTGAAACTATTTTCAATTATATTCCTTGAGATTTTCTCTATTTAAAAATGAAGTTAGTGAGTTAAGGTTTTGCTGTGGCCTTCTCAGAGGGTTTCCTCCGATGATGATCTTATTCTGAGTTCTGACAAAGGGCAACCTAGGGATTGCATATTTCTCATGTACGCTATATGACCATAGCACCACTTCCTTTGGACTGAAAACCATCATCTATTCCTGGGCTCTCATTATTGCGAAGTAGATCACCATTTTTATTCTGTGGGTAGGTTAATCTCAAGCCTAGTTCATTTGTTGATATAACATTTTATGCTCACAAAATATTGAAATATTCCACTTGGCTCCTTGAGAAAAAGAACAGATTTTAAATAATTATCTTATTTTTCATCAGTGGTATGCTAAATATGTAGGACCTAATACATTTGGCAATCTTCTCTACTTGGTCGTATGTTTGTGTTTTAGACACTGGTGTAGCCTGTTGAATTCTAGTGACTCAATATGGGATTTGTGATTCAAACTAGAGATATTTGGATAATTAGGTTTGCATGTGTACACATTGTTTATGCTTTATTTTGCATAACACTGATGATACTAAGAAAATAATTCACAAAATAAATGAGTGAACCATTTATCATTGATTATGCTTGACATAGTAAACTTGTTAAGAAGGATGTCCTATACATGCAATTGACTTATTATTATATTAATTAATATAAAAACTGTGTCAAGTCTATACATGTCTAATAAGTAATACTTAAGGTGGAAGAATCTAAGTAACACATATGAGAGCAAACATGCCTAGATGCTAAAAGTTAGTGAAATACATTATTTTTCCTATTCGGTGGTTAGACATCTGTGGTACATCTTGTGCTAGGTGCAGGCCTAAGTTAACACCAAGCATCATTCTAGCACGGTTTGATGAAAACACCAAACATGAAGTTCCCACTCTGAATGCTTTCAAGGGATTTCTTTCCCCTTCTCTTGTGGAAGTGAAATAGTACATTGAAGAGGGTATAAGCTTGTACCAACCCAGTAAAAGCTGATCTGGAATGAAATGAGACTGGATCGATTAAATTTCTTCCAGAGGTTATAAATGAGACCAACTGTTTAGATATTGCCTTATATTTTAAGATCAGTTAATGTTTTATTATGTAGTACCATTTTTTGTTGAATAATACGTATGAATTTAAAATTATCTAGAATACATTCTGTATTCATAACATGGACACTCAGTGCAATATATATGAAAAAGTATTCTATACAAATCTGCATACTATTTATGAATTCAGTGATATTTGACGTGTAAAAATATGATATATCTGCATTGTCTGTTTCAAGTATCGGTTGTCTGAAGTGGAACAACATGCCGAAATACACGGCCGATGTTGGGATAATTCCTGCTGATAATCTCAAATTTTAAACCTTAAACCATCATGCTAGATTAATGTTTATTAGTCCCATTTGTGCTATCTTCCAGAGAAACATAAGATGGTCTTAGGACAGTGATAATTGCCTCAAAATAAAACAATCACTTAGCCTGTTTTAAAATTATTTATGATGTAAAGGTAGAGATATAGGGTCTGGCAGCCCATATTTCTATGAGCATGCTGCAGGGAATAAAGAAGTGAGAGTACTTTCAGGAGACTGTGAAGGAGAATCAGCATGTGTGGTTGACTAGGTGTTTGGTTTTTGTGGCTGGGTTATGTAAGTTGTGACCCTCGATGCTTTAAAACTAGTGTCAGGTCATATTCCTCGAAAGAGAACTTACCTATTAGAAATTTTAGGGGAGTGAATAAAGAATGTTATGTGTATACGAGCACTAATTTATCAGCAATGGGTTCTGGGGGCCTATCAAGATTGACATGGCATCTCTTTTTCTTAGTCTGGTGATCTTTTTTCTCTCTGAGATAGGAAAAGTAAGTTAAGTTTTTTTAAAAAAAAGGTCTTTGTTGATTGAAATTTAAGATTTCTGGTGGAATCCCACAAACTACTTGAGTTTCATCCACAGATCCTGAACCTCTGTCCGTTTTTGAAGTGCTGCCACATGTACAAGTCTGCAAGGTGCTTGATATGTTCCCCCTTCTGTAATAAAGATACTCTAATTAGTTCAGCTCTTATACGAGGGAGAGATGCGAGGGGAGAGCACCAACAAGAAGGGGGAGTGCATTTTTCAAATTTGAAGCACTAGTCGTGAAAAGCTTTTTAAAGCATCTACTTCATCATTTTAGGATATGTTTGGTTGGGGAGAGTTGGACTCTGAAATAGGAAAGGGGATGAGTGACTGTCATTCTAGCTGGTTGGTTAGGGAGAGTCCTATTCCTATTCCAATGCCAGGAGGGAATGGGAATGCCCTAATTTCCCAAAATCTGATCCTTTACCTTAATATTCAAATCTCATTCTGATTTGGTTCCAATTCCAATCAGGAACCAAAAATGTTGGGGGATATAGCCATTCCGATTCCATTCCAATCCATTCGATTCTGTTTCTGTCTCCGATTCTAGTAGTGAACCAAATGTGTCCTTAGATTTTTTTAAAGGTTCACAGATGAATACTTTCTCTTAAGTATTAAACTAGGCAATCATATAGGCAATTAGCATAACCAAAGACAACAATATTCTTTGGAGGGTTCAGATTTACTACTCCTTTGCAATACTTTTAGGCCCTCTTGTGGTTGTAGCATAACCTGGAATAAATGGAAGAATAACTTACTTTTCTAGTTTATTCCATCCTATACTGCAAAACGCCAATTCTTTATGCCAGAATTGAAAAAATTGGTATGAGGGCACTTTGGGGACTTCCAAAATTTTTTACTCATTTATTCCTGAAAATCGGAATAAAAAATTCTGAATAAATGGCGCAACAGTCATAATCATCATGATTCGTCCATTTGCTATGTATTTTGTTCTTCACTTCAGCCATATTTTGGGATAATTCTATTCTGCAATGAAGTGGCCTGTTAAAGTATATGTATTGGTTCAATACAAGCTTTTCAACTCCACGTTTGCGCTCTCCACTGTTGTATTCTTTGGTCCTCTTTTCTTTCCTACCCAGTGAAGCTCAAATTCAAGCGTCTCTTATTATGGTGCTACTGTTGCGGGCGCACATGGTCAGACCAAAGCACTTTGCACTTACATGACCTCTTACAGGTATCTTGGTCATATTATAATGTTGTAATGAAGGTCACTCTTGAAGGTTCATTTATTTGCCAGGAAACTGCTCGTTGTTGAGTATCTAATGATGAGCTATAGATTAGGTTGCATGATGTAGCCTTTTCCTATTGAGCTGGAATATATATTAAATCACTATTGAACAGTGAGAACAAAAACATCTTCTAAAGCCCATGAAACATAAATGAAATGCAAAGAGGGCCTGAGGATTGCTTGAGATCATGCTAGGCAGTTCAACGTGTATGTTTTTTTTATGAAGCAGGAAATGACACAATATACAGTGCTGATAAGGACGATAAGGAGTTTGAACTAGAGTTCAAAGATAAGTGAGGGCAAGCATCTAAGGTTAATACAACATATATGTCAAGACGTAGCTTAATAGAACATATATTTTGCATATCATGTTTTACGTTCTTTCAGTCTCTTCTATTTTACTTCTGTCGGTCCTATCAACACTCAATTTGAATGAATACTATATATGCAGCATGCACATTTATGCATCGCGTTCATAAAATGCTTTGCGGAATCATGACTTGTACTGTCTCTAACACCAACCACTCCACCATTGACGGAGCAAGTTGGCTTGTAGACTCAACTATTTCGAAGTCTAGGTTTTTACGGAAACTTGAATAAGAACACAACATAGTGAGTGACCTATCCATTGGTAATTTTCACCCTTTCCGAATCTCTATACTCAAAAGTAACTCCAGTCAACATTTAGCCACACCGACCCTTCGACTGAAAGTTCTTTTTCCCTTTTCTTTTTTGGTAATCACTTTAACTTGTCGTGGTGGGAATGCATGAATGTGTACGGTAAACATTGAAGAAGTCTGTCTATGACCCTGTTCTTATATGACATATGGCTACTTGTGAAAACCCGCTCCTATTACAGCTCTGTCTCTCTCTCTCTCTGGCATGCGCGCGCGCAGCTGTGTATGCGCATGCATTCATGCTGCCATTCGCTTCATGTGGTATCACTCAAGCATCCGGTGGCATATGTGAGAAACCATGGGAACAAATAATGTCCACTGTAACTTCACACCATCTGTAGTGAAGGTTTAAGGGCTTGGTGTTATAAAATGTAATCTTCTACATCGTGCAATATAGACACCTGTTACAATTATAATGGCATAATATGGTAGGTATATGGTTTTATATGTAGCATCATCTCAATGTAACAGTATTTAATATCGTTTAATATTAATGCTTCTCATCTGTATCTGTTGTAGTACAATTTGATTTCACGATGATAGTATTTAAAGATAGAGATGGCAACTATTCTGTGAGCTATTAAGTCCATTTGACCATGCCTGTTGCTTCAACTAAATAATGCATGGTGGTTGAAGTTTGCGGCCAAGAAGTGTCTGTTGTAGTATATGATGGTTTTGGCGTTGCAAAATTTTTAACACATATATTGTTACTGCTTGTAAGAGCTGGTCACGTTCAAGTTAACATGAAACATCCTGTACAAGTTATTGTAAAAAACTATTTTTTTCCGTTTTCACTGTCATTTCATCATGACGACTACATTTACAATAGCATTGAAATGCCTTAGTTAACGTGTTTCGCTATTCTTACATCTGTGTCGCTGTTTTCCAGCGATATCTTTGGTACTTTGCTTTATATGCCATTATTGCCTTATCGATTGTCTAGATGCGTTGGATCATCATGCCGGTTATTTTTGTACAGAGTCCATCCATCTATCACTTCTCGAGCGATTCGCAGTGTCCCCTAGGATTTCATAATTCATACAGTATCTCTGGTGAGAATAGAAACATGAGGCCATGAATCTAACATCCTTCAACATATCACATCAAAAAAAAAATCAGTGATGCAGCTTTCTTTTCCCATATTAAAAGAGATGTGACCGTCTTTCTTGGATCCGGTCGGAGCTTACCTATCTCCATTAAATGTAGGAATCATAGATAGATGTTAAAAAACCCTACTTCACAGGATAGAGGTAGATTGATGACATACTAGCTGTGGGCAGAGACGACCTTCATCAAGATCCAATAGAGTGGCATATCCTCAAATTTATACGATTATTCTGTCAGGGCAGTCGTTCCTAGGTTCCACTTGATTGTCCATTCTTTATGTGATCTCCCTCTCTCTCTTTATTTGAGGGGAAAAATCCCTCACATTCAAAACTGTAATTTTTAAATTCTACACGTTAATTGCCCCTGTTCTTCTGTTCTTCTGCATGCAGGGTGGACACAACAAACATGAAGGATCTGGAGAAGATTGAAGAGCACTGAGTGTGTGATATCGGATGAGATGTAAGCAATGACAACCAGTACACATTTTTATTTTTCCCTCTAATGGATTCTCTTTTAACAGAATGAAATCATAATTTACTAGGTTCTTACATTGCCCCCTTGAATGTTCTTAGCGTGCTCCTTGTGGTATATGTCTTACAATTTTGTGGTTCAAATGATCCTGGATTTCTATTTTGTATCAAATAAAATAATGTATTCTCTCTCATTCGTGGGGACAAGGTGTTATGAGGGGGTGGGGGCGTGATCTCCATCTCTAGATTTGATTTGCCCTCCCGTTCATTATTGTGATGTGATCTCCCCTAGCATCGCTGCGGTGCTCCGCTTCTGTATTCCCTCTCTCTCCCATCCTTTCTCCTCTCTTTTGTTACAGGCACCTCCCCTGGCTTACCTTTTACTTTCTCGAATCTTGCGACAGCTCGATGTTCCTCCGGGTGACCTGTTAAAAGGCACGGCTTCGGTACCATTGGGTGGTCAAAAATCCTCTGGTGATCTTACCAGAGAATGTATGGGGGGGGCTCTCTGTAAACTGACGCATGCTATAAACGCATGTCCAAAAGCAACAAAAGCAATAAACATTCATGTAAAAGAAATAAGAAATGACGGGAGTGGATCCCGTTTGTTTTCTCCGTTTCCCTTCTCTGTTCCAATCTCGTCTCTCTTCTCCAATTTGCTGATCTAGCTCCTGTATACATAGCATTGGGAGTTCTCTCTCTCTCTCTCCTCTCTCTCTCTGGACATCTTTTATACTCATAGATCTTAAATTTGCTCGTATATGACGGTCTTTGCCTTGCTGTCGGCAGCCTTCACCTCCTAACATCATTGTCCTCATCCGACAAGGATAGCACCGTATCAAAGATCAAACTGGCATGGATAAGGTTTAGAAGAGGGCTCAAGTGTGTATCACCTAATCATGTATTATGTATTAGCAGGATAACAGTTTAGGCTATGTAACTTACAGTTTGATATGTATATTTATAAAACACAAGGTATGTATGAACAAGATAATGAGTGTGTATTAATGAACTACTAAATACATACCGGTGCACGTGGAAGGTCATGCATGCTACTTGGACATATGTTATATATTAGCAAAATAATGATCTAGACTATGTACTACGTCACTTTGAGGCATGTACAATATATTTTAAGATGAAAACAACTGATCAATGATCTGTTGGGTATGTATCAACATACCGAGAAGTTTGCATTAGGGGTGGTAGTGGCAGCAGACATTTTGGGTGACAAAGGTTTTAACATCAAAAGGGATCCCGTGGAAGAAGGGGCAGAATGATAGAGAAGAGGGGATGCTATAATGTTGATTTGGAGGAGGGGCTGGCATTAGAAGCCGTCGAGATTAAGAGACGTTTGAATGTAGGGAGAGCTTGGAAGGAGAAAGGGGAGATCACTAAGCTACTCATTGTCTTCCACTAGTTTATTTATTTATTTTTTTAACTGTGGTTTGGCCCACTTAATGGAGGCCTCAATTGGCTGGGTGAGAATCAAGTGATTGGGGCTTCGTGATCCATGCAATAGTGCAACGTGGCACGATAGCAGTACGGAGCCTATATGATGTCCTTTGATCAATTTCCCAGAGTTTTTTTTTTTTTGTTTCCACATTGGACCGCTAGTTTTAACCGTCTGCTCTCCTCTCTCTCCCTGTTCACCCTTTTCTCTTTTTGTTTCTTTTGTAGCTTTTGAATGACCTGCATGATGTCCGGTCTCCCTTACGTGAACGACATTTCCTTTTGCTGGAATCCTGCGTTGGATTGGCATATCAATTTTACCGTCATCGGTGCCATACGGTAAAGGAGCCACGAGGTAGGGTATTGCTGAGTTAAATATTTTGAATGTGTAGGCTCTTATTTGCTGTCATCTAGAGGATTCATTGGCATACCTGGGATGTATTGTTGGGCCATTCATGAATAACTGCCAGCAGCTGTGTTTGATGACAAGAAGCCGCATATATTGAGTTCTGGTTTTGGTGGTTGGATCAGTGTAAACCAGGCAGGAAGGTTCACGTGTGGCTGAATGTGATCTTTGTAGCTGGGTGGGCCTTGTGAGTTGGATTGTCCTGATATAGGCTAGCTTGTGGCTCTTTGGTTTCAACTCATTGTGGTTTACTCTTATGGAATCCTTTTCACCATTCACTCTTTGTTAACATGGAGTATAGATATTTTCTCTCATATCTAAACTTAGATCCAGCCCGTACCCGTTGGAATCCGCCTGATTGGACTCGAGAATTTCCAATTTATCTGTCAAAATTTTGTTCAGGAATCTCGATATAGCACCAGAAAATAGGCTTGGCTGGAAAGGAGACCTGAGGTGATCAAACCCGGGCAAGTGGTGTGTCGGATTTGGGTCTAAATACTTGACCTGAAGACAACTTGTGGCAAATCTGGGTCAAGCTGGACCCAGACCCCACTTGCAGCCTTACTTAAAGGTTCGAGCACCCTGGTAAAAGCCCTGAGTGAGAACTAGTGTCAAATTTAAAAAATTAGATGCCATTATTAATGTCAAATTAAACATTTTATACTTGTGCCTCTATTCATATTTCATAGATCATGGGTGCAGAAAGTTAGTCGGTGAAACCTTTACACTTTCCTCTAACATGGCTTCTTTTACCTTTGTATCTGAATTTCTATCATAGCTGCAGTATTATCGCAGTACACTAAGTTGACCCCTTATTCCATCTGCTTGGTCACCAGTGATAGATTTTCCAATACTCATTGTAGGGGAATGTGAGCAGGTATTGAATTTGTCACTAGCTATACCATTGGTCCCAAAAGCCTAGCAAACCTTTCTTTCTTCATCTACAGTGGAGTTGGATTCCAAACTGGCAGCCTTATTCATCCATGCTCGTGACCCATACCGGTATTCTTTGAGAAGACAGCAAATTTAATTTCGTGTTCCTCTCTCTCTCTCTCTCTCTCTCTCTCCTCTGTTTCAATCTAAGCCATGGCTTCTTGTTCGACCTAGGTCCACAATATTTCAAACTCTACGCTGGTTTCAAAAGGCTAGTGGGTGCAAGGATGGGTTGGGGAGACAAGCTGCTTTCTTTGGTCCCTTTCCTTCCCTTGCGTCCATCAGATTTGGAGAACTCCAGGCCCACCCCAGGCTCTCTGCTTTCCATGGGAGGGTACAAATATTGTCGGTTGCCCATGCATGTATTGGTTTGGAGGTATTCACTTGTGCCTCTCCCATGTAGGACCGGTAGATGATTGGAGGTGTGCAGTGATAGAAGGATAGTGTGGAAAATTAACTTCCTCACTAGAGACAATGAACATCAATGCATTTGTTTCTGCTTGAGACAATAAGTTAGATGAGATTCTCCAAAATTTCATGCTGTGTGGGGCATCAAGAAGGTTAGAATAGAAGAAGGTTTTGTTGGGTCCATGTCCAGCTTGAGATTTAAACCTGAGCAGGTTCATTGATGATTCAAGTCGGTCGGGTTTGCTTTTGAAATTTTCTCACATGAGGTGTATTGGCATCATTTCTTTTTAATTAAGGTCTAATTCGGTTCGCACAAATGTTAGATCAGATTGGAAGCTCTTC
Source organism: Elaeis guineensis (assembly GCF_000442705.2). NCBI lineage: Eukaryota > Viridiplantae > Streptophyta > Magnoliopsida > Arecales > Arecaceae > Elaeis > Elaeis guineensis. The sequence continues at coordinate 128,811,980 of NC_025998.2, forward strand.
GAGGCTTGGTTCGGGACCATTCTTGATTCATGAGATTGCCCGACATGTCTTGCTTGCAGTCATTGTCATCAAAATCCTAGCATATATGGATTTAGTTTAGGATTGAATATAAAGTATAACTCTAAGTTGAGAAAGGCTCCATCATAGGATTGATATTTTATGACTTGCTATCACCCTGACCCTGACTTCTGAGAAATTAGTGTCGAGTTTCTGGTTACAACAAATTTAGGTAGGAGAAAAGCCTGCTATCAAACCTATAAGGTCGTTTGGTGGATAGGGCAATCTACCTTGCTCTTCTGGTGTTCAATTAAAATCAAGATTCCATTAAACAAGAAAGATAAACATGTGGTTGTTGTGCATCAAGAACATGGGAGATTTTGGATTAAATGAGATCATGTAACAACATCAATATTTTATTCAGCAAAAATATTCAGTAGGGACAAGACTTGGACCTGCGAACCTTAAAAGATGCCAAAAACTTGTTTGGAAAGATATGTTGAAGATTGAAATATCCAACATCTATAATTAGGGTAATCAGCTTTCCACTTCATAAGCAACAATGTAAGCCCACCTGATGCTATGAACTTTGGGAGCAAATAAAAAAAATCAGATGATTCGCAAGTACGACGACAATATATGGCAACAGCAGCAACCACCACCATCACAACCACCTACCCAACCTCTCTCAGACAAAAGCAAGGGCTTAATAAGGATGGATGGAACACTCATGTGAAAAAGGCTATGAAGGAGCATGGTGAGTGAGGCCATTTTGTGATGAGCTTTTCCTAGACACAACTTTGGATTGTGTTGTTGACTTGCACCAATAGATGCTAAGAAGATCCCTTTACACTTAGCCATGAAGTGTGGTTAGTGATGATGCCATTTTGTGATGAGCTTTTCATAGATGCAGCTTTGGATTGCGTTGTTGACTCTCAATCCAAGCACTAATTGATGCTGTGGAGATTCCTTGTACACTTGGCCTTAGTACTGCCCAGTGCATAACTGTGGATGGAGACGCCTCCTTATACCTCTCTTGTGCTCCTGACACACACCCCACCATCTCATCCTCACCCAAATGCCTATCCCATCATGGGAAGGACCAGTGGAGGCAACTCCCACTTAGCTCCAATCACATCCTTTGAGCTCTAATGGAACGTGATTTGAAGTCCATGATGTTGGGAATTGATGTCCTACTCTTCTCAAATCCAATTTTTCATTTAGTGGTGGGCATCCAGGAAAGTCAAGTAGCATTATTGTTGGTGTTGCTGCCATTATTGGTTCCATTTACTGTTACAAACATCCTTTGTATCCAGAAAAAACCTATCTGCATCATTAGTGAATTGAAAAGGACTGCAGAGCTCCTCCTTCGTGAAAGTATGCTGCAATTTGCAGCGCCATTGCCCTCGTCCGAGGTGCTTGTTACTTGCTTATCCTTTGTTTAGGACATCATTGGACTAAATATGAAAAAGAAAATCCATTTGGGACACCCTTCTTTCAACTAGATTTTTATTGTTCATGTGGGTTAGACAAGAAATATTCCTGAAAACAAGGTTAAAGAAGATATAGATGTTTTTTACTAAAGAGGGATAAAGCAAGATATGTTTCTCACTCGAGCAAGAGATACACTGCATGCTTGTAGACTTCGATGGCATAACTCAGGTAATTCGTGGATTGATGATGTTAGTAGATGATGAAGTCTAAGGATATTAATTAAGAACTTGAAGTAAAGCAAGAGAATTTTAATATACAGAGTTGAACAATGGTAGTGGAATGTCTGCAAGTGTTGCCACGAATCCGAATTCCCCAACCATGGAAGAGCTTTCCTTTATGCTTGATATCCAACGTGGGAGACAATGACAGTGTGGAACGTCGTGCAACACAAAAAGGATGGTGTGCTTGTTCAAAGGATTATATTTGTTGAAACTCCAGTTTTAAACCAATAAACAATCCTCAATGGGAGTTGTTCTTTGTTATGCTCTTCACTCAGCCTCCACTTGTCAGGCTTGAGGGCTGCTCTTGCGAGGTCTATACTTGCCACCTAACTAGAAGATATTTTGCTTATATAGTTGTCAAGTTCCTGCTTCGTACCATATACATATTTACTAGAGCTTGACAAGTAGATATCTAATTCATTAAGAGGGTCCCATGCAAATTAACATTGAAGTCCTGCTAGCATTTCTCATAAATGCGTGACAACCAAGCAATAAAAAAGTTCTATATACAAAACAATCAATGAGAATGAAGTTTAATCTCTTCTTTTCCTAAGTTCTAACTTCCACAACAAAACAAGATTATATGCACAATAAGCAAAAGGAACAATAATCTTACCTGTTAGTGTTATAAGAGCATATACACTATATATAGGAATCAAATTTTAATCTATTCTCTTCAATTGTTCTAACTTTGATAACAAAACAAGATTATATACTTTTACCAAAGAAAAAAAAAAAAAAAACAAGATTATATACACAATTAGCAAAAGGAACAATAATGTTATCTGTTAGTGTGATAAACATCTCAAACGAAAAAGGTTAAGCAGCTGCAAAATATCAAAAAAAAAAAAAAGGCTCCTCTAATGGTGATTGATTGATTGAGGGAAAATTTTGAAACCCTTCCAGCAGTAGGCAGACTTGTGACTTCTCCGGAGCCTCTCTGGCGCTGCCACATGAGCTAGCCGTCAAAAGGGTGTGAAGGGGTAGCCGTTGGAATTCTTCTACCGCCATCATTCCTTGGTACTTGTACTGTGGGACCTAAGTATTTGCTTTGTTTATTTCTTTTACTTTGTTTATTTATCAGGAAATAGGGCCGCCCTACCGTTTGCAGGTTCATGATGATCCCCAGATGCCTCTGCCCTCCACAATCCTCCCTTACCTTTCGCTTTCAGATTCTCTTTTCACACATTGTTTCATATTTATACAGTTGCACCAAATGATTCACCAGTGCACAACTCTCTCTCTCTCTCGTTCACACAATCCTCCCTTACCTTTCGCTTTCAGATTCTCTTTTCCACATTATTCTCTCTCTCTCTCTCTCTCTCTCTCTCTCTCGTCACACCTTGATTTACCTGGATGGATTGGAGAAAGGGAGAGAGGATAATAACTGATGACCAATTCATTTGTGATGATTTTAACATTTATAATATGACCATAAACTTGAGGGTTCGAATCCATGTTTTGATTGTTAGACACATCTCCGAGACTTAATATAGCCCACATATATGATTTAATTATCGGATAATTATGGATGGTTATGACAACTATCCAAGAGATGGCTAAGATAGTTTTCTTGATGGAAGAAAACTGTCAAGATTTTGGTTATCTAATGTGAATTCGTAACTTAGTTTATTTAGGCCAATGATATTCTATTGTTTTATGGTTTTTATGAAGGTATAGATTAGAAGACTTGTTATTCTTAAAGTTTCCTTATGGGTTTGCTTCGAGAGTAAGAGATTTTGATCAAATATTTGAATAATCATGATTGGAGATGAGCATCACTGATATTATCATTGTATAAGAAAAATATTTGCTTGTGATATTTTCTCACATTCATAACATATGACTCACTGTATTTTGGGGGCAAATATCTCTTACTTCCTCCCATGAACATGAAGTATGTTTAGAGCTGTTGGAAATGATGACAAACCCCACCTGAAGTAATGCAGCAGGGCCGGACAACAACATGGAGCAAACAAATAAGCCAAGGGAAGCAATGCCTTGAGAATTTCTTCATTGGTTATGACTGACTGTGAAGTAGAAATTCTTAGTGCAATCATGTACCATACCATCTAACCTGTGAGAGATTCTCCACCCTTGGAATTTTTTTTTGGGGTGGAATCTAGTCCTGGAACTTTGTGCCAGACACTGGGGTGGTCCATCACAAGGGTGGCCCAAACTCGTGATCATTTCATGGCCCCATTCTGCTCCTAATGTGGAGATGAGGCCTTCACACATATAAGAACACACATATAACTACAAGAAAGGAGAGGGGGCAAAAAAAAAGAGAACGAAAGAAAAAGAAAGAAAGGATTCCAGTGTTACATGTTGCCTTTAATTTTTGCTGTGAGAGTTGCTGATCTGGTTGTTGGGCATTCAATAGCTCAAGCCAACCGGCAGTTAATATTATTACCATGAAAGAATATATAATGCTTCTCTAAAAGAAGAAAACAACCAAAGATGTTATGACGATGATTGTCATATAATTATTCTATATATAATTTGTTTTGGATTTACAAAGTTTTATTTAAAAAGTTTCACATATATATTTTTAATCCTTGATGATCTTAATTAGTCTGAAGAAACCAGATAAAATGGAAGCTCAGGAAACAATTTCAGTATACTCTTTCTACTACCTTTTTTTCTGCCTTGCAGCCTCAGAATTCCTGAGAAGACAACTGATCATGCCGACATTTTTAATACAATAATTGCAACTCCATTAGAAAACTAAACATTTCTGTGTAATAATAGAAATTTCTTGTATCTTCCAAAAATCTTGGCAGCCCGGCAGTATTTTCTTAATCAGAAAAGCCATGCAACTGGCTAAGGAATTTAATCACCACCCAACACGAAGAGATCTTGAATGTAATAGCAAGGCACCATGGGATTGGTGGCCTCCACCTCTTGGAGAGGATTTTCTGATTCGAGATTATATGGGGAGACGCATTGGTGTTGCCTCCTAATTACTGCCTTTAAATTCAGTGCCTGCACCTGTATTACAAGCAGCTTGAGAAGGCTTGTGTGCAGCTCATTGTGGCTTAATGCCACATAAACATGGCCAGAGAGAGGCTCACAATGTGTAAGGAATCCAATAATCTCGATCAAGTTAACAGCTTCTCAAAATCCTTTGTGTCATCCAAGCTCTCATGGTTACTCATTATTGGGACAAGCAGGAAGGATAACAAAAGAAAAAAAAAAGAGCACACAATATTTATATGGTTTAATCTGTTATCTTACATCTACGTATGAATAAAGACAATGCAAAAATTTTACTATAAAAAATTAAAAATTATGACATAAAAGATTTTCTCACAGATTTTAGCATGGAATTTCTGGAACACTTAATTATTTGCTCATTTTATTGTTATAAGAGATATATACAACAGAATAAGTTGATTTGGACTTGAATTAGTGTCCTATGATAATCAAGTTAGTCCAACCTGTAGGGGGTCTGCTTCTGCACCATCAAGCTAAGTAATTATGCGATCCAAACAAAATATGTATAGCAGTTATGAGGACTTTTTTCCTTGTTTCAAATCTTTTACTTTTTACTTTTTGGTCTCCAAGCTAATGAATTCATTTGGTTCCTAGGAAGTGGAGGGAGAAAAATGTGGTCAATGAAAAGTAGAAAAATTCTTGTTATTTGGTTTAAGTTTTCAAAGAAAAGGATTGGAAAAGGATATTTTCATATTTTATGGGAAAGCAAATTTTATATATGATATATTTTTGGAGTTTCCAAATTGGAGGTCTTTTTTTTCTAAAATATCTTTTTAAGTCATCAAAGGATCTATCTTCGAAATGAACACTTTCTCCATGACAACATTTCAAACCCTTCTCTACTATGATTTAGGCCAAGAATATTCTTAACTATCGTAATCTTTTATTTACAAAAAATGATAATGTATAGAATAGGATATGATTTTTTTATGTATAATAGGTATTTTATATAGTTTTTTAGAAAAATAAATGTTAACTAAATATAAGTCATTCTTAAAAAAAAAAAATTATGAATAATCAAATATGTCAAAATCATCTTATGATATTATATTTTTAGAAATCAATTTTTTAAAAATAACATTTCACAGAAAAAAAAAAAAAAAATCTTTCCACGGACCAAACCGATCTTTAGAGAAAGGAATCAGCGTGCTGACTTGCTGGTCAATAAAGATGTTGGCAAAGACGCAATTTTGATGGTCGGCATCCAAGTTCTTGTTCACCACCTTAAAGTTTAAAGGTAAAATATCTTCAAGTTCTTCTCTTGCGTCAATGCTTGCGAACAACTGTCTTTCACCTAGAATTAGAAGAAACACAAATGATTAAGGATAGAAAAGTAACACATAATAGGCCTAATTCTTACTTTATTACAAAAATCCGATTAATAGGAACTTTATTTGAGCATAAAGGGGACACGAAGAAAAGGTTAAAGGGAAAGCTGGTGGGTTTTCGCTTTTGCTCAGAAGATGGTCCGTAGGGGGACAAGAGCCTCAGATGACGACGTCCCCAAGGCACGCTCTTGGTCTCATCTCACTCACTAAAGACTTGGAAATAGACCATCTCTCAAATCCGCCAAAAAGAGAGATGCTTTGATCCTTAGAGGTTAAATTTGAGATGGAAATTGAAATCATGTGGTGGCCTTTGGAGGTGGCCAAGACGTGGAGGATGGAACCCAACATGAGACACATCAATACGTCCCCTTGACCATAAATTTGGCCCCACTTTCCAAGATATATAATAATATGGCATCATTAGGATAGGTTGTAAAGCTTAATTAAATAGTCTACTCGTGTTCCATCACCACGTTATTGGGATGGAGGAGCAAGGACTAAGGAGGCCTTCTACCAAAAAAAAACAAAGGACCAGGGAGGCCAAAAGATGGGGCCCTTTTTTTATGTTTGCATGCTAACTTTGGTGGCTCGGCTCGAGGGAAAGGACGTTTAGATGGCCGCTTTATCACGTGGAATGGCGAAATCTTGGAATTATGTTTAGATGCGGAGTACATAGGCTTGAGTGCACGAATAAAGTCCAAGACATGGTGAGCTATGGAACAGCCTAAAATTTTGTATGCAAGGAAAGACTTTGTATGTTTCTTCAAGATGCTTTTTTTTTTTTCCTTTAGGAAACTTGAGAACATCAGTTTGTTTAATCATTTTGCAAGTTTGTTCATTTGAATCCTATTCATTAGAGTTGCCTTGGATACTCGCTTTGGATGGAATTCCCTTGCATATTGCAAGAGGGACTTCTTCCCTTTTTTTTTTCTGAAAATAATACTAATAATAATAATTACATGAATGATATAATACTAAATTAGGCATCTTTACTTTATGAAGAAGAGTAATTTCTTTATAATTAAAGAATAAAGAGATTTAGATAACAACTTATTGGATTATAAGCGTGAGATGGATGGTTGGATGGAGGGTGCTGGAGCCGATCTAACATTCTCTATGTATCATGCCATACATCGAGTTGCTTTCGAATGATATCATGTTTTCCAAACTAATCATCTACAATGTATTGTGATTGCAAAAGGTTGAAGCTTAAATCAATTTTTCTTTTCATTTTGTCCTCATTCATTGATGTTCCCTCATTTGTCTTCGGAAATGGGAGTTCAAGATCTTGTAATTTCTACTGAGTTCAAAATTTCAATTATCTTTTAGGATGATAAGGAAGGCCCAAATCAAGCCACCTAGCCTTGGTTAAGAATCAAGAAGATTTTTCACTCGAGGTAATTGATAGATAGGAGGTTACAAAAGCAAAAGATGCTTACAAAAGCAAAGGATGCAATGTAGATATACACATTGCTGGCCACATCATCGGGCATTACAAAAAAAAAAATAGAGGAGCTTAGAGGAAATTTTAATTCAATATTAAGATTTATGATCATATCGCTGAAGTGATACTAGAAAGGGATAAGTTGTGACTACTTGTCTTCACATGGTCATGGATCTATGACTATTTAAGGATGAAAATGAAGCAACTAGCCATTAGCCTATAGTGGTCCTATGCTATCCATTCAAGCTATACTAAGTAAAAATATCTGAAATATAGCTAAAGTAATATGATCCAATACCTATCTTTGTCGGACATACTTCCTCTATACTTTTCATAAGTAGACAATGTTTAGAAATCTAATTAGATGAATTTTAAAGAACATGAGTCTTAATGGCAGGACATTTTATCAGTGGATTGGCAAATCATCTAATAGGTTTAAAAATGTGAATCAATAAACTAAATAAATGTGAGTGAAATGGGAGTTCAAGATCTTGTAATTTCTATTGAGTTCAAAATTTCAATTATCTTTTAGGATGATAAGGAAGGCCCAAATCAAGCCACCTAGCCTTGGTTAAGAATCAAGAAGATTTTACATTAGGGGGGTGTTTGGTTGGGGGGAGTGGGGGTCTGGAATCGGAATCGGAATGGGTGATTCCTATTCCAACCGTTTGGTTGGAAGGAGTCCCATTGCGATTCCAATTCTAGGATGGAATGGGAATGGGTCCATCTATATAAAACTTAATCCCTACTCTCTTCTATGAATTCAATTTTTCATTCCAATTTCGATTTCGATTTTTATCACGAACCAAATGCTTCGAAGGATTTGGCCATTCCGATTTCAAGCCATTCCCATTTTGATTTCGATTATGAACCAAACGCCCCCTAGAAATAATTGATAGATGGGAGGTTACAAAAGCAGAGGATGCAATGTAGATACACACATTGCTGGTCACATCATTGGGCATTACAAAAGCTTAGAGAAAATTTTAATTCAATATCAAGATTTATGATCATTTTGTTGAAGTGATACTAGAAAGGGATAAGTTGTGACTACTTGTCTTTACATATGGCTATGGATCTATGTCTATTTAAGGATGAAAATGAAGCAACTAGCCATTAGCCTATAGTGGTCCTATGCTATCCATTCAAGCTATACTAAGTAAAAATATCTGAAATATACCTAAAGTAATATGATTCAATACCCTATCTTTGTCGGACATACTTCCTCTATACTTTTCATAAGTAGGCAATGTTTAGAAATCTAATTAGATGAATTTTATAGAAGATGAGTCTTAATGTTAGAACATTCTATCAGTGGATTGGCAAATCATCTAATAGGTCTAAAAATGTGAATCAATAAACTAAATAAATGTGAGTGAAAAATGTAGCCATTTGATTAGATAGTTTTAAAAGTTAAAATTGTAGTGTTTTACACCAAGATGACCGATCGGATTAATTTTTAATGTTAGATTTATGCTATGGTGGTACAAATTTAGCAACTAACCCTTGGCATATTTCTCTTCCACACCCCCCCCCCCCCCCCCCCTCCCCTTTTGCAAAGCCTGTGGGTGACCATTAGAATATATATCTCAATTTAACAAGTGAGACAGCTAAAACATAATTTTTCCTTGACAGGCATGGCTAGATTTTAATTGGTCAAATCATTTGTCATCAAGACAATTGTTACCCTATACCATTCGTTTTTCAAGTATTAAAAAACACTCAACATGATTACATGAAGTTTCATCTTTGTACCCTAGCGGACCCCACCAACTCATATTCATGGCAAGGCCCTCACTCAAAGAAGTGTCCCTCGTTTAATAAAAGAATGGAACCAAATACATTGGTTGGTCAATGTGATGTCATAATACTGATTCCATTTTTCAAGTTTCTCTGATGATCGACGTATCTAAATGATACATGGATGTAGGTTGTGTCTTTGCATGAAAAAAGGATTTATGTTTCTTCGCACGAATCCACCATTGGATCACCCATCAATAGCTTTGAGATTTATCAAAAGAATATCCAATAACAGATTCATGCGAAGAAAGAAGGATTCTTTTTCTAGACGCCAGGATACAATCCCAATCCACAGTACGCACTATTTCCTTTGGAAAACAAAAAAAAAAAAATTCTGTCCTTTTTCTTTTGGGGGTCCTTTCTTTGTCATCTCATGGCCGCTGGGAACGCTCGGATTTTGTTATCTCACGGTAAGTTTGGGCGCGCTGTTCATAGCCCGCTGATTGACGTGAAAGTACACTGATCTCCCCGTCTATGACTGCACTTAGACTGCCGTATCGGTGGTCCTCGGTTCGGACCGTACATGGACCAGCCACTAAGTTAATGCGCTTGAAGTTGTTAGGTGCGTACATTACGATTTGGAAACAATAATTCTATGTGCTACTTGAGCTGCATTGAGATTAGTTAAGTTGTTGCAGGTTGGTAGCGTTGATTTGGGTTTAAATCATATTTTTACTGTACCAAAAAAATTGCTCGGAGATCTCCTTAATTTAGGACCAGCTTCGTTATTCATATCTTTCAAGCTTAAAAATTTTCAAAATAATTCTAAAATTAATTAAAAGATTCAAAATAATTTTGAGTCCCACCAAGCATACAATGATAAGATGTTATCATGAAAGATAATTTTATTTTTATTAAAAAATATATTTTATTTTTAATTTCCTATCTCTCTTTTGTTTCCATCACCTCCTCTTCCACACCGTTTGCTTTTTCAATCTCATATTTATTTCATCCATCATCTCCATCCTCTTTCTTTATTTAACTTGATCTATTTAGTTTGGTCCCATTCAAGCCCCAGCTACTTCCACCCGAGCCTCATCCATTCCTATCATCTCCTTTTCCAACACCTCTCTAAACCCCACCATTATAATCATCCCTCCCTTTTGTCCTCCTCTCCATCAATTTGGTTCTAAGCTTCACCCACTCCCATAACCTCTTTATCTTCCACTACTTCTTCCTTTATAAATACCGCAATCATCTTCATCCTTTCTCTCTATCTAATATGGTCCCTAATCTCACCCACTCTCCTTCTCATCCGTCCTCCTCATTGATCTTTATTTTCTCTCTCTTTTTTTCTTTTCTCTTACATCATTGACCTTCTCTTCCTCATTACTGTCGCTATTGCTATATTGTATTTTCAATTTTTTCTTCTCCCACATCACCATCTCTATTGTTGTTGTTTGCTCTATTTTCCACTTTACCTCTATAACCATGTATTACATGGAGATAAAAAAATTATAGTACCCTCTTCATCTCTACCATATTCGATCGTATTATCATCAAAAAAAATTATCAAAATAAAAATAAATTATCCTAAAAATTTTGCATGACCATTGCAAAATAGAATCCCATGGTGGGCCCAGGTAAACAAAGATGGATGGCAATTGAGTAATGTCGTGATTTATTTTATGCATATATCAAATTATTTAAATTCTTTTACACATGAATCTCAAACTTACAATAGCCTAAGATGACCCTTTTTTTCATAGGATATAATCTTTTCTATTATAACATAAATAAAAAATCGACCATCCATTATTTGTTCCCAAGTCCAAATTTTCTGAAAAAGAAAAAAAATGCTACCTCTAAATCCACTTAAAGAATCTCTAATATATACACAGCATACTATTATTAAACTTCGCTCATGGTCACAAAACAAGAGGTTGTACCTGGAAACAGTGGAAGTGCATATGTGTCATCAGAAATCAAAATCTTCAATTTATTTCAAGGCCATTACCTTGAGCCCAGAGCTCTGTCCATCTGCATGAGGCCCAAAAGCCCATCACATCCCCATCCATCCATCCATCCATCCATCCATCCATCCATCAACACTGTTAAGGGCACCCAAAAGTAATTCTCAAGGAAACTCATTGGTTACTCCCCCCTTCATAACCAAAAATTATTGAAAAAAAAGAAAAAGAAAAAAAAAAAAAAGTCTAAAACCTCATGAGCAAGCCTCATTGCACCATCATTCCCTTCCCCTTATCCGCGGTTGGATCCGAGTCGAGGGCATTTCAGTACTTCAAACTCACACAGAGAACTCTACAACGGAGGAGAGACTTTAAAAACCCCATCACGGCCCAGTGATTTCCATCGTCATAACGCCGAGCGGCTCCTGATGGACGACCCCAAAGACCCCTGGCGGCCGGAACACCCCCACCCGGCCTCCGCCCTCCGGCCGCCGGAGGCCCCCCGAGACCCCATGGAGTTCCTCTCCCGCTCCTGGAGCGCCTCCGCCTTAGAAGTCTCCAAGGCCCTCGTCCCCCCTCTCCCCTCGCCGCCAGGGGCGATCCTGGAGGACGCCGCCGGCGAGCTGGAGGAGGCCGCCGTCGCCGGCAACCCTTCTCCTTCGCTTCCTCCGCCACCTCGCAGCTCGTCATGGAGAGGATAATGTCGCAGTCGGTGAGTTGGTACCCCGAAAGAGTTGTGAAACAGGGGAGGAGTTGGGTACTTATTTGATTTATTCCCTTCAGAACTGGGTTTTTTCTGGATTTTTTGTGTATAAATGGCTTGGAATTGGTTCCTTCATTTCTCTCTCAATGCTTTACAGGGGTAAAGGTTTTTACTTTGTTGTTTTTTGAAATAATCTCCATCAATCCTCTCATAGTTTTCCCATCCATTTATCAAAACGAAATATCATTATTTTTCTCTCTTTGCCTGTTTAAATTTCGGGTTTCTTCCATTTACATCAACCTTATATTGGCCTTTTTCTTGTATATTTATTCATTTCTCGTACATTTTTCATTCAATTTGTACTATGATTCAACAGCTTTTTAAAAATGGTTTAGTTAAACTAAAAAAATATTTGCAAAATCTTTATTACAATACTTTCCTTTGTTTTGAAGTTATTTATTTATTTATTCATATTTTTATATCTGTTAGCTGGTGTAGATAACCTACAGCAGAGCTATTTTTACTTTTTATGTTATGTTCCATGAGTTCCTCCCTGAATTCTTAGAACATTGGCAAGTTAATCCAGAGGAAAACAGAGAATTTAGTTGTGGTCACATCTGAACTCTTGTTGAATTTTAAATGATCAAAAATGTTCCTTTTAAGCTTTTTCTCTTGGATTCTTCTGAGTTTACCTCAGATCATTGCACCCATTCGTAATTTGCAGCCATAAAAACTTCCCACACTACCGAAAGATGAGATTTTTTTTTTTCCCTTTATTTTTCATTGTTCAAAGTCTAATTTTCTTCCTACTCTGTTCTCTTCCCCTGTTTCCGTTTCTTTTAAACAGCAGGAAGTGTCACCACTCACATCGGGGCGTTTATCCCACAGCAGCGGGCCTCTGAATGGTGGCCAGAGCGGCGGATCCCTGTCCGATAGCCCTCCCGTCTCCCCTTCGGACATCGACGACGTTAAGGTCCCTTCTTTGCTTTCCTCCTCTCTCACAAACTTGCAACTAAATTCTTGTCTTTAGAAAAGGATTGCTTGTTTTCTCTCTGTTTCTTTATTTTGTTTTTGTTTAATATACTGTTCGCTCCTTCTTTAGATAATTAAATTTGTTTCTTTGGAAACTGGAGCACTGAAGACAAAGCGACCAAATCTCAGGCTCTCTCTGTAAAAACTGTCCATAGAAGAGAGAGAGTCATGCCTTTCTCTTCTCCCAATAAAGTACCTGACATATGGATCACCAGGGTTGTAATTAAATGAACCCTTTCTCTCTCTCTCTCTCTTTCTCTCTCTCTGTTTTTTTTTTTTGGTAAGAACCCTCTCTTTCTTTAGGAGTTGGTGAGCTTTGTCTCTGTTTTCTTGCCATTTTTAGTCCCTTACCCAAGTCTTCCCACTGTAGCCCTGCAACCATGTTTCCTATCTTCATCTCAAAATGCCCCTATAATTTCTCTACTTCCTTGTAATTATTTTTCTTTGATCAGTGGGGGTGTTTTGGGCATTGTAATTTTGTAATTAACGTAATACCCCCTTAATCATCATCTTACTTTTTATATTAAGACAAAACTGGGTTTTGTCCTTGGAGGTCAAAGTCAAAGATTGTGTGAAGATAACTGTAGGTATTTGCGTATTGGAATAAATCCAGTGGTGTATTGTCGTCATAAGGCCTGTCCTTTTTTTGTCTTGTAGCTCTGTGAGCTTAGCTTGTGCCGGGTTTTGGGCTTTTGTATTGCCTTGGACGCAAGAAGCTGTGATTCTTCTGCAGAGATGTCTCCTCTGTCCCGGTTAAACAAGACACCCCACTCAGTGCTTGCCTCCCAACCGCCCTTAATTACCGAGACTGCCCATAACTTTTATCTTAATTTAGGGAGTGATCTCCCCCTCTTTATGTATCTCATGGCGAGGGCAATTTGGTCATTTAAAAAAGTCATCCTCTGTGACCCCTGCCATCCCTGAACTCCCCAAGTCATCATGATTCTATTAGTTTCCAATATCAAAAATTCATTTCTGAAAAGAATTTGGGTTCCACCCATCAATTAATCTCTCTAATAAAGTGGGATTAATCCCATCTCTGGAAAATGGTTTGAAATAAGAGCAAACACTTGGCAAGAAGTAATTTTTGAGGTCGTACTGACTGAGCCGAATCACTTCACTTGCAATGGACTGTAGATGCAGTTGTGCCGAGCTAGCATCACGCCAAAGCCCCAAGCGTACAGGGGTGGCAGCAAGACGGTGGGGAGGTGGCTGAAGGACAGGAGGGAGAAGAAGAAAGAGGAGACTCGGGCCCAGAATGCCCAGCTCCACGCTGCCGTCTCGGTGGCCGCCGTCGCCGCGGCGGTTGCCGCGATCGCAGCCGCCACCGCCGCCACCTCGGGGTCGGGCAAGGACGACCGTGCCGCCAGGACCGACATGGCGGTGGCGTCCGCCGCGACCCTCGTAGCCGCGCACTGTGTCGAGGCTGCCGAGTCCATGGGGGCCGAGCGCGAACACCTGGCGTCGGTCGTCGGTTCCGCTGTTAATGTCCGGACCCCTGGGGATATCGTCACTCTTACTGCAGCTGCTGCCACTGGTAACCATGATTCTTGTTACAGAGATTTCCTCAGCCCGGTTATATCTCATCCAGTTGAGAGACGTAAGATTTGCTCTGGGTTGGCAGCACTGCGTGGGGCGGCGACATTGAAGGCCAGGGCGCTTAAAGAGGTATGGAACATAGCGGCCGTCATCCCGGTGGAGAAGGGAGGGATGGGAGGCCACCATGATCATCGCCACCATAAGCAGCACAAGGAATTGGATAGCAATGGAAGCAGTTTCAGTGATGAGCTTGTACAGGACGAGGAGAACTTCCTTGGCCTCTGTAGCCAGGAGCTTCTCGCCCGGGGGACAGAGCTTCTCAAACGCACCCGGAAAGGTCTACTACAGTCGTCATTGCCAACCTTCTTATTAATTAATGATTGAAATTAGAGTCCAAAGGAAGCATTGGCATTGATTTTCTTTGTGTTTGATGATTTGTAATTGCAGGTGCGCTTCATTGGAAGATCGTTTCGGTGTACATCAATCGCATGGGCGTGGTAAGCTGGTTGCTACCATTTGTATCTCATTGTTAGCATTCTTCACTCCAAGATGTTAAGTTATTTTGTTCTGCTGAGACTCTGCAGGTAATGCTTAAGATGAAGAGCAGGCATGTTGCAGGAACTATCACTAAGAAGAAAAAGAGTCAGTCCCACGCAGCTCATTAATGGAAGTCCAATATTGCAGTTCTATTTCCTTTTCATGGTCTAATGGGGATGCTCTGGAACTGTTTGCTGCAGGCGTGGTTATGGAGGTTTGCAAGGATATCCAAGCATGGCCGGGCCGACACTTGCTGGAAGGTGGAGAGCAACGGCGCTACTTTGGACTGAGGACGGCGGAGCGCCGGGTCATCGAGTTCGAATGCAGGAGCCAGAGGGAGTATGAGATGTGGACGCAGGGAGTATCCCGCCTCCTCAATATCGCCGGCGAGAGGAAGCACCTCGCATGAGGGGGAGAGACCGATGCAAATGATCAGCCATTTGCTAGCTGTGGAGTTGAGGAAAGGAATGATGGCTTGTGACCCAACTGGAATTAATGGCTTGGCAAGAATTTTTGTAATCAGAGAAATGTGTGAAGTGGGTTCCATCTGCCATTGTAGAAAGAGAAAAGAGAAGTTAATGAAATCGACCAGAGGGGTTCTTTACTGGATTTGCTTTTCCTGTTTGGTTTTTCTTATGGAAGTGATAATGAACAAAGGGTACCATGTTCTGCTGTTGCACAGTTGCGGATGGAAAGAATCTTTGACTGAAGAAAAGCAAAAAAAAAAAAAAAAAAAAAATTCGCGGAAAGAGCACAACTCTGTGGGCTCCTGTCTTTCTTTCTCATCTGCCGAAAAGAAAATCTGTCCATTTTGGCTCTTTATACATGACTGCTCATTGATAAATAATTTCACACAAATGAATACTTCATATGTAAAGTTATAATCCCCTCCATACCGACAGTATTTCAATTGAAAGACCCATTCAACACTACAAGGCCACTCTCAGAAGCACATTACAATTTGAAAGTCTGGAAGTAATTGCTGATATATGGTTACAGTTATGTCAAAGCATACAGGCAAAACCTGTTGTTACCCATGACCAACTTGCAATCTATGCATTAATAAGGTTGAGTATTATGAATCACTACCACTGAAGAGTGTTAGCAAAGCCATGAAAAGATTGACAATGTCGAGATACAAAGAAATGGCAGCACAGACATATTCATCATAGCTATGGCGCTTGATCAGATTGTCGGTGTCGTAGATGATGAAACCCGAAAAAATAAGCGCCGCCAAGCACCCATAGATCGTCGTTCCGACCTTTCCAAATGGGATGAAAATCTGCAGGAGCATAGCAGAGAAGCTCAGCACCAGGTCATAAAGAAAGGAATTGGGAGAGCTTAAACCTTGGGATGGTTACACAAGGGACAGGGGAGGTCCACTGACCTGGACAAAGCAGTATATCATCAACACCAGAAGGGCTGCAAACAAGAATGGCCCAAGGAAGTTGAAATCATGGCCTCTTTTCGCAGCCCAGAATGTGTACATGGTGAGCCCAACAACAACAACAGCCGTCAGAGATGCAGCTTCCAGTATAACTTTCCCTGCACCAAAATTGAAACAAATGACACAATGAACTGTAAACCTAGAACGTCAATATCATCATGCGATTCTAATACTGAGCTGTGTGTCCAAGTATCAATTTCAAGACACACAAAAGATTAAAATAATCAACTAAATGGATCAGTTAGTTGATGAGTAAGTAGAACTATGAAAGAAGAAAAATCCTTGACAAGCAAAGAAGACTAATATCTGTTGAAGGAATTGCTCATAGACAGTAAGTTTGAACGATGTAATAAAGAAACAAAAATCAATAAAATAGTGAACTACTCTCACTGACAACCCCGAGAAAAAAGAAGGGTTAACCCTGTTTAGGGATAAAAGGCTCATGATCGGGTGGCCGGCGACCTCATAAGCAAAGTTTTTCAGGCATCAGCACCATCGCTAACTTTGCAGGGTTGTTTAGCAGTACTCTAACGAAAATGAGCAAGCATTTTCCCTCTTCTACTTGGGCTGATACATTTATCTAATATACATATATATGTTGATTAAGGGAAGGTTTTAAGATCAGCTCCAAATTATACTGTCAACTCACTGCAACATAGTGCCAAATTCCTGAATGACGTTCGTTGCCTATTGGCAGGAGGTGTGCCCATCTTGACTACAATAAAACGGTACCGGCAATTCATCCTTTTTAAAAAATAATCACTGTCAACATACAGTAGGAGTCCACCTAGCCAATCAAATAGAACAACGAGCAATGCTCCAACACCCCCAGTGTAGTCACATTCTCAAAAGTACTTTTGGTTTGGCGGTCCTAACCCTTCTGAACAACCGCGCAGTAAATGGTCAGGAACAAGTGACACTGAACGATCAGAGAGCACAGACAATGTTATGATCTTTATAGGAATGGCACGAACAAGTGACAGTCAAAGATACCGTAAGGTTTCAAGTTGGTCTCCTGCCAATGGAATGTTAGAAATGATGTTATGATATTTATAGGAATGACAAAAAATGTCCCCCCAGAAGTATAACATCCGAAGAAGATAACTCAATCATAGACAAAGGGTAATATAGTGGATCACAAAGAAACACTGAGCAGTGTGCTTGAAGATGGAATGTTCATCAAGGATGAAGTTGAATCCAGACAGTTGATGAAGTAATCTGAGGAGAAGTATTCTACCATCTCAGAATGGGAAGGACTGCCCATATAGGCAGTGACTTGGTGGAATGGAACAGAACAGTTTAGGGAAACTGAAAGACTGAAACGAGAAAACTGAAATGTAAGGATGCATAAAGTGTTGCTTCTTTCTGCAAGCTAAGATGATTTGGCTATTTGGACCTGGACGCCAATTTAAGGGAAATCAGTAATGTCATCTATAGAATGCAACAGGGCTACATTCAGCTGTAAAAGGCTGTTAACAAAATGGGCTTGAGATCCTTTACCAAAAAAAACGAAAAATCGGGCTTGAGAATCACAGAAGCCAGAGATCTGCTAACCAGTCAAAAGACTTCACTAGAATAAGGACAGCCAGGAAGTTACAGTGCAGGCTCTGTAGCATGAAGTTACAGTGCCAGCAAGCATCTGAAATCTCGCCAGAATGCTGAAAAAACATCAAAAGACTACATTTTCTTTATGTTGTTTAATACTGGAATTCTCATATTCTATGCATCCAAACAAGATTCAGTTGTTTTTTCTTACTGAAACCATTGTTGAAAGTCACCTCAGCATGCTATCCGAAATCAGTGTTTATTCAGAACTAAGTAATTCTTCTTATTCTTTTTACCCAATTTACACCAGCTTACCGACTTTTAAGATCCAAAGTCCAACTAATAATTTAACTGAATAGTTCAGAAACTGTATCTATGTTGCACTTTGTCCACTATCAGAACCAAATCTGAAGCTTATCACATACTTCTCATCCAAAAAAAAAAACAGAAAAAAAAAGAAAAAAAAAATTTAGAAAAAAAATTACCCAGTGAATACTAAAAGTTGATAACCCTCCATTTTATAAACCCCTAAGCAAATTACTGTAGCCATGTCCGTATATATAAACTAATTGAGACCCTACAACCTTTCAGTGACAGAAAACAGCCTAAAATTTTATGTAGAAGTGTGTGTTTTTATTCATATTTTGATCATTTTAATTAAGCATTGGCATTATCTGTAATGTATAAGTGTCATTTATTTTTTCTTTTTGTTCTATCTTCACCCAAAACTTGTTAATATCAACAATTTAACTACAAGTCTAACAGCAAAGCACTCAACAACAGTTTGCTTCTCCAACTCTTTTTCCCCAAAAAATCAGGGGTTTCCTTCTCTAACAAAATTCCAAAATATTTTGTTGGGGTATGTGGTGGGGAGTATTGATGCTCTGTTTATGTATTACTCCCTCTTTTGTCATGGTATTGTATAATTTTGTCTTGTATATATGCCATTAATAAATCTGGGAGAGGCCATCGCTTCCTCCATTCCACTAAAAAAAAAAAAAAAAATCCAAAATATAAACGTTATATATAAAGATTTAGTGGTGCTCTTTGCCCATTATACTCTCTGTATAAAAAAAATTTGATGCCGTCTTATATTCTGTTTTCTTACTACCTCATAATTCAAGGAATATTTAGAAGAATAATCTAATTACATCGTTTCCTTCTCGAATTCAAATACCAAAAGCAAGAATTCCCTTTGCCACAAACTTAACACAAAAACAGGCATCAAAATGATTGTTTTCTTTCTCTGCTCATGGGATTTCTTTCAGCAGTAAGACAAATATGAATGCACATTAAAAACAGTTTGCTCTTTACCGCTCCTTGTTGCACATGCTAACCCGACCGTAAGGCTGATGCAGATCGTGAACAGAATGAGGAGAACCAAGTTTATCGGATGGCGCTCGCGAAAGTATATCATTGGCAGCATAACTGTTCCGCGGACGGAGGACAATGTCATCAAAATCACAACTTTTTTCGCCAAAAATATCCAGAAAACAAGAAAAGAATCATCACAACATGTGAATTCCATGAGCTTCGGAAAAAGTACCGAGTAATGGCGCGATGCTTATTAGAATAAGGACGGCCAATGAGGCAGGGGTGCGAGCGAGGAGGAAGCGGGAGATGGGTGGGACGAAGATGACGACGCAGGCGACGGCGATGGTGAGCAGAATCTGGATGACGACGATGGTGTAGACCTTTCGAACGAAGGCCCACCGAATCTGTGGGTTCTCGATCATGTTGGGGTATAGAGCGCCACCGCCCACCCCGGCCTCGATGTCGTGCTGCTTGTTCTTCCCCATCTTGTGCTCCTCGGGCTTCTCTTCCAAGAGGTGGATAGGATTGGCGATGGCCCAAGGTTTGGATTGGAATGGAGAGAAGGGGAGGAGAGGGGAATTAGGGTTTGGAAAAGGGGGTGAGAGGATGGTGGAGGGGCGGAAGAGAAGGGTGGGGAAGCCCGGCCACCAGCACGTAAACGGAAGGGGCGGGGCACGCGGCTTTTCTATTTGTATCAAGTTTGGGCTGGAGTTGGACCGTTTTGGACCAACTGCTAACGGTCGCAGGGAAGGGGTTGTTTTCCTTGTTTGGTTGAAAGACGGGGTTTTATCTTTAGCTTTGAGACATATGTAGATAGATTAATAATATTTTTTATTAAAAAATTTTAAAAATATCATAAAAGATTTTTAGTTGATATTAAAAAATATTATGAAATATCAAAAAATATTAAAGAGATATTCAAACGATATGTCATATTAGACAATATCAAAAAATATTAAAAAATATTAGAAAAGATTTTCAATTAGCTAATGTACGGTATTAGAGAGTATCGGAAAAATTTCTACAATATGTTTTATATGTACTAAAATCATAGGATTTCGATTCTGTTTATTTCTTACACATGGGATTTCAATTATCTACATCTTTATATTTGTGTGTGTGTATATATATATATATTATTCTAGTCAATACAAAATTGTAATAAATTTTTCTACTCAATTTTAATACATCTGAAAATCTTTCTTAATTTTTCTTGATATTCTCTAATACTTTTTAGCACTAAAGATAAAAGTGGCCCAGATAATATCCATCCAGATCGTATCCAAATTTATTGGGATATAAACAAAAATTTAAACATTCGACTAATATTTGTATTCATATTCGCATCCATATCTATTAAAAAAAAATAGATATGGATATGAATAGACAACTATCTGATCTGTATTCAATTATCCGATTCTACTTTTAACTCTATTTAATTTTATATAGTACTTATTAAGTTTTAAAAAATATATATAATCATATTAATATGCTATCCGACTAATATTTGTATTCATATTCGCATCCATATCTATTAAAAAAAAATAGATATGGATATGAATAGACAACTATCTGATCTGTATTCAATTATCCGATTCTACTTTTAACTCTATTTAATTTTATATAGTACTCATTAAGTTTTAAAAAAAATATATAATCATATTAATATGCTATTAACTTCATCTTTTTAGTAATATCTTTAATTTTACAGTCAAAGTTTAATTATTCAATTTATATTCATATTTGTATCCATACTTTCAATATCTGATTTGTATCCGTTTAAAATAAATATGAATATAATTTTTACATTCAACTAATATCTATATTCATATTTATTTTCATCAAACAAAACAAATATGGCTATAGATATATTGATATCCAGCCGTATCTAATCCAGTTTTAGTCCTATTTAGTGCTAAAGATATAACACCTATTTGAGGATGATAACGGATTGGATATGGATCAGATCTGCCAATACTTATACCCATCTGTAATTAAAAATCTTATACCTATATCTTGCAATTAAAAATCCAATACCTAACTCATAGTTAAAAATCTCATGCGATCCAAATCAACTTTGGACATTTTATCTAGCGCTCATACCTATCTTGGGATTTAATTGGGTCTAATAAAATTTACCCTATTCAGACCGGATTCGGTGTTTGCTTCCCTACTTGTATACTCACTTAGGCAGTTTTTGTGATCATGCCCATTTTTGTTAATAACTTTATTATAACTTAGGTACTACAAGCTCCAAACACAAACAACCTTTTTAGAAGAGGATAAAATTACATCGACAATACATCCAACCTTCTCGAATCTTGCAGTAGTTAAAGCCTCGGTCACCGTGACACCCGTTTTAAAACATGCTTGATCGGATGCCATCAATCAACATATAATCTCATCCCAACTGATTCCTCATGATGCAACCCAGCATTGTCACCAATCCAGCATTTCTGGAATGTTTCTACTTCCTACTTGCCTTTGTACACTTCTGGAGGAAGAAAAAGCACAGAATTTTCTAATATAACAGGTCAGCAAAACAGAATGAGAAGTAGAAATGAATGCATTGTGAAAGCCACACAAAAGGAAATTTAATCAATCCGTCCCAACAGATTGGCTATTCCCTCCTCAAGCGATTTCCAAGAACAGGTACCAGATTGCACCACCGTATCGCCACAGAGAATTTTATTCTCGGCAAACTTTTCATTGTCTTTTGGATGAGACTTTAATATCAGGTGACATCTGAATTAATAAAAAACAGGGTAGAAAACTGGACAGGACCACATGACCTCAATACTCATTAGGAAGACAATCCACAGCTTTAATATAGATAACATCTGAATTCATACATAGCAAATGTTAATTCGATATTACATGCTTGGTCAGCTAACTGTGTATATTTCAACTATCAGCTGCTCGGAATAAAGTAAGCAGAGAAAGAAACAGGTTGATGATGTCAAGATACAGCGCAACAGCAGCCCATATGTATTCATCATATGAATAGCGTTTGATCAAGTTGTCAGTGTCGTAAATGATGTATCCAGAGAAAATGATTGCCGCCAACCCACCATATATCATGACAGAAATCTTTCCCAGTGGGAATAACATCTGTAAAACAAGCAGATATGCACCCAATTGTTAAAAATATGCGCAGATAAAATAAAAGAATGACACAAAATGGTGTAATCGTCTAATGGGTATAGTTTACCTGAATGACAGCAAACACCAACAATACCAAAACAGCAGCAAACAGGAAGGGGCCAAGGAAGTTGAAGTCATGGCCTCTCCTTGCTGCCCAGAATGTGTATAGAGTAAGACTAACGACCACCGCTGTGGTGAGAATAGCAGCTTCCAAAATGACCTTCCCTGTTTGCAGAGAAGAACTTTTAGCATCAAGAGCACATATCTTGACAATGCCAAAATCAAAGACACGCTAGAAAAAATGGATTTCAGAGCCTCTTACGAAGATCTTATGACTTACATTGAACAAAATACAAATTCTACTGTAATATGGGATTCCTAATTACAAAAGATATAGTGAGAAAAAAAAAATTTAATACAGAAAATCCAGCAACTGTCTTACAGATCATTGTCAAAAAAAAAAAAACAAAAAAGGAAGATCCTACAGCAGATACAACAGGATATCAGACCAATGCAAGCTAATTTAGATCAACCCACTATGTGTTCTTAATCTATCTTCACCATTTTAATCTCTCTCTCCTTGTGCATCAGTGCATGCATTCATGCATCAACAGACATAGCCCATAAGCCCTCACATAAGACAAAATGGCATGTACAAGCCAGAGCTGCTGAACTATGTGAAAGCTGATCGATGTTGAAGTATAAAATTATCCTTCAAATGTTGGTGCCCATAATGTTAGGTAACCAATCTGCAGCACTATCGAAAGTAGAGGTGAAAATTAAACTTGCATGAAGCTCAATCATCAAACTTTTGATGCTTTCAGTCAGATTCAGTCTTGCGCGTGCGTGCGCACAGAGAGAGAGAGAGAGGGGGGGGGGGGAGGGGAGGGAGAGAGAGAGTCTTTACCATTTCCAAAGAAATATAATTAACCCCTAAATTTCTAATCCCTTCTGAAGACAGATGGCTTATGTTAAAAGTATCAGCTTATAGTTATATAATACTCAGAGAATTCTTAACAAACAGAATACCCCCAAGGCTGCTGTTAAGGAATGTTAAACAACATCTTCATATCTAAAGTTTGCAACTTGATACAACCGATGTCCACCTGCCTACTGCTGATCTAAGCATCATTTTTCCTTGATAGGAGAGTGCTACCTCTACCTCACAAGCAACCATGGGTAGCCATGAAAGCACCTACCCGTATCAAGGATTTACTTCATTTCTTCAATAGTATGTCAAATTATTATGATGGAATTCTTTCAAGAAACGAATGCTTTTTCAATTGAAACAGATACTGTTATTTATCTACTTTTGGTGGATGGGACTCTTTAACTCCCAAAGTTGCAAATATTGTTGCTAGTCAGTTGACTGATGAGCTTTAAAAGGATCCTAGTGAAAGATATAGCAATTAAAACCCCCAACAACCAATCACCTAAATCAAAAACTGATTTTTTTTTTTTTTTTGAGATAACATATCCATCTCCTACCATTGAAACCAAACAAGTTGTTTCTTTCTAATTAACAAGTATCCGCCACTTCCAAACTTCCACCTACAAATAGAAACAATGCTAGCATGTAAATAATCACCTCTTATACAAATTTCCAGTCATGAGCAAATCAACCCACAATTCAAAGTTCAAGCTGCTTTTTCCAGATTGCAGCAAAAACAATGGAAAGCTTGAAACATCCTGATACTCCAATCCTACACTGACACAAATAATTTCTTATAAAAATTTGGTTTTATTGCCTCTTATACCAAAAGTCGGAGTACATGTAGTGACTAAAGTTAGAGCCACTCCGACACCCAATCTCCATGTAATACGAAATCAAACAAAAGCACTTCAAAGAATTAACTTAAGGATAAAGCGTTCTTTCACCAACAACAAGAAGCTAGATTTTATACCTCACCACTTGTAAACACACAAGAATACTGTACTTTTATCCATAACCATAACATTTCCCAAAAGGAAACTTCATAACAATCATCTAAATATCCAGCTTTTGAACAACTGAAAAACAAAGAGCCTTCTTTAAACTCTTCTTATCAAGAACAGAAGAAAAGGCGACCTAGTGTGAGGCTCCCACCACTGTAGGGTCTGAGGAGGTTCGGATGTACGCAGCCGTACCCCTGCATGTGAAAAGGTTGTTTCCTAGTTCACAATCGAGCAATCTTACTGTTGCGCCAGGGCTCACTCTGAACTTGAACTATCAAGAACAGTTTTAGTAAAATCTTCTCGCAAGGAATTCAGTTCAAGTTGTTAGTGACATGGAGTACTCCTGGATTAGGGTTTCTTTGTCGCAAAGAATTCAGTTCAAGTTGTTAGTGACATGAACTATTACTGGATTAGGGTTTCGTTCCAAATTCATAATCAATGCTCATTCCAGCAACAATTTTCCATGCATGATGAAAAATTGGGGGCTATCCACCTAATAAATCCATGAAACAAAAAATTCTTTCCACCAACAAAATAGGATAAGGAATTAGATGTTACCACTTGTGAACGCGCATGTCAATCCAACAGCGAAGCTTATCGACGCCGTGAACAAACCGAGGAGAAGGAAATTCACCGGATGCCGCTGGTGATAGTAATACAGAGGACATAAAACTGTAGAAATTCCACAAAAAAATCAATTTTCTTCTTGTTTAGATAAAAGCCAGATCGGAGAGAGGAACGGAGTAAAAAATAAAGCAACAAAAAAAACCAGAAATTGAAGCAAAATTCATAAAGGATACCAATGAAGGGGAGAATCAAGAGAAAGATGTAGAGGCCGAGGCCGGCTCCGGAAGAGACAAAGAAGTGTGAGATGGGTCGGACGGTGACGACGACGGAGGCAACGGCGACGGTGAGCGCCATCTGGGCGGTCAGGATCACGTAGATCTTCCTGATGAACGCCCACCGGAGGTCGGGACTCTCCAGCATCATCGGGTAGAGCAGCCGCGGCCCGGCCTCCAAGTCCCCATCCTTCCCGTCCGACGGACGATGCCACATCCTGTCGCTCGAGATCGAACCCAGATCA
Source organism: Elaeis guineensis (assembly GCF_000442705.2). Classification (NCBI taxonomy): domain Eukaryota; kingdom Viridiplantae; phylum Streptophyta; class Magnoliopsida; order Arecales; family Arecaceae; genus Elaeis; species Elaeis guineensis. The sequence goes on from NC_025998.2 coordinate 128,837,451, forward strand.
CAATATTGAAGAAGATGAGGGTTTCTCTCGCCGATCGGGCGAAGATTTCGATCTTAGGATTAGGGTTTTAAATTGACGAGGAAGGCAAGAAGGGAAGACCAGGAAGGCAAAAGCCGGAGGGAGGGAACAGGTACACGGTAGCCCCATTGGCTACGTTATACGTGGCAAATACTTTGTTGACACGTGGAAAGAGACTCAAATATACGCCTCCTATTGTATGCACCAGGTTAAATTGGACCGCGACAAATCCCACGGTGGATAACACGCCACGCTATCCCTTGCATGCAATGATTTCCCGCAATCCACGAGTCATGCAATCGTTCGCTGTGGGGTTTGAAACGATGAGTATATGGGCATCCAAACGGTATGCTACACGTGTCCGTTTCAAAAGTCGGGCCCATGGATGATGAACCTCTGAAGGCTGATTGCTGTGCTGAGCGGGTTGTCCGGTATATACTTCGCCTGAACAGGACGCAAGCGGGCGACGTTGTTGCGGAGAAATTATTGACGAGAATGGTTCCATCACTTGTATTTTGAATCATTCAATAATAAATTTACATATTATCTAAAAAAATAATTTTATTATTTTAAATAATAAAAATTATCTATTGATCAACCATAATTAATAGAATTTTTTTTTTATATTTCAAATTTTCAATCATAATAATATAACTTTCCCGCTGATAGATGATGTATTGAGTTGTTATTATATAGTCTATGATATATATGGCAGCACTGTGCTAACCAATAATTTTCCGTTGCGGATGCTGTCAGTCCACGAGTTTTAGGTCAAAAGACTAAGAAATCGGACGGATGTGTTTTCTTGGTGATCTATACCTGCGGAGTGCTGGAGCTTTATCTTTCTCCGGCTACGATGGTGGTATAGCCATTGGCCATTAAGCGGACCCACAGCTGCAGTCCCCCACAGCTGCATAGGACTGCAATGTAAAGTTGGAAGAGAGAGAGAGATATGTATCGTCGTCCAAATAAACTATTAATGTAGGCCACCACGCAATGACGGTGGCTCTCGCTTTGGACACCAGGGTACCGAGTCTCAGGCTCATTAGGCAGGGAGGTGTTGGTGAGAAATTTAAATTTTGAAAACTCAAAATTTTCAATTCAATTATCATCAAATATTATTTCATATTATTTTTAAAATTTTTAATCTCACATCTAAATGATAAGATTTTTTATATTTTTTATATGAAAAATAGATTTGCCTATATCCTTGAAGAGGTTTGAAAGAAAATCTTTAATATGCATGCGCGAACCGAATTAAACTGGATTGAACATAAAAATTATTTTATTTTATTTTTTAATTATTATTTTAATTTTTAATTAGTATTTTAATTTTTTAAATATTATGATTTTAATATTTTGAACGTTAAAGTTTATGAACATTATATCTTTAATTTTCTGATCAGTTAGACTTTTAATATTTTGAACATTTGGGCCTTTAATCATTTGAACATTGGAGCTTTAATTTTGCTATTTAATTTTCGTGGCTATAAAAGGCCCCTTGGATTCTCATCCGTTATCGATCAAATAGCAGTTTGCTAAGCTTCATCTCTTCTTTTCTTCCAAACTTTTCTTCTTTCTAAATATTTTTTTTCTAGGTGCTGAAGAGCCTTCATCAACCTCTCGATGATCATGCTCGTAGGTAGAGAAATATCGATCGTACTTGGGATGGTGTTTTTAGGATTTCCAATATGAAAGATAGAAATACACCTTAAGACAGTGCTTCGCACGCTTCCGGTTCAATTTTATTTTGGTTTCGCGATATATTGTGAGTTGGTTTTCATCTTTTGTAAAACAGATTATTGTATTTGTTAGTTTTCTTACACTAAATCCGGCTTACTGTTCTAACAATTTAAGGTGTATTTCCCGGATTATGTTTAAGAAACTAACAAAGTGCTAATCCAGTTAGATAGTTATTATATATCTATTAGAATTAAAACTGGATTAGTACTCTATAGATATAATTGTCTGATTTAAGTTATTCAAAATTTACTTACTAGTTTATATCTAGTTTATAACAAAGTGCTATTTTATATCTACTTCATTTTGTTGGATTAAATCCAATAATTATAAAGTTTAAATATTTTTTTAAAAAAAAATATTTAGTAGAATTTTTGGGTTTCTTTTGCAGCTCATCTACTTCATTTTTTCTTCTCTGATTCCCTTCATTAAACTTTCTAGAATGGATAGTGATGAGGCCTCTAGTCTCAAGTCTAAAAAATTTCATGGCTCGGGGTTTGCTAGATAACAAAAACATTTAGAAGTCTGGCTCATAACATTGGATCTTATATCTGCTTTAGAAAAAGATCTTCTTATCCTTCAAAATTAGATCCAGACTCTAAATCTACAATAGATAAATCTTCAGAAGAAATTGACTTTCACGGTAGGTTTAGGATTCTTAGTTGCCTTTCAGATGAATTGTATGAAACCTACAGAAAATATAAAAATACTAAAGATCTTTGGTATGCCTTAGAAGATGCCTACATTAGAGATAATAAAGGTACTTAAGGATTTACTATAACATATTTTAATAATTATAAAATGATAGATAGTATTTCTATTAATGATCAAATCCATCAATTTCAAAATTATATCCATGAGATACATAGAAGTGGTTCTGTGCTAGATGAAAATTATCAAATATCTTATATTATAGATAAACTACTACCTTCCTAATCTAAGTTTATCCAAGAACTTAGAAGAACTCAAGGAACCCTTAGCCTTAGGTCAGTCATTCAATCCATTAGAATAGAAGACCAACACCGGCTTAGGAAGGCTAAGGAGAATCAGATATAGACTAAGGTAAACCTAACTAAGGTTGAGTCTCATGATAAGAGTCAAAACTTTGAAGACTATCAGCCTAGACAATTTCAAAATTGCAACTATAAACCTAAGTCTAGAAATTTTAAGAATAAAGATAAAGGTCCTAAAAATAAGTCTAAACCCTATCAGCCAAAAGGGAATAAGAAGAAAAATGATGGAAGGTTTTGTTATGTTTATGGCCGAAACAATCATCTAGTTACTGAGTGTTACCATAGGAAGAAACAAAACGTCACCACTTTCCAGAATTGTCAATCAAACCAGCCTAAGTCTCAGGTTAATATGATAGAGGCTGGATCTTCAAATCTTACCTTTAGGTCAGTAATCTTTGTACCTGCTGTTAATCTTATCTTGTCAAGTTTAGATTGGTGGTTAGATTCTGGTGTCAATGTTCATATTTGTACTGATAGGGCTTGATTTTGTTTCCATCAGAACTCAAATAGAGAAAGTATAATTGTAGGTGATGGGACATATGTTAGCGTGCTAGGAGTTGGAACTATCAAGTTACGACTTACATTTGGAAAGACACTAACTCTACACAGTATTCATCATATTTCTAAAATTCGTAGGAACTTAATAAGTGGATCTTTGCTAGTATAGCTAGGTTATAAAGTTGTATTAGAATCAAATAAAGTTGTAATTTCTAAAGGAAAAATGTTTGTTGGAAAAGATTTTGTATCTGAAGGTCTTTTCAAAATCAATGTGCTGCCTCTTTAAAATTTTTTTTAATCAATCTGATGTAATAAATATTGAATCTTATGACATGTGGCATGGTAGACTAGGTCTTGTAAATCATAGGTCAATTATGAAAATATCCTATCTAAATTTAATCTCTAAAATCAAAATTGATCATAGTAAATGTGAAATCTGTATTCAATCCAAGCAGTCTAGAAAACTTTTTAAATTAATTTCAATTAGGGACATCCAAAAATTAGAACTTATCCGTAGTGATGTTTGTGACTCAAATAGGAGACTAACAAGAGGTGAAAGTCGATATTTTATAATTTTTATAAATGAGTTTTTTAAATATTGTTACGTCTATCTCTTAAAAATCAAAGATGAAGTTCTTAATAAATTCAAAATTTATAAAGCTGAGGCTGAAAATCAACAAGAAAAAAAGATTAAAATAATAAGATCTGATAGAGGAGGTGAGTATACTTCAAATGAATTTTCTTTATTCTGTGAAGAGCATGGAATAATTTATGAAGTTGCAGCCCCATATTCACCTCAATCTAATGGTATGACTCAGTGTAAGAACCGAATCCTACTAGATATGGTCAATGCCATGATTTTAAGTTCTGATGTATCTCAGAACTTTTTTGAGGATGCTCTTCTATCAGCCCTGTTATATTCTAAATAGAATTGCACTTAAAGATAATGAAAAAACTCCATGTGAACTTTGGAAGGGACATGTACTTAGGCTAAGTTACTTCTGAGTGTGAGGGTGTTTAGCAAATATCGAAATTCCTGAACCCAAAAGGAAAAAAATTGGACCTAAAACAGTAGATGCTATTTTTGTAGGATATTCTCTTGATAGCAACATTTATAGGTTTCTAGTAGTTAATTCTGAAATCACTAAAATCTCAAATGATACCTTAATTGAATCAAGAGATGCATCTTTCTTTAAGAAAATCCACCCATTGAAAACTTAAGTCTAGTCAATTCTTTAACTATTCAATATCTAGTTCCTCATTAAATCTACCTTCCACATCTCAATTAGATCATAATATCTTAGAACCTAATCTTTCTTCTGAACCTAGGAGTAAGAGAGCTAGAACTGTAAAAAATTTTGGTGAAGAATTTATAACCTTCATGGTTGAAGAAACGTCGACAATTTACCGAGATGCTATAAGCTCTTTTGAAGCTCCTTTTTAGAAGGAGGCTATAAATAGTGAAATAAAATCAATTATTGAAAATAATACCTAGATTTTTACTAATTTACCTCCTGAAAACAAACCTTTAGGATGTAGATGGATCTTTAAGAAAGAACTTAGGGTAGATGGATCTGTGGTAAGGTATAAAGCTTGGCTTGTAGCTTAAGGTTTTGGGCAAAAAGCTGGCTTTGATTTTTTTGACACATATTCTCTTGTTGCTCATATCTCTACTATCTGAGTTCTTCTTACCTTAGCTTCTATTCATGAACTTCTTATTCATCAAATGGATGTCAAAACTATTTTTCTTTATGGTGATTTAGAGAAGAAATCTATATGAATTAGCCTAAAGATTTTTTCGTGCCTGATCAAAAAAATAAAGTGTGCAAGCTAGTTAAGTCCTTATATAGACTTAAGCAAGTATCTAAGCAATGGCATAAAAAATTTGATAGTATTATTTTTTTTAATGGTTTTCAAATCAATAACTTTGACAATTGCCTATATTATAAAAGTTTTAATGATCGTTGTGTTCTTCTTTGTCTATATATAGATGATATACTCATACTAGCACTAGATATTGATTTAATTAATGATATCAAAACTTTATTATCAAATCATTTTGACATGAGGGATCTAGGTCAAGCTAATATAATTTTAGGCATGAAGATTAATACATCTTGTAACTCTTATTGTCTAACTCAATCACATTATACTCAAATGATCTTAGATAAATTTGGATATTCTGTTCATTTTCTTTTGTCTATACCATATGATCCTCGTAGTCAGTTAGTAAAAAATACTGATAATTCTATAAATCAAGAAAAATATACTCAAATAATTGAATCACTTTTATATCTAGCTAATAGAACTAGACCTGATATTGCCTTTGCAGATTCCAAATTGAGTAGGGATACAAGTAACCCTAGCATGTCTCGTTGGATTGCCTTAGAAAGAGTTTTTAGTTATCTTAAGGATACTATTTCTTATAAGCTTAGATTTGTTAGCTATCCAGCTATTTTTGGGGGCTATAGTGATGCCAACTGGATATCTGATTCTTTAGATATTAAGTCTACCTCAGAATATGTCTTTATTTTTTATGGTAGTGCTATTTCTTGACAATCTATAAAACAAACAATAATAGTTAGAAGTACCATCGAGACAGAATTAATAGCCCTTGATATCACATCATTAGAAGCAGAGTGGCTCAAAAATTTATATTCATCCATTCCTTTCATACAAACTCCTATTCCTTCTATTTCTATTCACTGTGACTTTAGAGCTGCAATTGACTTCTGTAAAAAGAAACTCATAAATTCTAAAACAAATAGACATATAAAGTTAAGACAAAGTCTATAAGATGGCAACAAAAGTATGACATAATAGTATTAAATTTTATAAAATCTGATCAAAATCTTACTGACCGTCTTACTAAAAGCTTGAATAGGACTAAAGTCCTTAAGCCATTGAGGGGGATGGGGCTTTACCCATAATAGAACCTTCAATAGTGAAAACCCAACCTCTGTAATAGGAGAGCCCTTGAAGGAGGTTCAATGTGGTAATAATAAGCTAATTGGTTAGTCAGAGAGCACATGTGATTTGTTTGATATAAGAATTATAGACTTTATCCCATTTCTATGGTGTTTAGTGCTCCTATGTAGTGGTAAGGAAAAGCTGTAGCTCTGAATGAGACCCAAGGTGGTATTTTTCACAAGATGTAATTCTACACACATCCCTAGAGGGGCTTACCTATATGAGAATATCTGTACATGGCCGTAGATATGAGATTTGGGCAATGTCTAGTAACTCTCATAAAAAATTAAGATACTTGTGCAGAGTCATTAATGCACAGACTAGTGATGAAAGATCTCTGTACTGTGTGTGTGATAGTTGAAGTCTGAATTTAAGGAACGTAGTTCAAGACCTGATTTACTCCATTTCTTTCGGATGGAAACTATTCACACTAAGTAAGATTAAGTCATCTTACCCATTGCATAGTATAAGCATCTTGAAATTTATATTATTTTATTTAAAAATTTTGAGTTTTGTGAAGGTTTGTTGGTGGGAAATTTAAATTTTAGAAACTCAAAATTTCTAATTCAATTCCCTTCCAATGTTATTTCATATTATTTTTGAGTTTTTTAGTCCCACATCGGGAATGAAAAGATTTTTTGTGCCTTTTATATGAGAAATGGGGTTGGCTATGCCCTAGAGGCATTTGAGGAGGTTTGAAGAAAAATTTTTAATACGCATGCGCCAGTAGATCCGAATCGGACCGGGCGAGGCGTGGGCATGGGTGCTGGTGCGGGTTTAGCACCTAACCAGCCAACCCGAAATTATTTTATTTTTTAATTATTATTTCAACTTTTAATTAGCATTTTAATTTTCTAAACATTATGATTTTAATATTCTGAATGTTGGAGTTTATGAACGCTATGGGCTTTTAATATTTGAACATTTGGGCCTTTAGTCATTTGAACGTCGGAGCTTTAACTCTGCTGTTTAATTTTTGAACGTTGGGCTGGCCCAACATCCAGAATTGCTATAAAAGGCCCCTTGGGTTCTCACCTAGTATCGATAAGCTCCATCTCTTCCTTTCTTCTAAGCTTTTCTTCTTCTTAAATATTCTTTTTCTCGATCGTGCTCATAGACAGAAATATCGGTCGTATCTTGGAGTGGTGTTTTCAGAATTTTCAGCACCAAGAATGAAAATATATCTTAGAACAGTGCTTTGCACGCTTGGTGTTCAATTTCATTTTGATTTAGCGATATACTATGAGTTAGTTTTCATCTTTTATAAAACTGATTATTGTATTTGTTAGTTTTCTTACACTAAATCCGGCTTACTGGTCTAACAGGAGGCTCCCGATGGTCGGTTTGGCCACCAGGCAATGACAATGGCCGGCGGCTTTGACTGCGGCAAGCACATGCTGTGGTTGGGTACCGGAAGGAGGAGTGCCTGTGATAGCGGCGGATAAGGGAAGGAGAGACAAACAAAGAAAAAGGAGGAAGCCAGCTGCTGTTGGAGTTTTAGTTTATAAGAAATTGAAATTTAAAAATAAAGTCAATCCTATCCGTAATTGTTGGTTGTTCTAAATGTTTTTAATTTGGGAATTTTTATCGTCACCCACCGTGCCGTATGTACATGTTCACCGCAACCACCACCTAATCTTGCTAGAGACAAGGTAAGCACCGTCTCTAGTTCTTCCAAATTCCTCTCTCCAAGATTTCTATCAAGGGGAGCGTTGTCTTAATTTGACAAGAAATCGTCGAATCATTCCCGATCTAGACCTTCTCTATTTGGGACCTTTTGTCTAGCTGCTGTCGTCGGTGTCGTCCGTCAACACTTTCCGGCCATGAAAAGCCGCTGCCATCGCTGTCCTTCTCGGTCTCCTTTCCCCCTATAATTCTTCCTAGAAGATGGATCAACCCCTCCTCTGTTTTCATTTCTTTTCTCTTCCTCTGCCGGTTGTTCGTCACTGCTGGCCGCTGGCCAATCACCGTTGGTCTTTGCTATCTGTCGTCGTCATGGCTGCGGCTCTCTGATGATCACCACCACCCCTTCGCTGTAGGTCCCCCTGTTCCTTATTTGAGGAAGCCACACAGGGTCTCTTCCTCTTTGGGCTCCTTTATCTTTCTCCTTTTGTTTTGATGGAGGTCCTCTACCTTGATCGACTTATCGCAGAGGCCCCCGAAGTTCCCTAACGGCCATGGTATATGACATCTTACACCCGATGTCTTTCTCGAGCATGGCTAGATGGTAATGTCGTCATCTTTGCTTTGGGTTGTGTTACATGATTCCACTTAGTTTATAGGACACCACCCACTGGTCATTGACCTATAATTGGGCTCTATCCTTCTTGGACCTATTAGGATGTTATTTTAAAATTTATTATGATTATATTTTTATAAAATATAATTTTAAATATTAGATTTTGAAAAAGATTTTCCGCATTAGTTGGATTTGCATGTGCTCTCAAAAAAAAAGTAGTGTTGCGGCCAATCCCATGTTACGACCGTCAATGAAGAAGAACACCTGCAAAAGAAGTCCGTACTGATCGAAATTGTGTCCGATGGAGATCCTCCGATGCTTAAGTCAGTGAGAAGTGGTGAACAACAGATAAAGTTTTCAAAGAGACAGAGTATCAACCCAAAAGTCCCTTACCTAATGCTATTCATTTACCTCCTTTTATAGACGAGTTGTTGGTAACCGTTTGTAATAGTTAGACACATGGATCCCACTTATTTCGGCACTACGTGATCGTAGGGTAGATAGCTATACCCACCACTGATCATGTTGTAGTTATTATGCACTTTCTGCGCTAGCGATTTTTGATATACCAACTCTATGTCGATAGTCTGAATGTGTCGACCGTATGTCGGCAATTGTAAAAGTTTGAATGACTATCGATCAGCTACTCTGATATATCGATGATCATCGATTTGAAGTCAGTTGAATTGCCGTAGTCAAGGTATTTGCCGGAGAGGTTGAGAATAGTTGACTATTAGTCGGCTAACCGATTGGTAGTCGATGGTTTGTGCTTATTAGACCGATTGAAAGTCGGAATGATGTTGAAATTGAGACGGTACTTGTTTTATGATATAGTTTTGATAGCTCATCATCCATAACCTGTAGATATCGGATTGGCCGATTGTGAGTCGGAGGAGTTAGTTGAATTATCCCTACAGTTGCTCCCCACTCCTAAGTTTAAGATGGCCTGACATATGGATTGGCACGTGGTCTGATACGTTGGATGAAGGGAGTTGTCATGTGCTTTCTTAAGCCCCGATTTGACTGTAGACATTAATGATTTCTTTGAAAAATAAAAAGACTCCAACCATCTTGTCGTTTCGATAACTGTGAGACCATCATTGGAACGTCGGTTTGAGAAGATAATTTGGCATTCGGAGAATCTGATCAATTTGATTCTGACTAGTCAATTTCGGCCATATGTCCAGATATTGTTGGCTCTGAGCCTTTCATGCGGTAGAGGTGAGGTGGCGTGATCTGAAGATAGATGCATCGAATTGTCTGATCGATGGTCGGTTCTGACGTAACCACGTATCGAAATCTGGAGCGATCTTGATTTGAATAACTTCATCCTAACTTATGAAGGGTTCTATACATACAATATCATTTTCATTTCGAGCTTTCTTCATCCTTCATCCCTATCCGAAAGCCAAAGGCTGGTGGTTCTTTAACCCGAGAAAGAGTTTATCTTTTATTTTCAATCTTCCATCGTTTATTCATGGGTGGAAGAACCAATTATTCTTTGTCACTTCTTCATCATCTTGGAGCTTTTCTTCGTCCTGGAGCGATCCAAGAACCGGCCCCAACGAATATAGTCAGGTTGATATTATTGATCGAAAACTTTTTCAACTAAAGGACATGGAAGTCCCAGCACAGCGAGAGCTATTGACAGAGCAAGCTCTCTATGATGCCGGACTTAGTTCGGTGACCTCTTTAGGTATAGCATAGTTGGTCATTCTATTTTTTGTTTATTTTTGAACTCTACAACTGAACTTTTGCTTTCTGATTGCAGTTATGCATCCGACAGCACAAATCTCAGCCGCCGACATTCGCCAACATGCTATGAAGAAGAGAGCAGTGATTGGTGCCGGACCATCCCAAGTGATAAAATAGAGTCGGATTGATTCGGAGTCGGTACCGATGAAGGAGCTCAACATTCTGTCAACGGTGGTTCTTGACACTGAGCCGGTGATTGCATTGTCGGCTCCAACAACTCTTCTTCCTGTCGAAGTGCTGTTGGTTGGGATGGAACTGACGAGAGATGGCGATGTCGCGGTCAACATGCCAGTTGCAGCGATTGAGATGATGCTAATCTTGGTTCTGACAGTGGGGGTTCAAGTCGAGTCTGCAGTCGCGGTCGAATCAGAATCATCTATTTCCATGCAGACCATTCCTCCAGTGCCTTTAGCTGGACTGATGTGGTCTCGAGCACCGTAAAGCTCTGATTTCATGACGGCTTCGAGCGAACGACCGCTAACTGGAGAAAAGGGAAAGACACCGGCTACTTTTGCTGATGATGGATCGTCGACAAGTTTCCCCACTCTCTTCGACATCCGGATTTCTATCGGTGAGTCGATCTTGATCATTTCGATGCTGGCTAAGCGGCTCATCGAGACTGCTTTTCTCCTGACCGATAGGGAGAATAGAAAAGATCAGATCGTGTTCGAGATATTTTCCTCCTTTTATCTGATGATACTCGATGTAAGTTGATGATACTTCTTTCTTTCTTTTTTTTTTAATCTGATTTGTCTTCTTTTCTTTTTAGTTGGCACATGACATGCATACCCTGAAAAGTGGATATCGAAAAATTGCCAATCTCTATCGAGCATGGGCGGACAAAATTGCAGTTGCAAATACCGAGAAAGCTGCTGCCATTGAACAACTCTAGATAGCAACCGAATGGGTATGGAAGCTTCAAGAGGAGATCTCCCACACAAAAATCAAACTGGAGTTGACTAGAGCTGAATTGGAGTCGGCTCAACAAAACATCAAATCCCTTGAATCCCAAATTAAGAGCAAGAAGCACACAATCAGTCGGCTTCAGAGGGAAAAGGATGGGTGTATTAAAGAGTTGGAGAATGAGTGCGGGAGGCATTGGGCCACTGCGGAGAAGTTGGCACTAACCGATGCAGAGTTGGCTTCCGTTAGAGAGGAAGCAGAGCCGGTAAAGAATGCTTTGAGTTTGGCCATCGAGAATTTTAGAGAATCACAAGAGTACAAGGATAAAATTCTCGAAGGCGGATTCATCTCCTATTGCGTTGGATACGAGGATGGCAGGGATGCAGTCAGAAAATTATATCCGGATTTGGATTTGAGTAGCATCATTTCATCTAGTTAGGGAGAAGAGGCTATCGAAGAGACTGCTGAGGAGACTGCACCAACTGAAATCGTACCGACTGTATCAGAATCTACTCCAGCCATTGATGCTATACCGGAGCTAGCTATTATCGAGGGCCATGAAATCGAAGCTGCAGGGGTTATCGACATAGCTGAAGAAGCTGACTGGTGATCGGTGTAATATCTCTCTTTTTTTTTTATAATCAGATAGTCCAATTTTATAATTTGACCTTGGGTCTAATTTTGTAATCTTTCTTTTTCTGTTGAATGAAAAGAAATTTTTCTAAGTATGAAATCCCTTCTCGATTTCGTTGTGTTGTCGACATTGTTGAATATCAGTCAGATTATCGACTATCAATTAATATGTTGAATATCGATCAATAGTCGTAGTAGAGTTTGTCTGCTAGTATGTGTCAGCCTACTTAGATTTTAGATAATTTTTTTTAGATATTTGATAGACAGTGGCAAGCCGAGTATCCTTCGACTGATCAGAGTCAAGTCCGTATATTTCTTACTCGATTGAAGTCGAGTCGACATAATATTTCACTTAGCTAAAGCCAAATTGGTATAAGTAGTCATTCGACCTGATTCGGCTTCTATAGTCAAAAATCGAGATGTAGTCGGTACAAACTGGCCGACTATCTATCGATCGGATTTTTTTTTGTAGATAACTTATAGATAACTGAAAATTTCAAGAAGATCCAGAATTTTAATGTTTCATTCTGAATATATCGTACATGTAAACAACTTTATTGATAGTATATCTTCAAATTATCGATATTCAAAGTCTGAGAAATAATCATTCCATCAAGAGTTTCTAGTCGATACGCATCTGGATGAAGTATTTCGATCATCTTGTAAGGTCCTTTCCAGTTTGAAGATAATTTTTCTTAGTTTAGAGGCTTTGAAACTTCTGCCTTTCTTAAGACCAAGTCTCCTGGACAGAAGACCTTCAGCTTGACCTTTATATTATAGTATCGGACTACTCTCTGTCGATACTCTACCATCCAACTTGAGCTTGTTATCGAATTTTTGAGAGTAAGTCTAGGTCGGCTCTCCGACATTCAGAATTACTCGATTCATTGTATTATTCGACTCTTACTGATGGCAATCCGATCTCGAATGAGATTACTGCCTCTGTTTCGTAGGCCAAGTTGAATGATGATTCTTCTGTCGGTATGTGAGGAGTTATCCAATATGCCTATAAGATCGGATATAGTTCTTTCACCCAGAGATCTTTAGCTTTATTTAATCTGATCTTGAGACCATGTAAAATTATTTGATTTGTCACTTTCACTTCACCGTTAGATTGTGGATGACTGACTGAGGTGAGTTTATGCGTAATATAAAATTTTGTATAATTTTTTTGAAATTCTGATTTTTAAATTGTCGATCATTATCGGTGATAATGGTATGTAGTAGACCGAATCTATATATGATTGATTTCTGAATGAAGTCTTCCATCTTACTTTCAGTGATTTATGCCAAGGATTTAGCTTCTACCCATTTGGTGAAGTAATCAATGGCAATCACTATAAACTTTCTCTGACCAGATGTTGGAGGAAAGGGATCGAATATGTCGATTCTCCGTTGCGCGAAGGGCCAAGATGCAATAATTGATGTCAGCTGACTAGTCGGTTGATGTTGTATGTTAGCATACTTCTGACATGGTTCATATTTTTGGACAAGTTCACCTGCATCTTTCTTCATAGTGGACCAATAATATCCTTGTCGTAAGACTTTGTAGGCCAATGATTTGCTCCCCAAGTGATTTTCATAAATCCCTCCATGAACTTCTCGAAGTGCATAGTCAGTATCCGTAGGTCTCAAATACTTCAGTAAAGGAAGAGAGAATGACCTCTCATAAAGTTGTCCATTTATTAAAATATATTGTGAGGCCATCCATCTTAGTCATTTGACTTTTGAAGGATCTACAGATAAAATTTTATCAGTCAAATATTGGATGATTAGATCTATCCAACTCGGTTCGTCATTGATTTGTAGTACTTTTTCAACTTTGTCAATACTCGATTGTTCAAGATATTCAATGATTATTCGATCGATCAAGTTGAATGAAGTAGTTGCGAGTCGAGAAAGTGCATCAGTTTGAGCATTCTCTGCTCTTGGAATGTGAGAGATCTCAAAATATTTTAGGATTGATATAAGATCTTTCAGTTTCTGAAGGTACTTCATTATAATGAGGTCACAGACTTCAAACTCGCGTTGACCTATCTAATGATCAGTTGTAAGTCGGTGAAAATCTTCAAGTTATCAATGTCAAGTTCTTTGATAATTTTCAAGCCAGCTAAAAGAGCTTCATACTCGATTGATTATTTGAGGTTTTAAAATTAAATCGAAGGATATATTCAGTTACAATCCCTTTGAAATTGGTGAGAATGAGGTCGGCTCCACTATCTTATGCATTGGATGCTTCATCAATATGTAGCATCCACACTAATGCTAAGTTGGCCTTAGGAGTTTTAATTTGCTTCGATTTATTGTCAAGTTTATCTTCAGGATTATCATTAGACACGATGTACTCGACGACAAAGTCGATCAAAACTTATGCCTTCATTGACGGTCGTGGGTGATATTGAATATCAAACTCACTTAGTTTTATTGCCCACTTCGTCATTCGACTAGAAGTATCAGATCGATACAATATTATCTTCAATGGCAGATCTATTAAGAAAACTATCAGATGTGTCTGGAAGTATGGTCGAAATCGTTGTGACAATATGATCATAGCATAGATTATCTTTTTCGCTTTTGAGTATCATACTTCGATATTGTGAAGTACCTTATTGGTATAATAAATCGACTATTGAATTCGATTTTCATTCTTCTGGACAAGTACTGAACTAACCGCCTCTGTTGAAATCGCTAGATAGAGATACAATATTTCTTCCACCTTCGATTTTGTGAGTAGTGGTGGAGATGTCAAATATTTTTTCAAATTTTTGAAGGATTGTCGGTACTCATCTAACTGTGAAAATTTTTTTATTTGTCGTAAGGTCTTGAAGAAGGATAGACATCTTTCTGTCGATCTTGAAATGAATCAGCTAAGTGTAGCGATCTTTTTATTGAGTTATTGTATCTCTTTCTTGAAACTCAGATGCTTCATATTAATAATAGCCTTTATTTTCTCAGAATTAGCTTTGATTCTTTATTACCATACAAAAAATTTAAATTTTTTTTGATAGTTACTTTGAATGTATACTTAGTCAGATTTAATTTCATCTGATATTGTTGAAATATGTCGAAGACTTTTTTTAAGTCTGAAACATGATTAGAATTTTCAGAACTTTTCACCAGCATATCATCAATGTAGACTTCTATATTGCATCCAATTTGTATTTTGAACAATCTATTGACTAGCCGTTAATAAATAGTTCTAGTATTTTTTAAATCAAATGGCATCACTTTGTAATAGTAGATGCCTTTGTCAGTTATGAAGACGGTATGCTCCTTATCTCGGGTGCCATATGAATTTGGTTGTAGCCTGCGAAGGTATCCATAAAGCTCAAAAATTGATGTCTCGAAATTGTATCAACTAGTTGGTCGATCTTTGGTAAAGAAAAGTTATCTTTCGAATAAGCTTCATTTAAGTTGGTGTAGTCGATGCACATTCTTCATTTTTTATTGATTTTTTTCACCATCACTACATTAGCGAGCCAATCTGGATAATTAACTTCTCTGATGAAGTCAGCTGTGAGAAGCTTGTCGACTTTCTCATCGATGATCTTCTATCTTTCAAAGACAAAAAGCTTTTTCTTTTGCCTTATCGATCTAATCTTGGGATCAATGTTCAATCGGTGAGTTATTATTTTCGAAAAAATCTCTGGCATTTCAATTGTCGATCAAACAAAAGTATCGGTATTCATCCTCAGTAGGTTCATTGGTTGTCTTCGTTCTGGATTAAATAATTACGATCCAATTTGGACTGTCTTTTCAACATCATCTTTTCTTAATGGAATTAAAATCAATTGTTCAGTTGGTTCACCGCTTTTTTTATTTTCTCTTTGGTCTAGTTTATTAACTGACAAAGAATCTTCAGGTTGACTATTCTTTGCAGAGATCATAAAGCAACGTCTGACAAGTTGTTGATCTCCATGCATTTCTCCAACTCTATTTGTTATCAAAAATTGGATAAATAAATGATATGTTGATACTACCGCTCTCAAGGCATTGGTCCTAATCATCCAAGTATGGCATTATAAGTCAAAGAAACTCAGACGACTGTGAATGTTAAGAGAACGATACTTTATTATGGATCTGTTCCTGCAGTTAGTAGGAGAGTAATTTTTTCTTCCACGATAACTGCATCTTCAGTAAAATCGACTAATGGCGTTGAGACTCTTCTGAGTTGGTCAGTCGATAGTTACATTCGAAAGAAAGTCGAGTAAAAAAGAATATCAATCGAACTTTCATTATCAATTAGAATTTTTTTTACATCATAATTTACTATCATCGCTGAAACGATGACAGCATCATCATGAAGAGTCTGTATTCTCTGAATATTATCTTCCAAAAGAGAGATTACATTGTTGAGTCGTTGCTTCTTTGCTGACTCTCCTTTCGAAGTTGCCCCCCAATCTTTCGGTCATCCAAAGATTATGTTGATAACTCCCACCATTGGTCGATTGTTAATCATCTCCTTAGATTGTGGCTGAGGTTGTCGATCAGTGGGAGGTTGAGTCGGACAATCTCGTCAAAATTTTTTAAAGTAGCCACGTCGAATCAGGACCTCTATCTCGTTCTTGAGTTGAATATATTGTTCGGTAATGTGATCGTGGTTATGATGAAACTGATAATATTTCTTCTTATTGTGGCTCCTTGGTGTGCTTTCATTGGTGGGGGATGTCGAAGATACTGCTCTCCTTCGATTTCTATCAGGATCAGCACACGAGGGACAGAAAGAGGAGTATAGGAGTCATACATGCGACTGTAATTGTACGGCCTGGGACTCCATCGTGGAGTGAAGCTCTTTTATTAGTTGTTGGCCAACTTGATTCGGTCAGATGTCCACTTTTTTTTTATTTTTTTCTGATCTTTTCTTCTGTCTGATGCCGATTAGAAGCACCTTTGTCCGTGCGAATATACTTGATGCGCATTCTAAAAGTTCAGCATAGATCTGAGGGAGAGTTTTGTCCAGAGAATATGTAAATCTGAATCCTTTCAGATCTCTTTTTATGATCGAGATGGCCATATCTTCATTGAGATCTCTGACCTTAAGTGTGAGCGTATTAAAGCGAGCCATGAAGTTTCTCAATATCTCCATCTCACTTTACTTAATGGAGAAGAGACTGCCTGACGTTCACTGCACCTTTCGATTAGTACTGAAATGAGCCATGAATAAATGTTTCAGCTGCTCAAAATAATTAATGCTCTCGATTGGAGCCCAGAATACCAGGCTCGAGCAACCTTCCGAATAGTAGCTGGAAAGTCAATGCATAGGAGAATGTCAGTTGCCTCCTGGATCATCATTAGAGCTTTGTAACTCTCTAAATAATTAATTGGATCAGTGGAGCCATCATATGGCTTCATCTGCAATATTTTGAATCGAGATGAAATCAGCTCATCTAAGATCCACTGAGAGAGAGATTGAGCAATGTGGAAGCTGAGATTATTGAAAGATTTCTGATCTTCCATCTGGAGTCGGGCAAGTTGGCAGTCGATCTCCTTGAATTTGCGCTCGTAGTTATCAAACCGCCATTGTTGGAAAAATTTAGGAGTAAAATCTCCTTAAGAACTTGAGGATGAAGAAGTAAAGGGTGCATGCAGCTTCTTCCCCTTCTTGATACTATGTACTGTTGCCCAAAAATGGAGCCCAAGAGGGGGGGGGGTGAATTGGATCTTTTTGAAATTTTAAAAGAATAGTGCACTAAAACAATATGCTAAAGAGATTGAGTGAAGTGGGTTGATATTCAATAAAAATAAATTCAAACTCAAAAAAAAAAATGCAAGTAAATAGCACAAAGAACAAGTAAAGAGAAGTAAGCATAGCAAACATAAGAATTTATAGTGGTTCGATGCCAACCTTGCACCTACATCCATTCTCCAAATCCTTACTTGAGAATTCAATCTACTAAATAGATTCAAAGATTACACCACGTCGGACACCTCCGACCTTTACCTTCTAAGCAAAAATATTTATTTTTTGGGTACAAATCAATCCTCAATAATTCGATTCAGGGTTCGGATCAACCCAAATGAGTTTTGAACCCTCCAAAACTCAAACACCCAAAAATAAATTCAAAAAAATAGGGTACAAAAAATTTAGTATACAATCTCCTTAATTAAATATAATAAATATAATAGAAATATAATACTTAAAGGAAAGAAGCTTTTGCTGTACACCCTCAATAAATTTTATACTTGATTGCAATTGGAGAGTAGTTGGTGAAGTGTTTAAATACTTCTATTCTCTCTTTTAGGACTGAATATGTTTTTTTCGGATTTAAACTTTAGAGCTTGCAAAATCTTATGATTTTCTACTTCAAGAGAGCATTTATAGTTGCCATTTATCCTTGAGAATGTCTTAGAGTTGGTTTAGAATCGTTGGAGTATGTTTAATGCACATTAAATACATAAAAAATAGACTGAAAACTAGCCGTTATGCATGCTCGCAGGAATGGAACATCCCATGGGATGTCTCACTGGCATTGGGATGTCCCATGGGGCATCCCAATAGGCCAGACAGAAAGTTTAGCTTTCTATTTTGGTCTCAGAGTCTTAGAGGTCATCCCAAGTGAGTCGTTCCAATTACATGGGTCATCCCTGATGAGGCATCCCATTGCGTGTCATGAGCTAAAATGAAGCGTGTCGACTGTCCAACGAAAAGGGATGATCCAGATGGGTCGTTCCATTTTGTTCTAATCTAATTTTTTGTATATTTAAGATCCGAAACTTATCAGAATATTTTCAAATACTCTCAAATCGATTCAAATCAATTTGTACACTCTCAAAAGCCTTCAAAAATTTATCCAACTTGCTGAAATTTTAACTTTTGACACACTTGATGAAGCTTTTCAAACTCAATCTCTTGGACTATCTGAAATATCACAAAAGTAATCTTCAAAGATAGAAAATACATTAGTAGTCTCTTCAAATGGTTTATGATCATCAAAATCAATTCTTGGAGTAACAATCTTCTCCTTTTTGATGATGACAAAATATTTGAGTATTCATAAAAAATATCTTTAAAGCTCAAAGAATTTGAGTTTATGAAGTACTAAAAGAGTTATGCATAGGATTCAACATAGAGGATCATGATATACATATTTTCAGCAAACTTTAATGATTTAATTCATTTAACTAAATTTATTTATAAAAAAATAAGAATTTTTAAGAATTATTCTTCTTCGATCAAAATCTTTTCTTTTCTTATATGAATTAGATTATTTTGATCATTTGAAAATAAATCTTCCTCTTTCTTATATAAAGAGTGTAAATTCTTTTTCTTCTTTGATTCTAATATTGGAGCAATAGATATGAAGAAAAATATTTCTTTCTCTTTTTTTTGTTTTGATATTCAGGCAAGAATGAGACAAATTGAGCAAGAATAAAAAATGGATGTATCGAATCAATTTGGTATCAGTGCAAAAATAAGATTAGTAGAGCATTTAAGAAAAAAATAGGTTGATCAGAGTAATTTTTTAAATATTATCAAAATTAAAATAAAAAAAATGATGTATCAGAGTTTAAAAAAATAGATGAATCAGTATAGAGTACTGCATTAGAGCAAAAAGTTTTTTTTTTGTAAAAAAAATTTAAAAGGAGCAAAAGATTTTAACAACTACATCATTTTCACCATTTATCATTATTTCTCTCCCTTTACCATTATTATTTTTTTTATTTATCATTATTTCTTTCCATTTTTATAACAAATACATCACTTTCACTATTTACCATTATTTCTCTTTCTTTTTGACATCATCAAAAAGAATAACTAGGAGAGTAAGATTTTCATGGTGTTAAGTCAAGTATCAAGGAAATAAAGCATCCATTCATCCATCCAAAAAAAAAATGATAATAGATATTCATTCATCCAAAAAGATATGATAATAAACATTCATTCATGCAAAGAGACATGATAATAGATATTCATTTATCCAAAGAGAAATGAGTCAAATGGAAACAACCTCATTTATTTACACCAAAAGAGAAGTTACAAGAGTCATAATGAGCATAAAGCTCTCATACATCCAATCTACAAAATATAACTAAGTAATCTAATATAAAATGATAAAGTCAGAGAGATTGGGCATCGAGCACGAGATCAAGAAAGGTGAGACATGATCAGCCTCATCCTCGACTGAAGGGTCTGGATCGAGAGGAAGATGTCGGAGGATGAAAAGTAATAGACTGAACAAAGACTAACTCACTAGATGCAGAGAGCCTAGACTGAAGCTGAGTCCTGATGGCATCAAGCTGGGATAAGATCTCCTTCACAGTGATTTGGAGCCTATCTAGATCAGTAGATACGAAGTCTTTGGAGTCTCTGATATCTGTCCGAAACAGCTCAATAGAGGAATGAAGCTGACTGTGAAATCTCTCTATCTCTCGAGCCAGATCATCCATCTACAGTGTAGAAGAAGTCGATGTGCCCACTCCAGTAGAGAGAGACTATAATCCATCTAACCTCCCTCTCTATATCGAAAATTCTACCACTGAATCTGAGAAGGGAGCTCTCTACACCCTCCAATCTGATACTCAAGTCTGATAGAAGCTCCATCAATGAGAAAATATGTGGCATAATGGATGAATCCAATGATGGAGCAGAGAAGGCACTCGAAGAGACAGGGTGAAATTACTGTGGCTGTTGCTGTGCTTGCTGTTGGAGAACCTGCTGTAGAATCTGCTGCTGGAACTGGAGAGACTGCTGAAGAAGCTGATCCTAAAATTACTGCAGCTGAATAGATAAAATCTCTGCTACTCTCTTAGCTAGCTGTCCCATATCAATATCCTCCAAATTGAAAGTAGGCATGGTATGACTCAATGGGGGTACTCTGACCGAGCATCCTATCTCAGGCTCTGAAACTTAGTGAACAACTGGACTCGGTCTGGGCACAGGAAAAGATGGACCCTCTCCCTCAGCATGCTCCTCCTCCTCAACTACTGTAGCTCGACCTTGGGCCCACCGGCCATCAACTCTCACAAAACCCATGCGCCTAAGAGAATGGTTGTTGTAGGTGTCAGTATATGATAGTCTACAAACAATCTTTCTCTCAAAATTGACTCCTGACTCTCTGAAAATAATAGTAAGGGCCATACCATAGGGCAAGAAAGCCTTGGACCTGTTCAAGGCTTCCCTCATGGCATCCATCATCAGGAAGGGAAGGTTCAGGGGAGTCTCTGAAACTATATGGTGCATCAGACAAATGTCTCTCCCCATCATAAGATCATATCTTCCCCCTCTGAGAAAAAAAATTCTAGCACCATGTGGTGGAGTAGCCTCATCTCCACACTCAAATCTTTGGCCTCAATCTTCAAGAGCCCTTCCACATCATCTCTCCCTAGTATGGTCCTAAGTCCAATCTCCTTTTTGGGTAGCTCATCTAGGCAGCTACCCTCATAAGGCATTTGAAAGAATCTTCCTAGCCTTGGGATGAGAGAGAGAAGAAGGATCTTTGAATTTGAGACATTCCAGAACTCCTTTTTAATGAAACAGGATTCAGATCGGCTCACTTAAAGAAGGCCTACCCGCACAAATGGGACGTCCCATGGGATGTCCCATCCAGGGTTGCAACAGGCGATGAAAAAATTATTTAAAAATAAAAAAATTCAAAATAAAAAATTTAAAATTGATCATATCAAGTTGAGAGGATCATTGAAAGTCTAGATAAATTTTGATATAATTTTTGATTGAATATTTTAATAAAAAAAATCAAAAAAAGTATCTAAATAGTATTAATAATTTTTAATTATCTTGAAAAATTCTCAAAAAATGATAGATGACTCTCAAAATTAAGATAATGAAGTTAAGAGAATTTAGATAGATTTTGAAAGTAAAAATATGATTGAAGTTCAAGCAGGAAGATCTAAGATGCTCAATTCTCTTCTAATTTTAAAAAATTTACTTTCATTAAGTACTTTGGTGAAAATGTCAGCTAATTGATTTTCAGTATTTATGTATTCAAGTGTTATGTCATTATTTTGAATATATTCTTTTATGAAATGATATTTAGTTTTAATATATTTTGATCTAGAGTGTTGAATTAGATTTTTGATCAAATTGATGGCACTAGTATTATCACATTTTATGGGGATATTTTTGAGTTCAATATCAAAATCTATAAGCTGTTGCTTAATCTAAAAGATTTGAGCACAGTAATTTTTAACTGCAATGTAATCAACTTTGGTCATAGATAAAGCTATTGAATTTTATTTCTTACTAAACCAGGAGATTAAGTTTACTCCTAGAAATTGGCAAGTTTCACTGATACTTTTTCTATCAAGTTTGCATCCAGGAAAGTCTGCATCTGAGTAACCTATTAAGTCCATAGAAGATTATTTTGAAAATCGAAGATGTAGATTTTGTGTTCTTTTTAAGTATCTAAAGATCCTTTTAATAGTATTTAAATGAGATTTTTTAGGATTTGATTGATATCTAGCATACATGCATACATTGAACATTATATTAGGTCTACTAATAGTTAGATATAATAAAGAGTCTATCATGCCTCTATAGAGCTTTGAATCAATATTTTTATCATACTCATCTTTTTCTAATTTACAGGAAGGGATCATAGGTGTACTTATAATTTTTGAGCTCTCTATTTTAAATTTTTTTAATAATTCTCTTGTGTACTTACTTTGGGTGATGGAGATCTCTTCCTTCATTTGTTTAATCTGAAGTCTGAGAAAAAAATTGAGTTCTCTCATCATACTCATCTCAAACTCTCCCTTCATGAGCTTGATAAACTCTTGGCACAGATCTTCGTTAGTAGACCCAAATATAATGTCATCAACATATATGTGTATAACAAGAATTTCTTTGTTCTTTCTTTTTATAAAAAGAGTAGTATCATCCTTTCCTCTTGAAAATTTATTTTCTAATAAAAACTTACTTAATTTTTTATACCATGCTCTAGGAGCTTGTTTTAACCCATATAAAATTTTGTTTAACCTAAATACGTGATCTGAAAGTTTATGATTTTCAAAACTAGGAGGTTGTTCTACATATACTTCTTTAGCAATATATCCATTTGGAAAAGTACTCTTGACATCCATTTGAAATAATTTAAAATTCATAAAGTAAGCAAAAGCAAGTAACATTCTTATGGCTTCTAGTCTAGCAACGAAGCAAATGTTTCATCAAAATCAATTCCTTCTTACTGATTATATCCTTTAGCAACTAATCTTGCTTTATTTCTTATTTCATTTCCATCTTCATCTAATTTATTTCTATATACCCATTTGGTTCCTATTATTGGATGATTTTTAGGTCTTGCTACTAGTGTCCATACATTATTTCTTTCAAATTGATTTAACTCTTCTTGCATGGTAATTACCCAGTTATGATCTTTTTCTACTTCATCTATTATTTTAGGTTCTAAATGTGAAACAAAAGTTACATAATTGCAAACATTTCTAAGTGAGGATGTAGTTCTAACTCCTTATGCCGGATCACCAATTATTAATTTTTTAGGATGATTGTGGATATACCTCCATTTTTTTGAAAGATTACCTATGTCTTGAGGTTGTTCTTGAATATTCTGACCATTGATGCTTTCATCCTCTTATTTTTCATCCATTTGATCCTTGTTTTATTCATCTAAATTATTTAGGGTGAGCTCTTTCATTCTATCTTCTATGATACCTGCATCATCAGCACCTTCTCTCTTTCTTGATGGAAGATCATTAGATTCATTAAAAAAACATGAATTGACTCTTCCACTACTAGTGTTCTTTTATTAAATACTCTAAAGACTTTACTAGAAGTGGAGTAGCCAAGAAAGATAGCTTCATCAGATTTAGCATCAAATTTATCTAAGCTATCTTTGTCATTATTTAAAATAAAATATCGACAACCAAATACATGAAAATAACCTATAGTAAGCTTTCTACCCTTCCATAATTCATAAGATATTTTTTTTAAAATTAGTCTTATTAAGGCACGATTTAGAATGTCACATGCTATGTTAATTGCTTCTGCCCAAAGATACTTTGGGAGCTTGCTTTCACATAGTATGGTATGGGCCATCTCTTTTAGAGTTCTATTTTTTTTTCACAACTTTATTTTATTGAGATATTCTAGGTACTAAAAAATTATGATCTATGCTTTTTTCGTCATAAATTTTTTAAAATCTTTATTTTCAAATTCAGTGCCATGATCACTTCGAATAGAAATAATTGACAAATCTTTTTTATTTAAAATTTTTCGATAAAACTTGGAAAATACTGAAAATACATCATCCTTAGAAGCTAAAAATAAAACTCAAATAAAATATAAAAAATTATCAATGATTACAAAACTATATCTTTTTTCTCCTAGACTAGTTATCCTTGTAGGATCAAATAAATTCATATGCAAGAGTTCTAGTGGTTTAGAAGTTGAAATAATATTTTTAGATTTAAAAAAATTTTTATTTATTTATCTAATTGACATGCATCATAAATTTTATCTTTATCAAAATTAATTTTTGGCAAACCAACAACTAAATCCTTTTTAATGATTTTAGAAAGTGTGTGCATACTAATATATGCAAGCCTACAGTGCCAAAGCCAACTAGTCTCATTAATTTTAGTATTCATGGCCACAAAATATTGTATGTTTTGTATAGAAAGATTATCTAAATCAACCATGTAAACATTATCATACCTATGTCCAATGAATCTAGTACTATCATTAAAAGAACTTGTTATAATGCACATAGATGATTCAAAAACTACTTTATAACCTTTATCACATAATTGACTAATACTTAAAAGGTTATACTTAAGATCATCTATGAGTAAAATATTTTCAATGCAAGTGGAGGGAGTGATACCAATATTATCGATACCGATGATCTTTCCTTTGTCATTATCTCCAAAGGTGACCATCCCTCTATTTTTGACTTCCAATGTGATGAATTGAGATTCATCACTAGTCATGTGTCTTGAGCATCCACTATCAAGATACTACTTTCATTTTGTTGCTTGGGATGCAAGACACACATGTACACATGAAATCAAGTTTTAACCTTAGGTACTCAAGCTAACTTGGATCCTTTGGGGTTAGTCACAATGGTTCCTTTTAGAACCCATATTTTCTTAATATTTCTATCATCAAATTTATTTGATAAACATATATAAGCTTTGTGCCCTACCTTACTATATTTAAAACAAATGATATTTGGCAATTTTGATGCATTGACAAAAATATTTTTCAAAAATTTTTATTTTCTTAGAGTGTTATAGCCAAGTCTGGCTTTATCATATATAACTTTTTGACTATAAATAATCAGTTAAAGTTTATTTGAATTTAGTGTAAATCTATCAACTATAGATTTCAACTTGGTTTTCTCTTCCTTTAGATCTTGATTTTCGTTTACAAGAGTTTTATTTTGACTAGAAAGTTTATCCTTTTCTTTTATTAGAGATTGATTCTTTAGTTCTAATTTTTTATTTTTTTTATCAACTTCTTCATTTTTCTTAGTTAATCCATGATTTCTTGATTTTAAATTTTTATTTTTAGTACCTAATTTTTTTAGATCATTTAAAAATTCATGAAAAGCTTCTAACAGTTTATCATAAGTAAATTCAGATTGAGTTTTCAATGATACCTCAGTTTCATATGCCATAAGGCACAGGTTGGCTTCTTCATGAGATTCTTCGTCAGTGGTGGAGTTATCACTGTCACTTCATGTAGCCATCATGATTTTTTTCTTCTTGAACTTCTTTTGGCCTTTCTTGAGCTAGAAGCATTCTGATCTGAAATGGTCCAGTTTCTTACATTCATAGCAGATGATGGGATGTTCCTTTTTCTTTTCTTTGCTTGGCTCCCTCTTGACTAGTGGTCTTCTCCTTGTCTCTTGTGTTTTTTTTTTCTCATGAAGTGTCTAAACTTTCTGGTGATCTGGGCCAAGTCCTCATCTTCTTTGCTATTATCTGATTTTTTTGTGTCTTCTTCTTCCTGAGCTGTCGATTTGGGGGCTATGATCCTCTTTCTTCTGGTTTCTCTTTAGTGTATTGTTTCATGATCAGTTCATAAGTCATGAGGGATCCAAATAGCTCCTCCAATGGTAGAGTATTCAAATTCTTGGCCTCTTAGATTGCAGTGATTTTTGCCTTCCATTATCTTGGTAAGGACTTGAGAACTTTTCTCACAAGATCACTATTAGAATAATATTTATCAAGATTTTTTAAATTATTTATGATGCCAGTGAAACAAGAAAATATTTGAGTTATTGATTCTTCAGGTTTCATTTTAAATAGTTCATAGTTGTGCACAAGCATATTGATCTTAGATTCTTTTACTTGGTTTGTGCCTTCGTGTGTGACTTCTAACCTATTCTAATTTTTTTTAGCTGAATTGCATGTAGAAATATGGTTAAATTTATTAGCATCCAAGCACAATATAAAATATTCTTGATTTTAGTATTGAGTTAAGTCATTTTTTTATCAATTTCATTTCATTCACCTTCCGACTTAAGGAGAGACACACCATCAATTAATTTAGTGGGTATGTGTGGTCTATTTACTATGATATTTCACATGTCATAGTCAAGTACTTGTATAAAAATTCTCATTCAAGCTTTTCAATAAGTGTAGTTTGACCCACTGAAAAGTGAAGGTTGGTTTGTGGATTGCCCCTCGGCTAGAGATATGCTAAATTGGGTTGCCATAGACCTTTAGCTCTTGATGGTTAAATTAAGCAATGACTAGAGCATCAGGCTCTGATACCACTTATTTTTCAGAAATGGAGCCCAAGAAGGGGGGTAAATTGGGTCTTTTTAAAATTTTGAAAGATTAGTGCACTAAAATAATATGCTAAAAAGATTGAGTGAGGTAGGTTGATATTCAATAAAAATAAATTCAAACTCAAAAGAAAGAATACAAATAAATGGCATAAAGAATAAGTAAAGAGAAGTAAGCACAGCAAACACAAGAATTTATAGTGGTTCGGTGCCAACCTTGCACCTACATCCACTCTCCAAGTTCCTACTTAAAAATTCAATCCACTAAATAGATTCAAAGATTACACCACGTCGGACATCTCTGACTCTTGCCTTTCAAGCAAGAATATTTATTTTTTAGGTACAAACCAATCCTCAACAATCCAATTCAGGATTCGAATCAATCCAAACGAGTTTTGAAACCCCCTAAAACTCAAACACCCAAAAACAAATTCAAAAAAATAAGATACAAAAAATTCAGTGTACAATCCCCTTAATTAAATATAATAAATATAATAAAAATATAATATTTAAAGAGAAGAAGCTTTTGCTGTACACTCTCAATGAATTTCATACTTGATTGTAGCTGGAGAGTTGTTAGTGAAGTATTTAAATACTTCTATTCTCTCTTTTGGGGCTGAATATTCTTTTCTCAGATTTGAACTTTAGAGCTTACAAAATTTTATGATTTTCTACTTTAAGAGAGCATTTATAGTTGCTATTTATCCTTGAGAATGTCTTAGAGTTGGTTTAGAGCTATTGGAGTGTGTTTAATGTACATTAAATGTATAAAAAATAGATTAAAAACTAATCATTACGCATGCTCGTAGGAATGGGATGTTCCATGGAGCATCCCACTGTCATTGGGACGCCCATGGGGCGTCCCAATAGGTCAGACAGAAAGTTCAGCTTTCTATTTTGGTCTCAGGATCTCAGAGATCGTCCCAGATGGGTCGTCTCAATCACATGGGTCGTCTCAGGTGGGTCATCCCATTGTGTGTTATGAGCCAAAATGAAGTGTGTCGGCTGCCCAATGAAAGGGGATGATCTAGATGGATCGTTCTATTTTATTTCAACCTAATTTTTCATGCATTTAAGGTTCAAAACTTATCAGAGTACTTCCAAATACTCTCAAGTGGATTCAAATCAATTTGGACACTCTCAAAAGTCTTCAAAAACTTCTCCAACTTGTTGAAACTTTAACTTTTGACATACTTGATGAAGCTTTTTAAATTCAATCTCTTAGACTACCTGAAACATCACAAAAATAATCTTCAAAGATAAAAAATATATTAGTAGTCCTCTCAAATAGTTTGTGATCATCAAAATCAATTCTTGAAGCAACATGTACATAGAAAGGAGAGGGAGATCACCATGAATGATAAGCGACATGATGAGAATATCGAGAAAATGATTGCTCAACATGATGAGAATGTTGAGATGGTCATCATTCTAGAGATGAAAAGGGTGAGTGTCATGGAGGATGGCGGCTGTGCCTGGATGGTACTGAATGTGCCACCGACTCCACCAATGACTGCTATTGTCATATCTGTTGCTGTTGAAGGTTGTGTATCGCCTCCGTCAGTACCTTCATTTGCTGCATCAAAGCAGCAATTTGCATGTCCGGAGTAACTACAGGATGTGAAGAGCTTAGCTCTGCCATTGGAGGTAGGAGAAGAAGATCTTTCCGATGAGAAAATTATCTTGCGGATCCTGTGAAATTATTTTGAGCTCTGATTTTTGCCATGATTTTTTATTATCTTTTTCTTTCTGGTGCGTCAATTTGTTGCGGCCAATCTCCTATAGCATCTGTCGCTGGAGAAGAACACCTGCAAAAGAAGTCCACACTGATCAAAATTATATCCGATGGGAACCCTCCAATGTTTAAGTTAGTGGAGAGTGGTGAACAACAGATAAAATTTTCAGAGTGGCAGAGTATCAGTTCAAAAAAATTTCTTACCTAATGCTGTTCATTTACCTCCTTTTATGGATGAGTTATTGGTAATTGCTTGTAACGGTTAGACACGTGGATCTCACTTATTTTGACACTATGTGATCATGGGGTGGATGATTATATCCACCACTGATCATGTTGTGATCATTATGCACTTTCTATGCTAGCGATTTTGGTATACCGACTCTATGTCGGCAGTCTGAATATGTCGACTATATGTCGATAATTGTAGAAGCCTGAATGACCATCGATCAGCTACTCTGATATGCTGATGGTCATCAGTTTGAAGTCAATTGCATCATCGTAGTCGAGGTGTTTATCGAGGAGGTTGGGAATAATCAATTTTTGGTCGACCTATCGACTGGTAGTCGGTGGTTTGCGCTTATCAGACCGATGAAAAGTTGAGTGACGTTGAAATTGAGATAGTACTTGTTCTGTGATATAGTTTTGATGGCTCGTCATCCATAATCGGTAGATATTCATTTGGCCGACTGTGAGTCGGGAGAGTCGGTTGAATTATCTCAACAAGTAATAATAATCTACTTTTTTGAGATTTTTTAATTAATTAATATAAGTATTTAGATATTAAATAAATTATGATTTGATATATATGTGACTTATGAATTTTATGGAATCATATTTGGAATGAGAAATTGTATTTATGATTTAGAATCATGTCTTCATACAAAATATTATGCATGTTGCTTATAGACAATTATACATGCAAGGGAAGTCTACACTCACTGGAGATTTACAACAGGAAACTTTCTAATGTCTTAGTTAGCCAGAGTTTGAGAATAGTAGAGAATAGAAAGAATAGGAGAGAGTATTGTATTATGCTATTCTTGCTTCCAATCGAGCTTAATTACCTAAGGATCCCTTTGGTACTTTGTTATATAAAGGTGGATTCATAGGCGGTTTAGTAGGAACTGTTGGGCCATATTCTGATATGACATTAGGATAGTAGATCTTTCCACCATCGTATGAATTAAAGTTGTTAGACGGTTGTGAATTTTGTCCACATGAATTGATGAGCTAGTAGTATGTGGTCGACATAGAACTGAGGTCTCATGCCAATGCCCTAGTCCAGTGACTTGGGCGTCGTTTCCTATCGATTGTGAAGATTTAATTTTTAGTCCTTGGTGTGATTTGACTGTAGGGTTGATATGTCTCCGACTATGTGGTTGGAAAGGTTTTGACTATTGGATCGATCGATGTCCGAACTGGAGGTTGGTTAAGGGGCCAGTGGTGAAGGGTTGGTCCATCCTGGCTACTCGTCTTTCTCCGATGTCCAAGGTGGTTTCGTCAGGTCATCCATGAGTATTCGGTTGTATCTCTAAGGGAAGAAAGTTGTTACGGGCAGTGGATTACCTACACAACAATCTTCAACAAGAGTGGGTGGTGGTCACAAGAAATACAAAAATAGGGCACAGTGGATGGTGGTGAAAATTCCCAAATACTCCCGAAAAGAGAGAGGGCTATGATACTTCACGAGGAAAGGTGGTGTTGGGATAAGTCAATCAATCCCCGACTCAGGTCAACCGATTACTGACTTCGACTCAACAACAGTTGACTGACCGGATATACAACTTCGACTCTACATCAGCTAAATATACGGTTCCGACTCTTCATTGACCAACTGAGCGACCCACACCGATCTATTTTCGGCTGACCGACTAATGATTCGACTACTACCGATCGACAGCGGATGACTTAGGCCATCGATATAACAGAACTTCTAGCCAATAGTCACTCACAGATTCTATCGATATATGGTCAGTTCTACCGACATATGATCGGCTAATCTGCTTAACATACCATAACCATCACGAACGGTTACCGACTGCGTATCATGACACGATCAGTGGGAATTAATGATTCACTATGCGATTATGGTCTGATGATTTAGCACCATAAAATATAAAACCATGTCTGATGGTTACGAAAATCTCATCTATAAAAAGGGGTAAGAGAAAAAGGACTGGTAAGCCAACTCTGGGCTAAAACTCTGCTATTACTGATATTCAACTCCTGTTCATCAACTTTCCTCTCTGACTTAGACATCGGAGGGTCCCCATCAGATACAAATCCGATCTACGTAGATGCTGTTTTGTAGATGTTTATTTCCGACGACAGGCGATGGAGAGTTGGTCGCAACAGATTGGCGTGTCAGGTAGGGAGACAGTAATTGTATTCACTATGATAAAAATCAGAGCCCAGTATTTTACTGTAATCGGGTCGGTGAGATATTCTTTCTATCAGAAAGAGGTTCCTCCCCCTTCTCCAGTAGCAGAGTCTAGTTCTTCGCATCCTGTGATCACTATGAACGTCCAGATCACTACACTCGTATAGTAGATGAATGTCCTAATGGAGGCAGTCAAAAGCCTCCAACAGCAACAAACCCAATAGTAACAGCCACCGACGGAGCAACCAGTGGCACAATCAGTGCCGTCCAGACACAACCGCCGTCATCCATGACAATCACCGTCTCCTTCTCCGAAGTGACTATCTCGATTTTTCCATCGAGACGAACATCGACATTTTCGACACTCTCGGCATGCCACTCATTATTCTCGATGTTCTCCCTCTCCTTCTCATATCAATAGTATTAGGAAGGAGAAACGACCATGAACGCTCTCTGTGTCTCCTTCAAACTCGTCGGGTGGTTCTACCCTTAGAGTTTTCCAATGGCGATTCGATTATTATAAACGTAAATTCTAGAAGATCAATCACCAACTCACTCAGCTTCAAATGAAAGGTTGGAAGTCCTCCAATGACTACGACTTTCACACCGCCCAGCCATTTTCTTGGCACGTCTTGGACCAACCGATCCCATCTCGATTCAAGATGCCTCAGGTGGAGTCATACGATGGATCCACTGATCCGATCGACCATCTTGAGAGCTATAAGACTCTCATGATGATTCAGGAGACGACCGACATCCTCTTATGCATCGATTTCTCGATAACTCTTCAAAAAGCTGCTCGAGTCTGATACTCCGAACTTCAATCGGAAAGCATATATTCTTTCAGACAGCTAGAACATTCTTTCATGGCTTACTTCAGTACCAGTCAAAGGTCGCCACGAACTTCTGATAGTTTCTTCTTGATTAAGCAAGGAGAGGCTGAAACACTTCAGAATTTTGTGGCTCGTTTTAATGCGACCATGCTTGAGGTCAAAGATCTCAATGAAAATATGGCTATCTCAACCATGAAAAGAGGTCTGAGAGGATCTCGATTCACATATTCTTTGGATAAGACTCTTCCTCAGACTTATGTCGAACTTCTGGAGCATGCATACAAATATATGCTGCAGACGAAGGAGCTTCTGACCGACGTCAGGCAGAAGGCCAAAGTTAGAAGAAGAAGAAAAGAAGAAGGGAGGAGCTCCGACCGAATCAAGTCGGCCACCATCCAATAAGCGAGCTTCACCCCAACGATGGAGTCTAAGATCGGGCTATGGTAGGTATGACTCCTATACTCTTCTTTTCGCTCCTTGTGCACAGATCTTTATGGAGATCGAAGGAGTGAAATATCTAGGACACCTTCTACCGATGAAAGCATTATCGAGGAGCCACGATCGAAAAAAGTATTATCGATCTATCATGATCATGATCATAATACCGAACAATGCATGCAGCTCAGGGATGAGATAGAAGTCCTGATTCGATGAGACTACCTTGAGAAATATTGAAGAGATCCACCGACTCAACCTTCTATTGATCGACGACCTCAACTGCAAACTAAGGAAGCTATAAATAATCAACCGACTGCAGGGATGATCAACATGATCTCTGGATGACTGAACGGAGGGAAACCTTTCGAAGATGAGTTGGCAAAGCGACGATGACTCAACAATGTAATAACTTTTTTGGAAGAAGATGTTCAGAGAATTCAAACTCTCTATGATGATACTGTTGTTGTTTCGATAACAATAGCAAATTATGATGTAAATTTTTTTTTATAGATAATAAAAATTCAACTGATATTTTATTTTATTCAATTTTCATCCTAATGCAACTACCGACTGACCGACTCAGAAGAGTCTCGACACCACTAGTCGGCTTCATAGGAGATATTGTCACAGTGGAGGGAGAAATTTCTCTTCCCTTAATCGCTGGGACCGAACCATAACAGAGTACTATTTTCATAACGTTCATGATGGTTCGAGTACCTTCGGCTTATAATGTCATACTCAGACGACCTGGGCTTAACGCTCTGAGAGCAGTGGTTTCGACATACCATTTGTTAGTCTAATTTTCGACAAGATATGGAGTCAAAGAGATGTGTGGAGATCAACAACTCGCCCAACATTACTTCCTTGTCTCCACCCAAAATAATAAATCTAAAGACTCTTTGCCTGTTGATAAATTGGACCAAAGAAAAAATCAAGGGAGGGGTGAATCGGCTAAACAACTGGTTTCCATCTCGTTAAAAGAAGAAGATCCGAAGAAAATGATCTAAATTGGATCACAATTATCCAACTCAGAGCGACAACAACTAATAAAATTGCTCAGAGCCAACGCTGATATTTTTACTTGATCGGCCACCGACATGATCGAGATTTCTTCAGAAATAATAACTCACCGACTTAACATCAACCTAAGTGTTAAGCCAGTGAGATAGAAGAAGTGACCTTTTACTCCTGAAAGATAAAAGGTCATTGATGAAGAAGTCGACAAACATATCACAGCAGATTTTATCAGAAAAGCTATATATCCCGACTAGCTTGCCAATATGGTAATGTAAGAAAAGCCAATGGGAAGCGGAGGATCTGCATCGATTGTACTGATCTGAATGTAGCTTGTCCGAAGGATAGCTTTTCATTATCGAAGATTGATCAATTGGTTGATATAATTTCTGACCACCGACTTCTGAGTTTCATGTGTGCCTTCACTGGATATAATCAAATCTGCATGGCACCAGAGGATGAAGAGTACACGACTTTTGTGATCGACAAAGGTATATACTGCTACAAAGTAATGCCTTTCGATCTGAAAAATATCGACGTTACTTATCAACGGCTCGTCAATAAGATCTTCGAGGCACAGATCAGACGGAACATGAAAGTATATGTGGACGGTATGCTAGTGAAGAGTCTTCAAACTTCAGATCATGTTCGAAACCTGAAGAAAGCTTTCGACACACTCCAAGGGCATCAGATGAAATTAAATCTGACTAAGTGTGCATTTGGGGTAACCTCCAAAAAAATTCTTTGAATTTTTTATTTCATAACGGAGAATCAAGGTTAATCTCAAAAATATCAAAGCCATTATCAACATGAAGCACCCGAGTTCAAAGAAAGAGATACAGCAACTTAATGAAAGGATTGTCGTGCTCAGTCGATTTATTTCTAGATTGATCGAGAAATGCTTGTCATTCTTCAAAACTTTACGGCAGACGAAGGATTTCTCATGATTGAATGAATGTCCACAATCCTTCAAAAACTTGAGGCAATACTTGGCTTCTCCATCTTTGCTCACAAAATCAAGGGTCGGAGAGACATTGTACCTCTACTTGGCAACTTCTGCAGAAACAGTTAGTTCGATGCTCGTCTAGAAGGATGAAAACCGAATCCATCGACCAATCCACTATACTAGCAAAGTACCTCATAATGCTGAAGTCTGATACTCAAGGGCAGAGAAAATGATCTACATCCTAATTAGATCGGTACAACGACTTCGTCCGTACTTTCAAGCCCATCCGATTGTAGTTTTGACAGATTAGCCGCTGATGGCAATCTTACATCAACCTGACACGTTAGGTCAGATGGCAAAGTGGGCAGTGAAGCTTGACGAGTTCGACATTCAATATCGTCCATGACCGTCCATGAAGGCGCAAGTCCTAATCAATTTTGTCGTCGAATGTACTATATTCGATAATAAGCCAAAAGATACCGATGACAATACAATAAAAGAGGCTACAACTCCTAAACCCGACTTAAAGTTGACCTGGGTGCTGCATATTGATGCATAAGGTAGTTGAGTTGGCTTTATACTCATGAATTTCGAAGGAGTAGTCACCGAGTATGTCCTTCGGTTCAACTTTATAGCCTCAAATAATCAAGTCAAATATGAAGTACTTTTGGCTGGCTTGAAGATAGCCAAGGAGCTTGAGATTTACAGTTTGAAGGTCTTCACCGACTCACAACTGATCGCTGGATAGGTCAAGATAAATTTGAGGCCCACGACCCTATTATGATGAAGTACCTTTAGAAGATGAAAGATTTTACGGCAGGTTTGAAATATTTCGAGATCTTTCACATTCTCAGAATCGAAAATGCTTGAGTCGATGTACTTTCATGATTGACTACTACTACTTTCAACTTGCTCGGTCGGATATTTGTTGAATGCCTTAAACAGCTGAGTATTGACAAAGTCAAGGAGGTATTGCAGCTCACTATCGAATCAAGCTAGATGGATCCGATCATTCAATACCTGACTGATGGGATCCTTCTTGTGGACTCCTCAGAGGCTAAACGACTTCGATGGATGGTCTCTTAATATATAATAATGAATGGTTATTTTTACAAAAGATAATTCTTTCTCTCCTTGCTGAAGTATTTAAGACCTACAGATGCTGATTATGCACTTAGAGAAGTGCATGAAGGGATTTGCGAAAATTACTTGGGGGATAAGTCTCTAACTTATAAAGTTTTGCGATAAGGATATTATTGGCCCACTATGAAAAAAGATGCAGTTAAACTAATCTGAAGGTGTGAACCATGTCAAAAGTATGCAAATATACAACATCAATCGGCTAGTCAGCTGACGTCGGTTGTAGCACCATAGCCCTTCGTATAATGGGGGATTGACATACTTGATCTTTTTCTCTGGCATCTGGTCAGAGAAAATTCATAGTGATCACCATCGATTACTTTACCAAATGGGTAGAAGCTGAACCTCTGGCACAAATCACTAAAAGTAAGATAGAAGACTTCATTCAGAAATTCATCATTTACAGATTCGATTTGCCACACACTATCATCACCGACAATGGTCGATAATTTGACAACCAAAATTTTAAAAAATTTTGTGCGAAGTTCCATATTACACATAAACTCACGTTGGTCGGCTATCAACAGTTAGATGGCGAGGTGGAAGTAACCAACCGGACAATCCTACACGGGCTAAAAATCTGACTGAATGAAGCTAAAGACCTCTAGGTAGAAGAATTATATCCAATCTTATGGGCGTATCGAATGATTCTCCACATACCGATTGGAGAATCTTCCTTCAATTTAGCTTATGGGATAGAAGCAATGATACTGCTTGAGATCAGATTGCCGTCAATAAGAGTGGGGCAATATGGTGAGCCGAGCAACTTCGAATATCAGAGAGCTGACTTAGATCTTCTTTCAGAACTCTGACAGCAAGCTCAAGTTCGGATGGCTGCATATCGATAAAGCATAGTCTGGTATTACAATGTAAGAGTCAAGCTGAAGGTCTTTCGACCAGAAGATTTGGTCTTAAGAAAAGCAGAAGTCTCAAAACCCTTGATCAAGAAAAATTATCTTCAAACTGGGTAGGACCTTACAAAATATCCGAAACTCTTAGACCGGGCACATATCGGCTAGAAACTCTCGAAGGATCGACGATTCTCCAAATATGGAATGCCGACAATCTAAAGATATATTATTAATAAAGTCATCGATATGTACATTATTTAAAATACAATCAAAATTTTAGAATCATAAGTTTTTGACAAGTTTTATTAATTACTATCTATGTGTTGGCTTCCATTGCCAAAATCGAGCTATCTACTGTACTTTGACACAAAGTTTATCTCAGCCTCCACTATAAAAATTGAAGAATCAATTATTTCAGTGATGACTGTATTTCGATTCTCATGCAAAAACTGACATACCGACTGCAATCTCAACCGACATCTCGACTACACAGACTTTCACCGTAAAAGTTGAATCACCGATTATACTTCGGCTCTCAATGTTAGCTCTTCATTGTAAAAGCTGACTATCATCGAAAGACTAATATACCGACTTAGTCTTAACTAAGCGGAATGAAAAATATCAAAACGACCAAGATCGGATTGAAATTATACCGACTAGGCTATGGTCAGTCGAAGAATATTCGGCTTGCCATCGATTATCAGATAATTCGACGTACAAGTCCGACCAAATATCGGGCATGGAATATTTGACCTACAATCGTTATTCTAATTCCTATTAAGTATATCAAAATGACTACATGACTAATGGACATTCTACAAGTCCTACTGAATGATTGGATCATCGATTAATATTCGGTGGTTATTCTACATTGCAAGCATCATGAACAAGTAAAACAAGAACCTAAATTAAGGAGAATACTTTCATTTATTGTCAAAAAAAGAGTTACAAGACCAAAGTCCGACTATAAGTATCAGGTTACAGAAAAAAAGGAATACACTGACTAAGCTTTGTCATCATTCCTGTCCCTTTGCTCGGGTGTAGCATCATCCACTTGAACGATTTCGGACCCAGTCGGTGCTTCTTCTTGAGTCAGAGCAGCTTCTTCTTCAGCAACTCCGTCTTTCGATCTTGGAGGGATGATGCTTAAGTCAAAGCTCGGGTATAATTTTTTGATCGTATTTCGACTGTCTTCATACCCGATGCAGCACGAAGCGAAGCCATTTTTGAGGATCTCTTCTTTGTATTCTTTCGAACCTTAAAAATCCTCGACTACCAGACCCAGTGCTTCTCTTGCCGACTTCACTTCCGTCTTGACCAAATCAGCATCGGCTCGAGCAGAGGACAATTCTTCTTCGACTAGTGCCAACCTTTCCAGGCTGGCCCGATGATGTCCATATTTGATTTTGAGTTCTTCGATGCATCCGCCTTGCTCTCATCGAAGCCGGTGGATAGAATGCTTCTTGCTCTTGACCTGTGACTCAAAAGTCGAAATAGCCCCATGAGCCGACGTAAATTCGACCCCCGAGGATGCTAAGTCATCAGTTAGTCAGGAAACCTTCTCCTGAAGTTTGGCTTTTCGCTCTGCCACCGACTTAAGTTGTTCAAGTACAGCCACTTTCTCAGCATCGGTGGCTGCCATCTTATTCTTTCATGCACTACGGATGTCGGCAAACTTCGTGTAGCCAGCCTCCAGGTCAGACATGTCGTGAATCAACTACAGACAGAGGATAAGTTGGGTTAAAAAAAGGAAAAAAAAGAAAGAAAGTTTACCAAAAAGACTTACCTCGATGATTGTCAGATAAAAAGATGAAAATATTTTGATCGCCGATCATTTCCTCTGACGCTCCCAATAAGCCGGAAGAAGAGTTGCCTGGCACAGTTGCTTGGCCAGTACAGAATTAACTAGGGCCGATTCATCGATGGGCACTTGGAGGTCAAAGTGCACTGCATGGCCCTCCGATGCTGCATCATCCACCGACGCCACCAGAGCTTTCCCCTGATCTGTTGTCGGCGACCCCATGTTTGAAAGTGAGGGAAAGCTTGAGTTTGACTGCATCCCAACTGAAGGAGCAACTGGCGCAGCCACAGATTGTTCGGGCTCTCTTGCCTCAGCCCGAACCTCCTCAGGTGGTGGGACTACCGATGTTGTTTTGATAGTTTCTCTTGCTGCTTTTTCCTCGGATGATGCAGCAGGGAGCACTGTCAGAGCTGACAGTGCCCAAATTGGTTCGAGAATCGATGCTGATGGGGCATTGGGTTCCACGATCGATGTTGAAATACTGACTGGAGCTGGTGCTTGATGCCTCTTCGATGGTCGTGAAGGCCCGACTTTAGATGCTGCCTCTTCTTGGCAGTGTGCTGACGAATGTCGGCATTCGACACTCGCACCCTCTGCTGTATGGCTACAATTACAATGGAGGTCAGTACAATTCAGCAAGTAAAAGAAAAATCAGAAATAACCGACCAACTATACTATACATAGATGAGGAATCGAACTAAGGCCGGTGTCATAAAGGGCCGATTCAGTTACAAGCTCTTTCTGTTTCAGCACCGATATGTCTTTCAGTCGGTGAAAGTCCTCCTGATCGTCGACTTATACTCGATTGTTGTCGTTAGGACCGATTCGTGGATTGCCCCAATGAGAAGGAAAACCCCAAGAAAGAAAAGAAGAAACAAAGAAAAATTGATTCTTCTATCCATAAATGGACGATAGAAGATCGGTAATAAAGGAAAGACCATTTCAGAGGTTGAAGAACTACCACCCTCGACCCTTCGGATGAGGTTGGAGGATGAAAAAAGCATGAAAAAGAGAAGGATGGGGCATGGTCGGCAACATTCGACACAGCAAAGTATAGCTAATTATCAGTCGGACTGAGTTCGGTGCCAGCTGAGTCGGGCAAAGTCCGTAATAATCTAAAATATTTTAAAAAAATTTTAAAATCCAAAATCAAAGACCTGCCCAAAGATCTTCACCGTAGAAGGCCACCTGTCCGAAGGTGGGTTATTCACCCGACCATCGACCTCAGGGGTGAAAAGTTGAAACTGCTCCTAGATACAAAACTGCTCCTAGAGTCGTTCAACGTTCGATTTTGAAAGTTAAGAGGACTCCACATCTGGACTCGACTGGGATTCATCAGTCAGATTCTCTGACCGATCTTCTCGAGAAGGAGAAGCCCTAGCCATGAAAATAACTCTGAAGAAGATAGAGACATTAGAGGAAAGGACTCGAAAGAAAGATGAAGTTGACCTGAAAGTTGATAGTGATAACCTTGGATGTTGGGGCAACAATCCGATAGAGTTCCAGCATCAAAAATAGTGAAAAATAAAAATTTGATTGAGAGTGACCCTTTATATAGGATCCCTCAACGATCGAGATGAAGGTGGTCAAATCGAAGGTCTACCAGATGATGACACATGGCAATATCTGAACTGACCATTGATCGGATGATTCGATACATCTGCTCCAGATTGAGCCACATCACCTCTATTTACATAAATAATTTCAACCCAATAACATTCGGATATGTGGAACAAATTTACTTGTCAGAATCATATCATCAGATACCGAATCGACTTTTCAAAATGATGTCTGACACTGACAACTGATATCGAATCGTTTGATCAGTGTGACAGACGATTATACTTGCCAACACGATAAAATAGCCATCATCCATATCTTGAAGAAAACGGCATCAAAATCAGAATTCGATGTGACAAAAAATAACTCCCTTCATCCAACGTGACAAACTACGTGGTAATATACACGTCGACTCACCTTGGACTTGAGAGTGGAGGGCAACTATTGGGATAAGTCAATCAACTCTGACTTAGGTCAACCGACTACCGACTTCGACTCAACAACAGCCGACCAATCGGACATACAACTCCGACTCTACATCCGTTGAATATGCGGTTCCAACTCTTCATCGACCAACTGAGTGAACCGTACCGACCTATTACTGGCTGACCGACTAATGATTCGACTACTACCGATCGACAGTGGATGACTTAGACCATCAGTATAATAGAACTACTAGCCAACGATCGCTCATGGATTCTACCGACATATGGTTGGTTCTATCGACATATGGTCGGCTAATCTGCTTAACATACCATAACTATCACGAGAGGTTATTGGCCGCATATCACGGCACGATCAGTGAAAATTAATGATTCACTATGTGATTATGGCCTGATAATTTAGTGCCATAAAATATGGGACTACGTCTGATGGTTACGAAAATCTCATCTATAAAAAGAGGTAAGAAAAATAGAACTGGTAAGCTAACTCTGGATCAAAACTCTGGTATTGTTGACATTCAACTACTGTTCACCAACTTTTTTCTCTGACTTAGACATCGGAGGGTCTCTGCCAGACACAAATTGGGTTTGCATGGTTGCTATTTTGCAGGTGTTCATTTCTGACGACAGGCGACGAAAAGTTGGCCGCAAGGTGGTGTCGGATTTGACAAGTAGTGAAACTCATCGGAGGTTGAAAAGAAACATGCTTCATCGCAAATAGGGGATTCTTCCCCAAACTGAATTTGGAGCAGGTTGTTTGGGCATTGCTTCAACACTAGGCCACTGGGCAAAGCCCAGACCATGTCTCAAAATAAAATCCCTCCAGGCTGGTCATTGGACCAACCCTGTTAGTAGGCTTGACCGGTCCTTACAGCTAGCCTCTCCTTTTCTTTCTTCTACTCTCCTCTCGTGTCATCGCTAAACAAATTTCTCTCTCTCTCTCTTCCCTCCAGTCCCCAACCACAGCCTATGCTTGCGGCAATCAGTCTTCAGTCGATTTTCATTCGGAGTTTTGCAGCAACACACACACACACACACACACACATATATATATATTGTTGCGGCCAATCCCCCCGTCGCTCGATCGTCGGTGTCGCGCACCTGCAATAAAAATCCTCACAGACCAGAGATGCCTCCGGCGGGGACCCTCCGACGGTCAAGTCAGAGAGAAGACTAGGCAACAGTGAAAAATCAGGGGCTTAGTAGGAGAGAGAGAGAGAGAGCTTAGGGGTGCTTCCGAGAGCTTGAGAAAGCTTGCTCCAAACTTATCAAGATTGTTGTCTTATCCCATTTTATAGTAGAATGTGGTACAGTCCCGTCATTAATGGTGCAGATAACTGGAGAGTTGTCAAATCATCGGGGGCTGTCAAATCGTCATGGATATCATTGGGATTAATCCATGTCCTTGGCAGGACAATGCCCCAGGACGGTCATACCGTATGTCCCTGACAGGACAACTACCCATAGCGGTCGTATGACATTTGGGTGGGCTGGCCGACTATATGTCGGTAATCGGCTGTCGGGACGTCGGGTGATGACCCGGAGATATCGTCGGCTGGTCTGGTGCCTTGCGGAGGTCGGACGTCGGCTGCCACCCCCGACAGTGAGTCGGTGATTTGGGCTCAATCGCTTGACCGGTTGGGAACAGTATGAGTCTGTTCGACCGACATATCTTCGATCGGATATCATCGGCAGCCATTGTCGGCAATCATCGTCGGAGTCGTCCGTCGGTTCGGTCGGTAGAGTCGGACGTCGGTCGGACCGATCTGAGGGTAAGTCGGTATACAGTGGTCAGTCGATATATCCCAACAGTTGCCCCCCACTCCTGAGTCGGATGTCATGTTGGCCAGTGTTTCCACGTGGGCGATGACTTCGGGCGAAAGGAATGATTTTCCATCACATCATACTCTGACTCTGGCGACCGTACCAATGAACGATCTGGTGTTAGACGTCCCATTGGGAATGCGAACCACCATCTCCTTGGAAATGCGAGCCGCCGTCTCTTTGAGAACATGAACCGCCGTCCCCTTGGGAATGCGAACTGCCATCACCTTGGGAACACGAACTGCCGTCGGTTAATTAATTTCAAGATGCAGTTTTTACGCCACGTGTCAGGAGGCTATTGGGCCGGAGCCGTTCATGCGGATGGAGGCAACGTTGCTCGATCTGGGGACAGGTGCGTCGAACCATCGGACCGAGGAAGGGCCCAGGTGCTGCCACGTGTCGGCATCCGAAAAACTCTCGTTCGGCATGTTTTCATCTCGACCGTCGAAGGGCTTTATATATATGTGGCCATTTACATCCAAAACTTTACTTTCTGCTGCAAATCTATTTCTGACACTGAGGCCTTATCGAATTGTCCTCCAGTTTTAGGTAGTTGTTCCCATCCTCTTCCTTTGAAAACTCTCCTTGAAGTTTTTCCGTTCCTGTCTCCTTGCCTCCTTTCTCCTTTGTCATTTTCTTTTGTTCTCCTTTCTGAGGCTAGCGTTATGGCTAGGACCTCTCGTCAAGGAAGTCTGTTGGGGAATCCGATCGATGATTCCCTATCGATCCCGGTGGTGGAGGCTTCTTCACTTTCGGAGGCAAACGTCGAACGGCTCAGGGAGCAGTACGGCATCCCGGAGCAGTTAGAACTCTTCGCCCCAGGGGCTGAGGGTCGGATTAACACCCCGCCTCTGGGCCAGGTGGCCTTTTATGTCGAGGACCTTCGGACAGATCTTCGCTTGTCGATTCCAGAATTTGTCCGAAATATTTTGGATTATTACGGGCTTTGTCCGGCGCAACTGGCACCGAACTCAGTCCGGTTAATAATCAGTTTCGCTCTGTTGTGTCGGCTTTTGCTGACCTTTCCCCGCATCTCCCTCTTTCGGGCGTTCTTCATCCTACGACTCCACCCGAAAGTCCGAGGATGGTGGTTCTTCAATCTCCGAAAGGATCTTTCATTCATTACCGATCTTCCATTGTCGATCCACGGATGGAAGAACTAATTTTTCTTTGCTTCCTCTCCGCTACCTTGGGGGTTTCCTTCCCGTTGGGGCGACCCTCAGACTCAGCCGAACGAAAACAATCAGGTGGACGCTGGAGATCGAGAGGATTTTCATCGACTGAAGGATGTATCGGTGCTGAAGCAGAGGGAGCTCATCACCGAGCAAGCTCTGTACGATGCCGGCCTGAGTTCGGTTCTCCATTTAGGTACAGTTCGGTCTGTCAGTCATTTTTTATCTTTTTCATCCATCTTTGGACTTATGTTGATCCTTTGTTGAAATTGCAGGCATGCCGTCGAGAGTGAGGCTGATAGACATCGATATTCGGCAACATGCGGCATGGAAGAGATCGACGCCCGAGGCCGGACCTTCACGGCCTCAGATATCTTCATCAATCGATATTGCGATGGCGGCAGCGCAGCTCGACACCTAACGTGCATCGGACTACGAGCCGGTCATCGCCCTATCGGCACTAGCGGTGCCACCCGAGGCACCGTCCAAGAAAGGGGTGGCTGAGGGGGCAGCTGAAGGAGTGTTGGCTCCCCCACCCACGGAGGAGGTTCGGGCCGAAGCACGTGAGCCCGAACGACCTGCGGCGGCCCCCGTCGCCCCTTCGAGAGGGACCCAGTCGAGCTCGAGCTTCCCATCTCTCTCCGTCCTCCAAGCCTGGGCGACTGACCAGGGGAAGGCACCGATGGCACTGGCGGACAACACAAGGTCGGCGGGCCGCATCATGCCGTCCGATGTTCAGGTTCTTGAGGTTGCGTCGGCCCTGGCCAACCATAATTTGGCTAGAAAGTTATGCAAGGCGACCATTCTCCCGACCGATCGGGAGCTCTTGAAGGGTCGGCCGGTGTCCGACATTCTTTCTGCTTTTTACCCGACCATGATCTAGGTGAGCTCTTCTCCTTTTTCTTTCTCCTTCATTGTTATTTCTATCATTTCATTTTTGTGACGATCGACCTTTTATTTACAGTTGATCTATAGTATGTCTGAGCTGGAGGCTGGGTATCGAAGGTTCGGTGACGTCCGGATGGCCTGGAAGAATCGGGCCGAAACTGTCGAAGCGGAGAAGGCAATGCTGGTGGACCAGCTGAAGTTGTCGGTCGACGTGAGGCTAGGCTCGAGGAGGAGATCTCCCGACTCACCAACAGCCTAGCCACCTCGGAGGTCAAACTTCAGTCGGCTCACGAGCAGATCCAGCGCAAGGCCCGCTCCGTTCACCGACTACGACGTGAGCGGGACGGCTGCGTCAGGGAGCTTGAGGCCGAGCGTGAATAGTTTCACGTTAGCCTGAAGAACCTGGCTAAGGTCGAGGAGAACTTGTCCTCTGCCCAAGCCGACGCCGACATAGCGAAGGCGAAGGTGGAGTCAGCCAAGGAGGCACTGAGCTGGGTGGTGGAGGACTTCCGTGGCTCGGATGAGTACCGGGAGGAGCTCCTCGAGAGCGGTTTTGCCTCCTATCGGGTGGGGTACGAGGACGCCCAGGATGAGATTCACAGTCTGCACCCGGAGCTCGACTTGAGCGGCATCGTCCCTCCAGGGTCGGAGGACCAAGCCACAGAGGAGGAGGCCGACCCACTACCGACAGAATGAGTTGCCGAAGGTGAGGCGGCTCTAACTTTCTGTCCCTCCCCGACTCGAGCGGCACGCCGGTTGCTCCCGAACTTTACCCGGTGCAAGAAGCCGACTCCGATGAATAGTCAGAGTATCTACTCCGTTATCTTTGTATTCTCTTTTTTTTTTCTGTTTAGTCTTTGATATTTGTAATCGGGCTTCATCCCAATTTTGTAATCGGGCTTCGATCCAATTTTGTAACCGGACTTTGACCCAATTTTGTAAGTCATTTCAACTTAACAAAATCTAAGACTTTTCACGCTTTTCCCCGCGTACGGTTCAATGTGTTTGATTTGTCGAGCCATCCCTGAGAGTATAGGTCGCAGCTTTGACTTACCTCGTTAGGACGTTCGGTAGGATAGTAGCTGATCAAAGTAGTCAGTAGCGTGCGCCGTGCCAAGGGTAGCACGAGCCCCGATCGCAGGCCGGCATCCCGACCGTCATACAGATAGCGTAGGATCTAATGGTCGAGAGCCGTATCGATTGAAGGTCTAGTGTCCGCCACCCGAACCTTGGTCGGGCATGTACGTCAGGCCGAGTGTCGGCCAATCACCGAACGTAGC
The DNA here is from genome assembly GCF_000442705.2 of Elaeis guineensis. Lineage (NCBI taxonomy): Eukaryota > Viridiplantae > Streptophyta > Magnoliopsida > Arecales > Arecaceae > Elaeis > Elaeis guineensis. The sequence continues at coordinate 128,882,239 of NC_025998.2, forward strand.
TCGTCGACATGATCATTCTATAGAGTTCGATAGTCAAGTAGTACTCGACGTATTCGGACAGGATAATGATGAAGAGTCGAATATCCATTGTCCGACCCTTGGTTGGGCGTGCACGTCGGGATGCATGATAAACGGTGGCAAGCCGAATATCCTTCGACCAGTCGTAACCAAGTCGGCATGTCATAAGTCGAATACCCATTGCCCGGACCTTGATTGGGTGGGTACGTCATGGTACATGATAAACGGTGGCAAGCCGAATACCCTTCGATCATCGTAACCAAGTCGGCATGTCGTAAGTCGAATATCCGTTGCCTGGACCTTGGTCGGGCGGGTACGTCACGATGCATGATAAACGATGGCAAGCCGAATACCCTTCGATCGGTCGTAACCAAGTCAGCATATCGTAAGTCGAATACTCATTGCCCGAACCTTGGTCGGGCGGGTACGTCGCGATTGTCTTGACATTTTGCCCTTCTTAGTCGAAGCTAAGTCGGTAAGTTAGCCAGCCGCATTGCTCGAGAGTCGACTGTAGAAGAAGCACGGCTTCAACTTAGAGAGGTTTCATCACCAGCACTGGCCTTCCGTTAGTGTAGACAGAACGGTTCTCGTAAGTATCATGGGTCGTCGGCGATCGAGCCGTAGATTCGGCAATCGAGATGTAAATTCGACGATCGAATCGTAGATGCGACGATCGAGTCGTAGACTTGGTGTAGAGTCGGCGATCGAGTCATAGATTCGACGATCGAGTCGAGACTCAGCAATCGAGTCGTAGACTCGGTGTAGAGTCGGCGATCGAATCGTAGATTCAGCGTAGAGTCGGCAATCGAGTCGTAGATTCTGCGATCGAGTCGCAGACTCGACATAGAGTCGGTGATCGGGTCGTAGATTTGGCGATCCCCAACGAGATGTCGGGCCCAAGTCGGGACGTCGAGGCTCATACTTCTGGTGAGGGCCAACCCTCGACGGAGAGTCAAACTTTGTAGACTCTGAAGTTTTGAAATTGTATTATGTTCAGAATTCATTGATAATACAATTTCAGGTTGTCAGCATTCCAAGTCTGGAGAATGGCCGTCCCTTCCAGGGTTTCAAGTCGGTAAGCGCCCGACCTGCAGGCGTCTGCAACCTTGTAGGGTCCTTTCCAGTTTGGGGATAGTTTTCTTTGATCTTGATGCTTCGAGATTTCCACCTTCATTAAAATCAGGTCTTCGGGTTTGAAAACTTTGGCCTAACTTTAGCGTTGTAGTATCAGGCCACTCTTTATCGGTAGAAAGTCATGCGGAGTTGAGCCTCGCATCGAAGCTCGGATAGGAGGTCCAAGTCAGTTCTCCGACACTCGGAGTTGTTCGGTTCACAGTATTGCTCAACCCTAGTCGATGGTAGCCCGATCTCTAGTGGGATCATTGCCTCTATCCCATAGGCCAGGTTGAAAGGAGATTCTCCGATCGAGACTTGGGGTGTCGTTCGATATGCCCACAGGATCGAGTGCAATTCTTCGACCCAGAGGCCTCTGGCTTCATTCAGTCGAGTCTTCAACCCATGCAGGATGGTTCGGTTGGTTACTTTGACTTCTTCATTGGACTGTGGATGGCCGACCGAGGTCAGCTGGTGCGTGATATGAAATCTCACATAGAACTCTCTGAAATCATTGTTGTCAAACTGTCGCCCATTGTCGGTGATGATGGTGTGCGGTAGTCCGAACCTAGAGATGATGGATTTCTGGACAAAGTCTTCCATCTTGCGTTCGGTGATTTGCGCCAAGGGTTCGGCCTCCACCCACTTGGTGAAGTAGTCGATTGCGATGACTATAAACTTTCTTTGGCCAGATGCCGGAGGGAAAGGACCGAGTATGTCGATCCCCCATTGGACGAAGGGCCATGGGGCGACAATGGAAATCAGTTGGTTGGTGGGCCAGTGTTGTAAGTTGGCGTACTTCTGACACGGCTCACACCTCCAAACCAAGTCAGCTGCATCTTTCTTCATGGTGGGCCAGTAGTAACCTTGTCATAGGACTTTGTAGGCCAAGGATTTGTCCTCCAGGTGACTCCCACAGATCCCTTCAGGCACCGTAGCAAAAAAAGAGAGAACGACCTTTTGTAAAGCCGCCCGTCCATCATTACATACTGGGAGGCTGCCTACCGGAGTCGCTTGGGTTCCGCGGGATCTTCGGGGCTGATTCCGTTAGTCAGATACTGAATGATCGAGTCCATCCAGCTTGGCTCGATCGTCAGTTGGAGTACCTCCTCAGCCCTATCGATGCTCGGTTGCTCGAGACTCTCCACGAAAGTTCGGCCCAAGGTGCCGTAGGCGGACGCCGCAAGCCTGGAGAGTGCGTCGGCCTGAGCATTCTCTGATCTGAGAATGTGGGAGATCTCAAAATACTTGAGGTGTGCCACGAGATCTCTCACTTTCTGGAGATATTTCGCCATGGTCGGGTCCCGTGCTTCGAATTCGCCTTTGACTTGCCCCACAATCAGCTGGGAGTCAGGGAAGACTTTAAGGCTGTCGATCCCGAGTTCATTCACCACTCTCAAGCCAGCGAGAAGCACTTCATACTCGATTTGATTATTGGAAGCTTTGAAGTTGAATCAGAGGGCATACTCCATAACCACTCCTTTCGAGTTGGTGAGCAGGAACCCGATCCCGCTTCCTTGGGCATTGGAAGCTCCATCTATGTATAACACTCAGGTTGACCCCGGGTCATACTCAGAGGTTGTAGCTTCTTTGGAGCTCCCGCCTTCCGACATTTAGTCAGCTGTCGGGCATTCTGCAATAAAGTCAGCCTGGACTTGGGCTTTCAAAGCAGGTCATGATCGGTACTGGATGTCAAACTCACTCAGTCTCACCGCCCATTTCGCCAGTCGTCCTGATGTATCGGGGCGATGGAGGATCGCCCTCAGGGGCTGGTCGGTGAGGACCATGATAGCGTGCGCTTGAAAATACGGATGGAGTCATTGCACGGATGTGACCAAGGTAAATATCATCTTCTCCACCCATGAGTACCAAGTTTCAGCCCCGTGGAGCACTTTGCTGGTATAATATACGGGCTGGTGAGTTCGGTTCTCGTTCTCCCGGATGAGTACCGAACTAACAGCCTCTGGGGTGGTGGCCAAATAAAGGTATAATATTTCTCCGACCTCTGGCTTTACAAGCAAGGGCAGAAAAGCCAGGTACTTCTTCAGATCTTCAAAGGCTTGCCGGCACTTATTCGGCCAAGAGAAGTCCTTCATCAGCCTCAGGGTTTTGAAGAACGGGAGATATCTCTCAGTCGATCGAGAGATGAATCGACTGAGCACGATGATCTTTCCATTAAGCTTCTGCACCTCTTTTTTAGTGTTCGAGTGCTGCATGTCAATGATCGCCTTTATCTTCTCGGGGTTGGCCTCGATTCTGCACAGAAAAATAAGGAACTCGAGGAACTTCCCCAAAGCTACCCCGAAGGCGCACTTAGTCGGATTTAGCTTCATCCGATGTCATCGGAGAGTGCGAAAGATTTTTTCCAAGTCTTGGACATGATCTGAAGCCTGCGCGCTCTTCACCAGCATGTCGTTCACGTACACCTCCATGTTGCGCCCGATTTGATCTTTGAAGACCTTATTGACGAGGCGTTGGTAGGTGGCTCTGGCATTCTTCGGACCGAAGGGCATCACTCTGTAGCAATAAAGGCCCTTGGCGGTCATGAAGGCCGTATGCTTTTCATCCTCGGGTGCCATCCGGATTTGGTTATATCCGACGAAGGCATCCATGAAGCTGAGCAGTCGGTGATCGGACGTCGCATCCACCAGTTGGTCGATTTTCGACAGTAGGAAGCTGTCCTTCGGGCAGGCCCAATTCAAGTTAGTGTAGTCGATACAGATCCTCCACTTTCTATTGGCTTTCTTCACCATGACGATATTTGCGAGCCAGTCGGGATATGTGGTTTCTCTGATGAAGCCCGCCTCGAGTAGCTTGTCCACTTTCTCATCGATGGCCTGCTGTCTTTCGGGGGCGAAAGCCCGTTTCTTCTGTCTCACCGGTTTCGCGCCAGGGATGATGTTGAGTCGGTGAGTCATCATTTTTGGGGGTATGCCGGTCATATCCGCTGCCGACCAAGCGAATATGTCGGTGTTAGCTTTCAACAGCTTTATCAACTGTTGTCACTTCGGATCGGACAGCTGCTTCCCGACCTGGACGACCTGTTCAGGGTTCCTTATCATCGGGATGGGAATTAGTTGTTCAGCCAGTTCACCTCGCTCCTCTTCCCGTTGGTCCAGCTTGTCGACCGTCAGGGAGTCCTTCGATTTGTTGCTTTGAGTAGAGATTTGGAAGCATCACCGGACGAGCTGTTGATCCCCGCACATTTTCCCGACTCCATTTTTAATTGGGAACCAGACCAGCAAGTGGTATGTCGAGATTATCGCCCTGAGGGCGTTTAGTCCGGGTCTTCCAAGTATGGCATTGTAGGCCGAAGGTACTTGGATGATCGTGAATGTCATGTGGACGGTACTTTATCGTGGTTCGGTCTCAGCTATCACGGGAAGAGTAATTTCTCCTTCCACCACGATGGCTTCCTCGACGAAACCCACTAGGGACGTAGAGACTCTCCTGAGTCGGTCGGTCGACAGTCACATTCAGGAGAAGATCGAGTAAAACAAAACATTAGTCGAGCTTCTATTATCAACAAGAATCCTTTTTACATCATAGTTCGCTATTGTCGTCGAGACAACAACAGCATCATCATGGGGAGTTTGGATTCTCCGAGCATCCTCATCTGTGAAGATGATTACATTGTCCTGGCGCGGCCTCTTCATCGACTCTCCTTCAGCAGTTGTTCCACGGTCCAATCATCTGGAGATCATGTTGATGACTCCAGCGATAGGTTGGTTATGCACTGCCTCTTCAGTTGGTTGGGGTCGTTGGTCGGGAAGAGGCCGAGCCGGCTGGTCCCTTCGGTACTTTTTCAGATACCCTCATCATATGAGGGCCTCTATTTCATCCTTGAGTTGGATGCATTGCTCGGTGGTGTGACCATGACCCCGATGGAACTGGCAGTACCTTCTCCGGTCGAGGCCTTTTGCCTTCAGAGGCAGAGGCCGTCGCAGATATTTTGCTCCTTCGATCTTCATCAGGATCTACGCATGAGGAGCAGAGAGAGGAGTGTAGGAGTCATACCTGCGATGCGTCGGTCTCGGACTCCACCGTCGAGGTGATCTCGAACTTCGTCGTCAAGGCGAGACCCGTTTATCAGTGAGGGGCCTGCTGGGTTCAGCAGAAGCCCGATTCTTCTTTCGCTTCTCCTTCTGGCCCGCGCCCTCAGTCAGGCGCCGGTCGGAAGCTCCTTCATCCGCGCGCATGTATTTGTATGCGCGTTCCAGCAATTCGGCATACGTCCGGGAGAGGATCTTGTTCAAGGAATACGTGAATCGGGACCCCCTTAGCCCCCTTTTCATGGCCGAGATAGCCATGTCTTCGTTGAGGTCCCGGACCTCAAGTGTGGCCGCGTTGAATCGGGCCACAAAATGTCAGAGTGTCTCGTTTTCTCCCTGTTTAAGAGAGAAAAGGCTGTCCGAGGTTCGTGGTGATTTCCGGCTGGTGCTGAAATGGGCCACGAAGGAATGCTCGAGCTGCCCGAAGGAGTGGATACTCCCTGAGCGGAGGCCGAAGTACTGGGCCCTGACAGTTTTACGGAGCGTGGTAGGGAAGCCGATGAAGAGGAGGGCATCGATTGCCCCTTGAATTGTCATGAGAGCCTTGTAGCTCTCCAGATGGTCAACTGGGTCGGTGGAGCCGTCGTAAGGCTCCACGTGGGGCATCTTGAACCGACTAGGGATCGATTCGTCAAGAACAAATTGGGAGAGAGGTTGGGTGGTCCGAAAGTCGACGTCATTCGAAGACTTCTGACCATCTGCCTGGAGTTGGGCAAGCTGACGATCAATTTCTTTGAACTTACGTTCGTAGTCGTCCAACCGTCGGTGTTGTGAAACCCCAGGGGTCGATCCTCCCGACGAACTTGAGGGTGAGGCGGATGGTGTCCGTGGCCACTTCTCCTTCCTTGCCCGCTCCAGCTGGGAAGGAGAAAGATGCCGAAACCGATGGGTGTCGCGCTGTGGCCGCCTCGCTCCTTCTCGATGGGAGTGCTGAGACGGCTGCTCTTGAGGAGGAGACGAAAGTTGAGGCGGACGTCGACGGTTGCTTCTGGACGGCATAGGGTGCGCCGTCGGTTGTTCTGCCGGTGGTTGCGGCAACTGAGTCGGTTGCTGTTGGAGGTTTTTGATCGCATCCGTCAGAACGGTCATTTGCCGCACGATCGCCGTGATTTGCACCTCCGTAGTTATCACCGGATGCGGAGAGCTGGGTTCTGCCATGGAAGGTGAAGGAGGGGCCTCTTCCCGACGGGAAGAGCGCCTCGCCGACCCGATAGCTCTCGATCGCTAAGCCCTGGTTTGCGTCATCTCGAGAGATTTCTTCAAGCTCTGTGGAGCTCGCTGGCTCACCTCCGTCGCTTGATCGCCGGTGTTGTGCACCTGCAAGAAAAGTCCTCACAGACTGGAGATGCCTCCGGCAGGGACCCTCCGATGGTCAAGTCAGAGAGGAGACTAGGCAACAGTGAAAAATCAGAGGCTCAGCGAGAGAGAGAGAGAGAGAGCTCAAGAGCTTAAGGGCGCTTCTGAGAGCTTGAGAAAGCTTGCTCCAAACTTACCAAGACTGTTGCCTTATCCCATTTTATAGTAGAATGCGGTACAGTCCCGTCATTAATGGTGCAGACAACTGGGGAGTTGTCAAATCGTTGGGGACTGTCAAATCGCCGTGGGTTGTCAAGTCATTGGGATTAATCCATGTCCTTGACAGGACAATGCCCCAGGACGGCATACCGCATGTCCCTGACAGGATAACTGCCCATAACGGTTGTATGGCGTTTGGGTGGGCTGGCCGACTATATGTCAGTAATCGGCTGCCAGGACGTCGGGTGATGATCCGGAGACACCGTCGGCTGGTCTGGTGCCTTGCAGAGGTCGGACGTCGGCTGCCATCCCCGATAGTGAGTCAGTGATTTGGGCTCGACCGCTTGGCCGGTCGGGAACAGTATGAGTTTGTTCGGCCGACATATCCAATATATATATATATATATATATATATATATATATATATATATATATATATATATAATATCTTATTTTTAAAAATTATATTATTTATATATTTTATATTATTTATTGACTCATGAGTGATGGAGTCTAGTTACTGATTCACACTTAGATTGTTAGAAATTCAAGTATGTCAACTTTCCTTGCTTTTATGTACAGAGATTATGTAGATGTTGCCTTGTACATGAGGGAGGGTGTTTGGACGCTTGCCAAATTAAGGTGGTATGTGGTTGGACTACTCCGTGCGCGCGTGTAAGCAGGCCTTGATATGTAGTATATCAGAATGTCGCATGAGCGTTTGGGTATGGAAAATACATAGCTGGGGACAACCCGTGGGGCCAGCACTACCATCGCAACGGTTAAGGGTGCATTCACTAGGGAGAGAATGGGATGTAGAACGATGCATTACTTGGTGTTAGATCAGACACACTAGGATCTAGAAAAAAAACATCAATTGAATCAAGCAATAGTTTTGAAAGAAAAAAAATTAAGAGAAAAAAAATAAATTAATTTAAAAAAAATAAAAACTGAAACAATAAGTTATTATATACTTTATCTCACTGCAAGATAAAAATATCGCAATCCCCTGCTAAAAGTCATACTCTTGCATATGCACGCGGGCATATATATATATATATATATATATATATATATATATATATATATATATATAGATACGTATACACACACATACATACATGTTGGTGCAAAAATCCGCTCGCGCCGGAGAAGCTGGAGTCGAGGAAGTCGCGGTCGCCACCGGGACCTGCAAAAGAAGTCTAAACCGGAGGTGGGGTTGCTCTGGCAAGACCCTCCGACGCTCAAGTCAGTTCTCTGCCTCAACAAGAATGGAGTGCTCGAACGGAGAATTTAGCAGAGTTTTTAGATGAAAGATGAGAGCTTATAGAATAACGTATCTGGGGTTCTCCTTTTATAGATGGAGGGGGCAACAAATTGATAGCGATGCCTGTAACCGTCTGGCAGTGGGTTGCCCAGGGTCAGACGGAGTTTGCTGCGAAGAGTAGTGGAGTAGACCCGTGGCTATCACCGGGGTGTGCCACGTGGAGTCTGCCGCAGGGAGTGGAGCGGCGTCTGTTGTCGCGACTTGCCAGCGGATGGGAGAATCGCGCGGTATCCGTCGCAGGAAGTGGAGTAGGATCGTGGCCGTTATTGTGGCCTGCCAGGGAGTAGTGGAGCTGTGCGAGATCCGTCGTAGGAAGTGGAGCAGTGCTGTAACCGTTACTGCGGCCTGTCAGGGAGTGATAGAGCTGCGCGAAATCTGCCGCAGGAAGTGGAGCAGGATCGTGGCCGTTATTGTGGCCTGTCAGGGAGTGCAGATCCGTCGGCTGAAGTTCGGCAGCGGTCGGGGCTGATGACAGAGTCTGGCTCCCGTAGGAGTCCGGGCAGAGTCCTCCTTGCGGTTGGAGTTGTCAGCGGAGTCCGGCTCCCGTGGGAGTCCGGGCGGAGTCTGTCTGCAGCCGTTGGAGTCAAGGACGAAGCCCGGCTCCCGTAGGAGTTCGGGCGGAGTCTTCCTGCAATTAAAGTCAAAGGCGAAGTCCGGCTCCCGTAGGAGTCCGAACAAGGCTTACCGGCAGTTGATGTTGAGGACGGAGCCCGGCTCTGCAGCCGTTGGAGTCAAGGACGAAGCCCGGCTCCCGTAGGAGTCCGGGCGGAGTCTTCCTGCAATTAAAGTCAAAGGCGAAGTCCGGCTCCCGTAGGAGTCCGAACAAGGCTTACCGACAGTTGATGTTGAGGATGGAGCCCGGCTCCCGTAGGAGTCCGGGCGGAGTCTACAGGCGGTTGAAGTTGTCGGCGGAGTCCGGCTCCCCGTAGGAGTCCGGACGAAGTCTGTCTGCAGCCGTTGGAGTCGAGGACGAAGCCCGACTCCCGTAGGAGTCCGGGTGCAGTCTTCCTGCAATTAAAGTCAAAGGCGAAGTCCGGCTCCCGTAGGAGTCCGGACAAGGCTTACCGGCAGTTGATGTTGAGGACGGAGCCCGGCTCCCGTAGGAGTCCGGGTGGAGTCTACTTGCGGTTGAAGTTGTCGGTGGAGTCCGGCTCCCGTAGGAGTCCGGACGAAGTCTGTCTGCAGCCGTTGGAGTCGAGGACGAAGCCCGGCTCCCGTAGGAGTCCGGACGGAGTCTTCCTGCAATTAAAGTCAAAGGCGAAGTCCGGCTCCCGTAGGAGTCCGGACAAGGCTTACCGGCAGTTGATGTTGAGGACGGAGCCCGGCTCTCGTAGGAGTCCGGGCGGAGTCTACTGGCGGTTGAAGTTGTCGGCGGAGTCTGACTCCCGTAGGAGTCCGGACGAAGTCTGTCTGCAGCCGTTGGAGTCGAGGACGAAGCCCGACTCCCGCAGGAGTCCGGGCGGAGTCTTCCTGCAATTAAAGTCAAAGGTGAAGTCCGGCTCCCGTAGGAGTCCGGATAAGGCTTACCGACAGTTGATGTTGAGGACGGAGCCCGGCTCCCGTAGGAGTCCGGGCGAAGTCTACTGGCGGTTGAAGTTGTCGGCGGAGTCCGGTTCCCATAGGAGTCCGGACGAAGTCTGTCTGCAGCCGTTGGAGTCGAGGACGAAGCCCGGCTCCCGTAGGAGTCCGGGCGGAGTCTTCATGCAATTAAAGTCAAAGGTGAAGTCCGGCTCCCGTAGGAGTCCGGACAAGGCTTACCGACAGTTGATGTTGAGGACGGAGCCCGGCTCCCGTAGGAGTCCGGGCGGAGTCTACTTGCGGTTAAAGTTGTCGGCGGAGTCCGGCTCCCGTAGGAGTCCGGACGAAGTCTGTCTGCAGCCGTTTGAGTTGAGGACGAAGCCCGGCTCCCGTAGGAGTCCGGGCGGAGTCTTCCTGTAATTAAAGTCAAAAGCGAAATCCGGCTCCCATAGGAGTCCGGACAAGGCTTACCGGCAGTTGATGTTGAGGACGGAGCCCAGCTCCCGTAGGAGTCCGGGCGGAGTCTACTTGCGGTTGAAGTTGTCGGCGGAGTCCGGCTCCCGTAGGAGTCCGGACGAAGTCTGTCTGCAGCCGTTGGAATCGAGGACGAAGCCCGGCTCCCGTAGGAGTCCGGGCGGAGTCTTCCTGCAATTAAAGTCAAAGGCGAAGTCCGGCTCCCTTAGGAGTCCGGACAAGGCTTACCGGCAGTTGATGTTGAGGACGGAGCCCAGCTCCCGTAGGAGTCTGGGCAGAGTCTACTTGCGGTTGAAGTTGTCGGCGGAGTCCGGCTCCCGTAGGAGTCCGGACGAAGTCTGTCTGCAGCCGTTGGAGTCGAGGACGAAGCCTGACTCCCGTAGGAGTCCGGGCGGAGTCTTCCTGCAATTAAAGTCAAAGGCGAAGTCCGGCTCCCGTAGGAGTCCGAACAAGGCTTACCGGCAGTTGATGTTGAGGATGGAGCCCGGCTCCCGTAGGAGTCCGAGCGGAGTCTACTAGCGGTCGAAGTTGTCGGTGGAGTCCGACTCCCGTAGGAGTCCGGACGAAGTCTGTCTGCAGCCGTTGGAGTCGAGGACGAAGCCCGGCTCCTGTAGGAGTCCGGGCGGAGTCTTCCTACAATTAAAGTCAAAGGCGAAGTCCGGCTCCCGTAGGAGTCCGGACAAGGCTTACCGGCAGTTGATGTTGAGGACGGAGCCCGGCTCCCGTAGGAGTCCGGGCGGAGTCTACTTGCGGTTGAAGTTGTCGGCAGAGTCCGGCTCCCGTAGGAGTCCGGACGAAGTCTGTCTGCAGCCGTTGGAGTTGAGGACGAAGCCCGGCTCCCATAGGAGTCCGGGCGGGGTCTTCCTGCAATTAAAGTCAAAGGTGAAGTCCGGCTCCCGTAGGAGTCCGGACAAGGCTTACCGGCAGTTGATGTTGAGGACGGAGCCCAGCTCCCGTAGGAGTCCGGGCAGAGTCTTCTTGCGGTTGAAGTTGTCGGCGGAGTCCGGCTCCCGTAGGAGTCCGGACGAAGTCTGTCTGCAGCCGTTGGAGTCGAGGACGAAGCCCGACTCCCGTAGGAGTTCGGGCGGAGTCTTCCTGCAATTAAAGTCAAAGGCGAAGTCCGGCTCCCGTAGGAGTCCGGACAAGGCTTACCGGTAGTTGATGTTGAGGACGGACCCGGCTCCCGTCGGAGTCCGGGCGGAGTCTACTTGCGGTTGAAGTTGTCGGCGGAGTCCGGCTCCCGTAGGAGTCCGGACGAAGTCTGTCTGCAGCCGTTGGATTTGAGGACGAAGCCCGGCTCCCGTAGGAGTCCGGACAGAGTCTTCCTGCAATTAAAGTCAAAGGCGAAGTCCGACTCCCGTAGGAGTCCGGACAAGGCTTACCGGCCGTTGATGTTGAGGATGGAGCCCGGCTCCTGTAGGAGTCCGGGCGGAGTCTACTTGCGGTTGAAGTTGTCGGCGGAGTCCGGCTCTCGTAGGAGTCCGGACGAAGTCTGTCTGCAGCCGTTGGAGTCGAGGACGAAGCCCGGCTCCCGTAGGAGTCCGGGCGAAGTCTTCCTGCAATTAAAGTCAAAGGCGAAGTCCGGCTCCCGTAGGAGTCCGAACAAGGCTTACCGGCAGTTGATGTTGAGGACGGAGCCCGGCTCCCGTAGGAGTCCGGGCGGAGTCCCCCTGGAGCTGATTCTGCTGAGGACTTCGGCTGTGGATATTTTATACCCAACACCAGTCCTACTTCCGAGTTTGAATTTCGAATGAAGGAAGTACAGAGAGATGGGCACAGCCGAAACCGTCCCCTCGAATTCTGCGCACTGCCGCCCCCAGATATTTTGGCATTAAATGTGCGCATGCTGGAGTCTTTTCGGATCAGGGCGATACGAAGGGACCCTTCGAAATTCTCGCCAGTACACTGGCCCAGGTACGGCGTCATAATGGCCCTGCTGATCCGTCAGCCGCTTTTCGCCGCCCGTCGGGGGGAGTGGGACACGTGCCGGGTGTGGACTGGCTTGGGGGGATTCGTGATCGTTATGGCGCCGGATCCCAGGGCCTATTTAAACCCGTCCTCCCACCTTTAGGTGCCCTATTCCGTTCCAGAGTTTCTATCAGTGTCTGCCTTCTCTTCGAGAGCCCTGTTTCAGTGGGCATCTTCTCGAGCCGTAGGTGTCTTCCAAATCATCCCTGTCTTCGTCCCTCTGGTCCCTCAGAGCGATATAGGTTAGTTCCAGCACTTTCAACCTTCTTCCCACCGCCTAGGGACTTCTTCTCTGTCATCATTTTTTGCATCCCTTCGAGTTAGTTTTCTGTGGCCTCTCGTTCCCCATCCTGTCCGTCTTCTTAGGGACCTTTAGAGCCCTCCTTCGAAACCACCCGAAATGTCGTCCGGCTCTTCCGCTCCTGCAGTTCCGGGAGCTCTTCCGCCTCAAACCCTCAGGTCCCCCGCTCCGTAGATGAACCTGCGTCTGGGGCTGGGCTCCGCCCGATTTTTGCACCGGGCGCCATTCCATGTTCCCTGACCTCGGAGGAACTCCTTCTGATAAGGGTTCAGTGTGGAGTTCCTCCGGAGTACGATCTGGAGCTGCCTGGCCCTTCTGACCGGGCCAGCACTCCCCCATCTGGTCGTTTTTGTCTGTACCAGGAAGCGTTCCGTGCCGGACTCCGGCTTCCGCTTCCTTCCTTTGTTGTTGCCCTCTTCCGCTTCTTAGACATCTCCTTGGCTTCCGTGGCCCCGAATTCTTTTAGGTTTTTGATAGGATTTCTCTCCCTTTGCCACGTAGTCGAGGTCCAGCCGTCCCTCTCCCTGTTTAGGCACTTCTACACTTTCAAGCGCCATCCTTCGGCGAAGGACTGGTGGTACTTCTCCCCCCAGTTCGGCAAGAAGGGGTTGCTGAAAGGCGCCCCTTCTTCAATCCACAATTGGAAGGGAAAATATCTCTTCATGCACTGCCCGACCTTGAGACTGGGCCTGCCCTCTTGGGGCTCTCTGAGGGATTCTGTCCGCCGGGACCCCAGCCTGGGGGAGGATGACCTCCAGGCTGCCCGGAAGCTTCTAGCTTACTCCGCTCCTTCCCTTCCCAATCTTCTGAGGGAGCAATTTCTTTTCAACATCGGCCTGAGTCCCCAGGATCTAGTGAGTACTCATCCTTTACTTTATCTTCTCTTTTCATGCCTTTCTCCTTTTCCTTTCTCTTTTACCTCTTCTTTCTTCTCTCTCTTTTTCCCCTCTGTTTCTTTCTTTCTTGCCCCCCTTTCTTCTTTCTTCTCTTTCTTTTCTTTCTTTTTTTTTTTTTTCGACTCTTGATTGATTGGTTTGCTTCTTTTTATTCTTTCCTTTTCTCTCTTTCTTTTTCTCTTTTTCTTTTTTTTTTTTTTAGGAATGGACGCCGAAGCAGCGCGGATGCTTGTCAGGGGCCTTAGGGCCCACAAGAGAAAGGGTGCCGCGACCTCCGGATCGGCGAAGAGGGCCAGGGCGGAGGAGTCGAGCTTAGCTGCACTCGTCCAGGCGGCCCCGACCATCGACATTCCCTCAGATGCCGAGCCAACGGCCCTCCGGGCCTCCTCGAGGAGTCCGCCGACTGGGGCCCCCATTTCGGGGGTTCGCTCCACGGAGGCGCCCATAGCCGAGAGGAAAAGAAGGAAATCGGTGGCCCGCAGGATGAGTAGCCACCGAACTGTCGCGGATGAGTCCCTCTGCTCTGAAGAGGGGTCGGAGAATCCCTTCAACGATAGGGACTTGATCAGGCGGCTGATCGACGGCTGCATTCTGCCTGACGTCGTTGAGAGGATCGACCGCATCGATCCTGAGCAGCGGGCCTGGGACTCTTTGGGGTCCTTCCTTGAGGTAAGCGAATCTTCATTTTCATGGCTATTCGGCCTTTGTTCTAATTTCCTAGCCGCCCTTGCAGATTGGGCACCAGCTCTTCGCCTATATCGAGGCGGCGAGCCGTGCGAGGAGGGACATCCTCCAGGTGGAGGAACGCTGTCATGCCGAGGTTGCTCACCTCCAAGCAAAGACGCCGAAGTAGTCACCCTCCAGGAGGCCCTAGAAAGTGAGAAACGAGCCCGGGAGGAGGAGAGGCAGACCTTGGAGGAATCGGCGAGAAAGCGGAGGCCGAGGTCGCCAACTTGGCCGAGCAAATTCCGGTCCTGGTCTCGGAGGCCAGAGCCCTTACGGTAGAGGAATTCAAGGCCTCCGTGGAGATGAGGGACCTGAAGGTCCAATTTGGCCAGGAAGCGTTCATAAAGGGGTTCGAGCTCTGCCAAGAGAAGGTGGCCAGAAAATTTCCAGAGCTCGACCTCAGCTTCCTAGGCGAGGAGTCTGAAGACGAGACCGGTCCCTCGCCAGCCGCCACTACTGTCACGGCCCCCTTGCCGGGGACGCCGAGTTCCCCAACCCCCACCCCCGAGGTCTGAGACCTCCGATCTTGTACCTTTATTTCATCACAATTTTTCTTTTCTGTTTGTCTTCAAAAACCATCCAATCAATAAAGTTGAATTTCTTGTTGCGGACGGCTTCTCCTCCCCCCTCCTTCTCTCTGTTCTTCTTCCTGCAATGAGTCGTGCTTTGACGCTTTTGCCTTCCGATGGCAGTGTCCCGCAGAAGCACTCCCCCTGCCCCTGGGGGTCCCGCTGAAATCGACGATCCAGCGGCTGAAGAAGGAATTCCTTCACCTGACAAAGAAGTTAAAGAAGATGGAAGGCGAGCTCCGCAGATCGAGAGAGGGTCATTCTGAAGCCACCGCTGAGGCCACCCACTTTCGGAATCTCCATGTGAAGGGGATCATGGAGTATAGTCGGAGGAAGGCAGACTTCTTGAAGGAACTCGAGGAATGCAAGAAGAGCACCAGCGATCGAATTTGGGCCCAGGCCGCCAGGATCAGCGCCCTCAAGGTGGAACTGTCAGCTGCGAAGGGGAAGATCGACCAGCTGGAAGGAAATTCATCCCGGCTCTTGGCCCGAGTCGACGGTGATCAAGAGTGGTCGAAGAAGGTCTCCGACCTTCAGCGGCAGCTTCAGGACGTCGAGGTGAGCCATGACGTGCATCGGGCTAGCTGGCGCAGGAAGGTGGAAGAATATAAAGGGAGATTCAGGGGGCGGCCGACGAAGTCATCCGTCTCCAGAGGCAGCTGGCTAGCAGGGCACAGCTTACTTCCACCCGAGATTTGATGAGCTCCAAGCCCTAAGAGGCACCGTTGAGGGGATTTCTGTCTCCCTTGGAGAAAAGATGGCTGAGCTGCAACAACTGAAGATCCAACTGGCATACGAGCAGCGGGCCATCGCGGACGCGGAGGCAGAATCCGAGGTCTTGAGGAAGAGGCATCGAGAGGCAGAGGTCGAGAGCCAGCGACTTCGTCGGGCGCTCCAGGACGCACTGTAGAAAAGGGGAGAGCTAGAAGAAGAAATTGAGAATCTAAGGCAGTCCTGGTTAAGGGATGGAGTAGATAGTTCTAGGTTGGAGGGAGCAGGGCCTCCTTAGAGCTCTTTTCATCTTTCTGTCTTTTCATGTATTTACTTCTCTTTTTGTCGTTTTGCCTTTCTTTCCTTGGCCTTCCGGGCTTTGTAGCGTGTATATCGGAAATGGAATGAAAAGGGTGTTTTGTGTTACCTCGTCCATGCGTTGCACTAAATTGCCGTCCATCGAACTTTTCTTGTCGTTTGACCTGTCTGATGTAGACGTCGTTGGCGAGCTTGGCCGTCCGGGCTCCGCATTACTTCGGGGATGTCGTTGTCTTCCTAACCGGTGTCGAAAGTCTTTTTAGAGGCCGGGGGTGTTCGGTAGGAACTCCCCGTTTCAGTTGGGATGAAGTCCTTTAGGTCTTTTGGTGTGGTTCATCCTTCATCTGTTCCCGTCGTAGTTCGTCATCATTTTTTTTTAATTTTCCTCCTCTTCTCAGAGTGAGGGCCCTCCCCCCGCCTTTCGCGGGGTTGCATAGAAGCGAGGAGGTGCCGCTGAGGGGCTTTTTCCTTTCATCCGATCTTGTTGGGCGGCCGGGTTTCGCCACCATCAGCCCTTGCTGCAGAAGTCGCGGGTGGAGCCCGGCTCCTGTAGGAGTCCGGGTGGGGTCTTCCTTGGTGTCGTGTACGGAGCCCGACTCCCGTAGGAGTCCGGGTGGAGTCTTCCTTGGCGTCGTGGATGGAGCCCGACCCACGTAGGAGTCTGGGTAGAGTCTTCTTTGGCATCGTGGACGGAGCCCGGCTCCCGTAGGAGTCCGGGTGGAGTCTTTCTTGGTGTCGTGGATGGAGCCCGGCTCCCGTAGGAGTCCGGGTGGAGTCTTTTTTGGCGTCGTAGATGGAGCCCGGCTCCCGTAGGAGTCCAGGTGGAGTCTTCCTTGACGTAGTGGACGGAGCCCGGCTCCCGTAGAAGTCTGGGCCTTCCACTTTGCTCGAGCCAGGGCGAGGTTCTCCTCCCGTTCCCGGCTTGGCTGTGGGGGCGCGTTAGGGCATTGTAAGGCCTCTCCCCCCATCCGGTCTAAAAGAACCGGGCCTTTGACTTTGCTCATGTCAGGACGAGGTTCTCCTCCTGTTCCTGACATGGCTGTGGGGGCACATTAGGGCGCTGTAAGGCCTCTTCCCCCATCCGGTCTAAAAGAATCGGGCCTTTGACTTTGCTCATGTCAGGATGAGGTTCTCCTCCTGTTCCTGATATGGCTGTGGGGGCACATTAGGGCGCTGTAAGGCCTCTCCCCCCATCCGGTCTAAAAGAATCGGGCCTTCGATTTTGCTCATGTCAGGATGAGGTTCTCCTCCTGTTCCTGACATGGCTGTGGGGGCACATTAGGGCGTTGTAAGGCCTCTCCCCCCATCCGGTCTAAAAGAACCGGGCCTTTGACTTTGCTCATGTCAGGACGAGGTTCTCCTCCTGTTCCTGACATGGCTGTGGGGGCACATTAGGGCGTTGTAAGGCCTCTCCCCCAATCCGATTTCGAGATAGTCGGACTTTCATTTTAGGTATGTTTGAACGGGGTTCTCCCCCGTTCCTAACATAACTTTGTTTCAAGCATTTGGAGGGGTCATATCCAGTCGTAATAAACCCACGCCAGATGGGAAGAGTACGTCAAGTAGAAAGAAATTTAGATTTAAGGTGAAATCGTAAGTCATACATTTACAGATTTTTCGAGTTCCACAGTCGCGGGTGGTCCGCTCCTCCTTGAGGCCCTCCGGTGATGGAGTCGATGGTTCCGATGGGAGGCCGGTCCCCGGGTTGCTCCTTCCTTCTTGGCGGTTCAGGCTGCGGAAGGGCCCTTGGCCGATCTCCTCTACCCTCGGGCCTGCGTCGGATGAACCTGTCGAGTCGACCTCGCCGAATGAGCTCCTCAATCTCATCCCGGAGCTGGATGCATTTTCTGTGTCGTGGCCGTGGTCGCGGTGGTAGAGGCAGAACTTGTTGGGGTTGCACTTCTCGGGGTGTGTGCGCATCCTCTCCGGCCTAGGGAGCTGCTCCCTGACCTCCATCAATACCTAGGCCTTTGAGGCGTTGAGGGGGGCGTAGTTGCGGAATCTCCCTGGTGGGGAACCCCGCCGAACCCCATGATCCGGGCTTCTCTGCTTGCGCGCCCGGGGTGGAGTATGGGCGCGCCTATGCCCAGGAGGGGATCGAGAACGCAGCCGGGCTTCCCTTGGCCTTTTTTCAATTGCGGGCTTACTCGAGTCTCCCGCTTGCCGCTCCCTCGCCGTCTCTTCATCCTTCATTTTGAAGGCTTCTTCCGCTCGGGCGTAGCCTTCGGCCTGGACCAACAAATCAGCAAAATCTCTGAGATACTTCTTCTCCAGGGAGAACAAAAGATCATTCTTCTGAAGGCCACCCTTCAGGGCGGCCATTGCGACTGATTGGTCCAAGTTCCGGACCTCCAGCGCCGCGATGTTGAAGCGGTTGATGTAGGCCCGAATGGACTCGCCTTCCCTTTGCTTGATGTTGATGAGGGACTTCGAACCCTTCCGGGGGCGCCGGCTGCTGACAAAATGGGCCACAAATTGGTGGCTCAATTGATCGAAGGAAAAGATGGTACCCGATTTCAAAGCCGAGTACCAGTTCCTCGCCGCTCCCTTCAAGGTGGACGGAAAGGCCCGGCATAAAATGGCATCAAGAGCACCGTGAAGCAGCATCATCATCCGGAAGGCCTCCAGATGATCAACCGGGTCCGAAGTCCCGTCGTAGCTTTCGAACTGGGAAAGCTTGAAGTTTGGCGGGATCGGTTCCTGCATGATCATTTGGGAGAAGGGAGGGTCAGTACAAATATCCTCACCATAAGCGGGAGGCACATGGCGGAGTTTTTCGATCCGTCGGTTCATCTCCTGGAGCCTCCGGTCCAGGAAATTCTCTCGACTTCGAGTCTCGAGGGTCCTCTGGCAGAACGAGGGCATGGATCTTCCAGGGGTGGAGTCATGGTCCGATTGAGGGCTCTCCACCCTCGGGTTCGCTTTCCCAGGAAGGACGGGGTGGCTGGCCCAGGTGGCGCGCCCTGTCGCAGGATCCTGGTGTTCCGGGGAACCCTTTCCAGGTGTGCTGATGCCTGCGGCTGCTGCTGCTGCATAGCCTGCAAGGCTTCTGTGAGGCCTTTGACCTGCTGCGCCAGCAGGTCAAACTGCTTCGCACCGACCGTCGCCGTCGGAGGGGGAGGAGGAGGAGGTTGAGAAATAGGAGGGGAGGCTGGAGCCTGAGATCTGGCCGCGGAGGCCGTGGACCGTCGCGTGGACGCCTTGCGAGGAGGCATCAAGTATGGATCCTGTGGGGGAACAAGGAGTGGGTGTCGGAGGAGACGATCAGGGGTGGCTCCGTTGAACGCTCCTTCAAGAACAAGGGTACTGCGAAGACACAGCGCCCTTCTACTAGCGCCAATCCTGTTGGTGCAAAAATCCGCTCGCGCAGGAGAAGC